>NC_044008.1:33418919-33720978 GCF_900496995.4 Aquila chrysaetos chrysaetos
GAGAAAATGAATCTGTACCTATAAAGAAAGCCCAGTTCAGATTAGCAGTCTGTTAGTGACTCACTCAGATTTAAAAGTCTATCTTTTGATGCCTGCTAGGGCCGATTACTCTTGTCCCCGGTCACTTGACAGGCGGTACAGCAAGTCTAAATCAGAGCCACAAACTGAAAACAGATTTCTGTTGTGTCAAGCCAAAGCCTCAACTGTGAGGGCAATCTCTGAATGGCAATTTATAAAAATAAATTATATTCTCTGAGCTAGAGAAAGAAAAAGTGAATATTTAAATAGGCAAGGGTGAGGAATTGCTTCTGATTTATATCTTTCCATTTCAGAAAGCTGCTTTCCTTTTGTCAGGCTGGCATGTGCGTTGCTTCTTTTGTGCCAAGCAAGAATTTTCAGAGAGTTCAGAACATAAATGAAAGGTCACAGAAGTATAGTTTGCTTGCACTAAATCTTCAAAGCAAAGAGGCTGCTAATCACCAAGGATGAAGTCTAGCATAGCAGAAAAGCTTGAAACAGCTTCTTCAGAGAATGTTTTAACAATCAGACCCTTTTCGGGGAGGAAGGGGGAAGTAAGCACACAATTGCAACCTTTATCTAATAATCACTACCAGCGGCTGTAATACCACCTTTTCTTCAGAGACGCGATATATCAACATTTAAAGGCAATATCGGAGGGAGAGAACATTAACATTATTCAAAACCAAGTCTGTTCTTTGATTTCCACCATCTATCATTTGTTGAAATAATAAATTATTTAGTTTTTTTTTTTCTTTTAGGATAATGCAGTTCTTTGTATTTTTTTGCGATGCTTCATATCTGGAACACTTACAAAAAAGAGAGTTAAACATGGAAATAGTTCAAAAGGCTTTAAGGCCAGCCAACCTCCCCCTCCCCATCCTTTGCTAAGCAGGCTGCATGAGATACATCAAAGCTTCTGTCGATGAATGTGGTAACTGTTACCCCGCGCTGTACATGCTAAGAGAGAGCTAGATCCAAAAAGGCACTTGGGCACTGAAATATGTTAAAACTTCTCAGTTGCTAACTTCACCATCACTAGCTTTCAGCATCTGGTCCCCAGAGTGGAATCCAGGGCAGTGAGTTAGACCCTTGGTCCTCTCCGAAGCAGCGCAGGGGAACATCAAAACACCCAACGCGGTGCCCCGGTCCCACCGCTACCTGGTGCCCTGGCCCTTAGCCCCAGCTGCGTGATGGACACTCCAGAGCCACCACCCTAGTGCTTCTGATGCAGATATTCTATATGATCCTAAGGGAGGGGAGGGGAGTTAGTCTTTTTTTAAGAATTTTAAAAAAAAGCCCAAGGGGGTTGTTCATGGCCTTCTTTTGTATGGTATCCCGATGCAGAATCTTTAAACTTATGGGTTACAGCCTTTCAAGAAGGGCATTGGAAAATTTAATTTCATTTCTGCTGAACTACAGAAAAAAATACTAGGGGTTTAATATTTTTCTTTTATTGTGTATTGGTTTACTGTATTAATTTTTTATTTTAATGTTGATTACAAAATTTAACTGCAGTAAAGTAAAATATATAACGTAAAACACAGTAAAAGTAAATTATGATGTTTTATTACTGGCAACAGCTCACTTCCTCTGAAACAGATGACTGAGAAGCAGTTGTAAATACCAACTGGAAATTTCTTTATACTGGTTAGAAAGCAACTAATTATTTTTTATAACAAAAACGGCATCTGAATGCCTTTGCAGAAAGGCAGGAAAAGGGAGTAGAACTCCTTTCTTCTTACATATTTAGATGTGCAGCAAATAATAACAGCTAATTTTCGTTTTCCTGATGGAAGTCAGCAATCAAAGACAATTAGCTCTGCTCAGACTAGACTGAAATGAAAAAGGGTCAGAGAAGAATAACAAGGATCTTCAAAGATGTTGAACAACTTTCCTATGGGAAACAACTAAGCAGACAAAAACTTTCAGACTGGACATGACCAAGGATTGATATGGAAGTGGACTCCAAAACCCTAAGTGGCCTGGATAAGGTGGATAGGGGATTACTGTTTACTGCTTTTTCTAGTACAGAACTATGGGGCCTCAAATGAGGGAGGGAGGCTCACAGCAAACAAGGAGGTCATTCTTCACACCGCTTATAGCTGTGCAAAGCTGTAGGACTTGGTGCCACAAGATGATGTTGCTGATAAAATTCTCCAACTGCTCCAGGGAAAGTGAACAAATGAAACAAATCGCAATTGAGACAAATGAAGAAAAAAAAGTATCTTTGGCAAGCGATGTCCCTGAGCCACAAATTGTTGTGGGCCAGCAAAATATTCTGGGGAGTTATTACTGCATTCTCAGCTTGTTTCTAACCTCCTTGGGCATCTGCTACTGTTGGAGGTAGGCTACTGGGCTAGAGGAGCCTGTGGTCTAACTTGGCATGGTTCCTGTGTTTTTGTGGATGAAAGCTCTAAATTGCTCTTGGCCATAAGAACGGAATCCAGATCTCCTTTACTGCCCTACGAATGTCTTAGCTGCTAAATGCTAAATTGGTCACTCTTCCTGGTCTCAAATGTATATTGAGTTATGGTCCTGACATCTTGAGTAAGCAAAGATCACAGATGAGTGACCATCTTTAAGCATCTAATTCTACATATGGAAAAGAAGGCGGATTTTTAAAAATACCTTGCTCATGTCAGATCTTTAAGCATCTTGCTAAATACAGTTTAAGATAAATGCAACATTTCTAGAGAATCTCATTCCTAAATTGGAAAGAACTTGTAGTGACAGTGAATTAATGCTATCATCTGCTAGAAAGGTACTCTAAGAACTGATTCAACAGAATCAATAGATTTTCTAAGGCTTAATCTTCCAAAGTCACAATGTGATAAAAAATGGTTTTGTAAGAACTATAGTACAGCTGAAAATGTAGTTCCCATAAGATCATTTAACATAATTTCATCATGAATATTAACTGTGGTTTCACTCACTAACATAATCAGTCACACTAGGGAAAACATAGACATACTAGTTTTGCTTATCATCAAAATGATTGAAAACATTCTTCCACTGATTTTGGCATCTTGACTATGCTGGGCATTATTAATCTATCTTTCATAATACTTCTAATACAATTATGAAAAGTTTTTATCAAGAACTCTATATGACCAGCTTCTGGAATTTTGATTTCTCTTCTGATATAGTCTCCTTTCCATACTGCTTTAGTTAAATTAAAAACCTAATGAAAAGTTTTAAAGAGCATTAAAAGTGCTTGAAATTTTAGAGAGAGTGCTGCAGAAAAAAATCTAGTCTATTGGAAGACCATTATATGTAAAAGAAAACTAACTCCAGTGAATTCATTCAAAGTGTTTCTGCCTGAGAAAAAAAGACTTTTTTTTTTTTTTTTTTCACCTGAAAGAGGAGCTGCCACTGGTTTTCACTGCCTGTGGTATCATGGGTACATATGCACTGTCTCTGATGTTTTTGCTATCAATTGGGTATTTCTTAACTAAACTAGGTGGCAGCACATCTCACGCAACAACATTCCTGCTGTAGCTTGAAGAACTGGAAGAAGATAGAGCACATTCCTGGGTGGGAGGCCTGGAAAAGAAAAGGAATCATAGGTATGATGCAGGCAAATACTTGCAGCAGGAGTTCAGGGCACATTTTGGTATCCAAGGCTGATCATGTTCACAGGAGTTTGCCCTTATTCTCTAAGTTACACAAAAAAGATTTTGCAAATTAGAGATGCTGATTAGGGACAACCCCATAGACATTGCGCATATGATCTGAAGAAACTATGCTATGAGAATATATAAATATTCTGAAAATTCATTCTCTTCTTTCACACATTGTGGTGACAAAGGCAATTGTGTGCTTTCACAGTAGATAAAAAGCTACTTTCTGAAGGCATAAAACTGTCTCCTTTCAGCATTCTTAATCCATTGACATTTACAGACCAAGGATCTGAGGACAGTAAAAATAAATAATAATGGGACAAAAATAGTGTAGGGTTACTGTAAGTAAACAGATACAGAAGAAAGAGCATTGTATTTAAGCAACTTTCTGAAGTTTGTGACAAATGAAATTCATTCACAGGGAGGATTCTGGAGAGGAAAAAATGGTCTAAGTCCACAATGCCTTCAAGATTACCGACATGAGAGCAAAATCAAGGCCTAAGCTAAGAACAATCCTCTCAATTATAGATAAAGGGCAAGCAGAACTTTCTGCCCCAGTGCAGACATCAGTCTTTGAAACATTCAAAACCAAGATATTGTGGCCTAGCAAAATGAAGCGCCAACTTACCTCCTCCTTGCACGTCAAGTTGGGCTCCATCTAAACCGATGTGATACAGTCAGTGAAAGGGAGCAATGCTTTGCTCTGCTCCAGCATCAGAATACAGCAAAGGCAGTGCAAGAGCCTGAACCGGGAATTAATGACAAGTATCAAAGGAGATGGAGTTGTAATGGTGGAGTCCACATAGCATCTGAGCTACCAAAATGGGTAGTTTTCGTGAGGTCTTAAAGATACAAAAAATGTATTAATCTTTGACATCACAAACATAAACTGACTGAAACTCTCTCCAACAATCTGTAGAATTTGAATGTATTTTCCTAGTTTCTGATTTAGAAATCCCTTTTCTTCACAGCTGCCTGCAATATTTGCTCATCTTCTCTGCCATCTGATAGTTTTAATCTTTCTGAGATTTTCATGGCTGTTTCTAAATGGATTCTATTTTTATTCTATTCGCCATTCTGTTTCTGCTGGAATAGTTTGTGTATGCACATCTTTCAGCAGTTTTTCAAGGCTGTTCTTTTGCATCCATAATTAGATCCAAAACTGTTACAAGAAATTGCTCCACAAGCAGGTCACTTACCACATGTACATCGTAGCTCTGTGGGTGGCTGTTTGAAGTACATAGTTGCTTTATCTTGCAATCTAGAAAACTCATTCCATGTCCTCAGCAGCAGTGTAATATTCCTATATCCCTTTATAATTTCAGCAATATCAGTCCTCTGCTATGTACTCCTACAATATGTTTTCCCTGCAATTTCTGGTTTCAGTATCTTCTCTAGGAACATTTGTACTGTAAATTGCACAAGCTCAGATGCAAATGTAGCCTTTCAGAGCCAGATCCCAGAATTCCAATTCAAACATAAGAGGACATACTCACCTTTGTGACGCCCAGGTTCTCAGACTGCTGGGTTCGTACTCCTTTCCTTGATGCAGGCTAGGATGCAAAGCCTTCTTAGCGGTTTCGCTAATGTACTGCCATGATAATGGATGCGGTGGGCTGAAACCAAAGGCAAAGGCTGATTTTAGCTACAAAGCAAGACCTTTTATCAGCTACCTATTGCAACACTGGCAGGAAGACAGTGTCAAAAGAGCTTGTCTTGAAGCATGTCTTTGATTTGGGCTTAGCCCAGACTCAAAGTGTGCTGATGCTTTGTCAGGGTGCCCTGACAGCCTGGTATTAGGTGACTGGCAGGCACTGGAAGCCCACTGCTTTACTTAAAAATAATAATTCCTCCAATAATGCAGCACCACTGTCATTGTCATAAAAATAAGGAGGTTTTTGTGCTAGTAAAAAAATCTTAATACGCCATTCCTATTATCTCATTTTAAGTTTACATGGGAATAGAGCTTACTTGCCTTTAACCTACGCCTACTCCCTCCCCGTAATAATGGGTTCACATTAAGTAAATGCCAAAGAAAACTGACTTCTAACATCTTTCTGACCAGATCATGATTTATTTTTTATTCCTAAGTTTACTTCCTAAGTTTTCTTTTGCATTATTTTGTCTCTTTTTAATCCTCTCTGATGATAAAATAGTCTGTTCCCATCATTGTGGCTAACCAAGTCATCAAACCAGTGACCTGTCCTTATTCTGATATTTCCCATCCCCTTGCTTTTTTTCCCACACTAACCAAAAGATAACAAATTTTGGTTGTAATTAAATAATCCCTCAGTGAAATCCATAAGCAATCTTTTTAGCAGGTTTCCTCTCTTCCAGAGGAATGTCTTGTCATTAAACTACAGGACTGTGCTCACCCTTGCTGCCATCTATTACTACAATGAATTACGAATCCTTTATTAGCAGACTGGCACTGCTTGACAAAGAGATATAGAGGACAAATCCACCCCAGGATAACTAGGAGATGGGAGATCTGGGATTGAATGCTCTCAGGTCGAAGAGGACAAATATGGCAGGTCATTTGTTTGTCTTCTGCAATTGCATTTTTAAAGAAAGGAACGGCCAATCCCCAAGTCTTGAAGAAATCATGTAGGCACCTGATGGCAGAAGTTACACAGAGTAGAGACAATAAATTCCACGTGTCACTTTACAGCCCCAAATCAGGTACCAAAGTCCAAAGAACACGGATCTTCGAAACCCCTCTAGCTTTTACTTTTCATGGACCTCATTTTGAGATGCTCAGTTTTCCTCAGGCAGTGCATAAGGTGCTCCAAGGGCTCGCTCAGATCCATGGGCTCCATTCTGAGAGCCCCATGTCTTCGCATTAGATATTCCTAGGTGAACATCACATTGGCTCTGTTAGTTATGAAGTCAGGCCTTAATTTTTCAGATTTGCTCTAGTTTAATCACATAGATGTTTCTTTTGTTGAAACACATTCAAATGTAAGAATAGTCATGTCGTGCAGTCCAGCACTGCTCACTGTCATCTGTATTACTATTAATAATTAAAAAAATGGAAAAACAGTATCAATTTATTATCAAATTAATGTAAGGCTATTCATCACATAAAAAACACTGTGCACTAACAAACTAATTTGTCAAGCCCAACTCAAGTCTGTTCCTTATCTTCTGAGCCAAGTATATTAAGATATGCAGCGTATTGTATCACCTGCTTTTGAATCAGGGGCTTGCTCAGTTGGCCACCATTTCCTTCTCCTTCAAAAAGTTGCAGAGTGTTGTCTGCATATCTAACTGCATACAAACCAGAGAACTGACTAAAAAAATCATTGACTGTCAGGTTGGTATTCAATATTTTATCTGCCTTTCCTTTCCTTTTTCTTCCCTTTCACTGGTGACTACTGTTATTTTGACTTTCCTCTTCAAAATGACCACCGTATGCAAACCAGAGAAATTGTGGTTTGAGCTTTTCTTAACGCTAAATGGATTGAGGTTTTTTCATGTTGGATCTATATCCCATCTTTTCCTCAGTGTGACGAGAACAGGCTTTATATTACCTCCAAAACATGAGAAGGAAACACAGGCACTAAAAGGTTAAATGCTGGGCACTGAGAAGTATCGAGGAGAGCTGCCAAAGGTCACACCAGTAATGCCTGGCAACCTGCATCTGCTAAGTCCCAGCCCAAAGCCTTCACTGCAGTTCATCCTTTCTGTTTCTCACAGGAGAATAGGATGGGTTTCAGCAAAGGCTACACCAGGGCAACCCGACACCCTGCTGCAGGCTGGGTTAGAACCTGGCGTCAGCCTGCCAGTGGTTCAACCACTTGAAATGATTCCTTTCTGGATATTTCAGAAAATTCTTTTGAATGACAGGTGCTACAGCCCCCAGAAATAAGATACCAGTGCTATTGCTGATTTAAATGAACATCATTGTGCTGCCAGTGTGTATAGTTACCTGGTTTATTACTTTGAGTTTTAGCCTTCCCTTTCCATTTGTATGAATATCTTTGATCTCAGTTAATACCTTCATTTGGAGATTTAGACAGCTGTAAATACAAGGGATAGCATTGTTTTCGTAACGATGGGGGTTTCCTCACCTGCTGTTTCATTTTATCTCATAATTCAGTTAAATCAGGTGTTCCTATTTTCTTGAATCACCTTCTGCTTGGCAAAGCCACAATTTGGATCAAAAGAGCAAGGGCAGAGTATTTTCCCCTTCAGAATTCTGCATTTAGCTCCAATTGCTCCTGTCAGTCACTTTCATTCACTTATCTCTTGTAATTAAAAGCTCATCTAAACAGATACTGCAGGTGGCTACAAAATTACTGACCAATGGAAAAATACAGAAATTTCAGAGTATTTGTTTGAATTTGTGCCCAAATTGGCAGCAAACAGAAGTTGCCATCTCAGGACTGCATGTTTCTTTGTCTGAGATAATGACTATATACATTCAGACAAATTAAACTGTGAACTGAAGGCCACATCACAGCTCCATCACCTTTTGTGAATAAATGTGATACTTACGCTGATGTCAGTGGTGATTAGATCAGGTTCTCAGACTATCTCTGAATAACAAATGCTTGTTCAATCAAAATAAATTACTCCTTCGGGGCTACTTCTGAAAAGAGATCCTATATGCAAAAGAGTTGTAGTATCCATTTGCCTCAGGATCTGTTTTATTTGTTTGTTAAGGCTGTGTGACTATCAATGCCAGCATGTAACAATTTTGTACAGAAGAAGCTGCATCAGAAGTGTTAAGGTCAAGCATGCAGAGTTAGAAAATGCCACTAAATGCCATCGTGACAATGTGTTAGGAAATAACTTTAATAATATTGTTATGTACTGTGTTTCTGTGGGTCTGCAGTCTCACCCAAGGGATAGAATAGCCATAAACACCAGGCAGGCAGCTATGGAAAGCGTCTTTTGACATTCAGCATTCAATGCACAGCTCTAGGCTCCATGCAGGAGTTCAAACCCTGCTCTGAAGATATTTATTGATTTCCTCATGGGCATTTCCTTATGTTGTAGTACCATCCATGCCTCAAAAACAATAAACAATTTTTCTCAAAAACTTCAGAAAATGAAAGACTCATTTATCTCCACATGAGGGAGCAGAAATTTAAGGAAACATTCTCCATCAAATTTAGGTGCCAAATCTGATCCTTACAGTTGAATTTTCACAAAAGGAAAGCCAAGGTATCATTGCTTTCAATTTCAGTCCATGGCTCAGCACTTTGCAGATCAGATCCTATGGTCTCAAAAAAGCTTTCCTTAAAAGTGAGGACACATTTGTAAAAAGTCTGTGGGTAAATGCCTTGACAAATATTACACAGGAATTCTGTGCTGGAGGCAACGACAGAATCTAGTCCCACAACACTCAGCTGCTGCAATTCCACATTTTACAATTCTGTATTCAACTGCCTGAAACAAAAGACCATTTTTCCTTTCTCTGTAGACCCCTCCATCATAAGTACAGATCAGAAGACAAAGCCTCTTTCACTACACAATTCTTAGTCTTCCTCAGAACTCTATCCATCCTTCACATTTTCCTGTGGGAAAAATAATTAATAAAGGCCTGTATAATAACAGACACACAGAAGAAGACTGAATTGAGATTGCACAGGGAATCTCAGTTTCAGCACTTTTCTTCTTGCTACCATAATATTCTTTTAATGCAGTTTCTAGCCAGTAATTTCCTAGGCTTTTAAGAAAAGCACGCACAGACCCCAAAAATTCTTTAATGTGGAATTGCAAATTATGTCTACACATAACCTCCCTACATACACAGCAAGGTTAAGAGCAGGCTCAAGGCTGGGAAAGCCACGCCTGGTCTGCCCACATTATTGACTGTGGACTCTGTTGTAGCTTGGCTGAGAACATTAAAACTGCTTAGAAAAAGCCAGCCTCGGGGTATCTGCTAGTGGATGGATCTGTAAGTGTGCTTGGCTCAGAATATTCCACATGAACTGGATAAAAGAGAGCTTGGCTCCACTCTAAAACATCTAGAACATCCAAACCTTCTCCTTTGGGAGGTCCCTGCAGCCAGCTTCATGTAAGGCTTCCAGGCAGGCCTGATTTGCAGAGGCAGTTCTGAAGTTATCAGGAACACCTCAGCTTTTAAAGGAAAGTATTCACTATTCCGCCTTGAATTTCTCTCTACTCCTCCCAGGTTCTTGCCCGGGGAACTTACCCTTTAAATTATACCATATCTAAGGCCCTGTAAAATAGTCTTTTGCACATCTCCTGCCAATCTCAATAGTAAAGTGTACCACAATAATCTAGTAAATTCTAGTCAACTCTATTTAATGTATTGTGCATGCTAACTGATACAAAAGAAACATCTATGGAATGAAGTTGTATGATGTGCTAATTGTGAACCCCACAAAGCAGTATACTCATTTCAGAGTCTATTAATAGAGATTTGTTTTTATTTTTAACTCTATATAACTGTTTTTAAATAGGTAATTAAGCCATAAAAAAGGGAAAACTTCAGTAAGTCATGCCCACATTCTGATTCGTATTAGGCCCTGTCATGCAAATTGTTATACTGCAGGAGAAGAATAATCTGTATGTAGTTGAGATAAGCAGCTCCACATGAATGTGTGGGGATCCAATGCAGAGATCTTGCCATGAAGAGCCAGCAAAGAGCCCTGGAAAAGCCCTTCTGCCTCAGATGTTCTGGGGAACCAGAAACAGGGCAGAGAGATTCTCTGAAGTGTGCGTGTGCATGTGTGTCTGTATGTGCAGACTCTACTGGAATCTGATTCATATGAATTGTATCAATTTGATGTTCTAGAAATAAGGAATGCATATCGAATTATTTTATAGCAAGCATGTGTCAATGTGCTTTTTAAAACACAGAACACGAGGAATGTGACACTTCACTATTTTCACAGTTTCTCCTCCATACGCATGTCTCTGGAAAGCAGCAATTCTTTTGACTGAACACCTTGTACCAGTGCACTTTGTGCCTACGTGGGTCTCTCTTGTAACCTTTGTGGTTAGACTCCGTGGCATGTAAAATCAAATGCCCTTCCCACACAAATACTTCTGGTGAATTTGTCTGTCTGGCTCTGATTTTACCTCAGCATTCCTACACAGCCACATGATGGTCTTTCATCAAGAACCTCAGCACAATATGCTGGTTTATTCTTTACTTGCTCGTTAAAAATATGACAGCCTGGAAATCTCCTGTTTAATGCCTAAAAGCAGTTTAAATCCTAGAATCAAATTTCTTGTGGTGTTTTTACCTCGGCTGGACAATTATGCTGATAATAAACTGAATTATGAATTGTTTCACCTGCACAATTTGTCTGTCTGAAAACAGGAGTGTTAGAAGACACAGCAAATTGCTCATATATTACAATGGAGAACATAAAAGGGGCTAGTAAATACCAGTGTTCCAGAAGACAGCTGAAGTTCTGACAGTAGAAATGCTAATCGGTTCTTTTCATGTATCCTTTCTCAGCATTATAACATTGGAAGAAAATGATGTTAAAAGGTAAAGATTGCATGTGACAAAAGAAAGATTTTTGATTTAATATTTTTACAATTATTTCCTGATGTTAGCTTAAGAGACCACAGTATAAAACATAGTTGTCCCACATAGTAAGGGATTTACCTTCCACATCTGCGTTGCTTTAATATATGGGGCAGGAGGGAGAAGTTTTCAAGGATGAAAAGTTTTCACATTCACCTGATTCTCATTTTTCAATTCATTAGAATATTTTATATTCTGAACAGAGTGCCACTTTTTACTGCATTTTAGGAATAGCACTTCATCTGTTTGCTCAGCTAAGCCTTAAAAGCACTAAAGACAAACCTGTCCTTTGAAGATGACAAATCACTTCACAGTTCCTGAACAGAATCAGCATCAAAAAGGTCCTCAGAGAAAATCTATCAGCTGTAGGCCAGCTGCTTTGCCAAAGCCAATACACTAGCCTTCTGCAAGGTTATTTTTCTTATGTTTGTTAAGGTCTTTGTTGTGTAAATTCAAGTAGGACAAGCTCTGGGTGCTCCTGGGTCTCCCCTTGCTCTGTCTGACACCCTTAAGCCCATACTGGACAGCTCTCAAGGGTTGAAGGGCTGAGCTCAGTAAGAAAATGAGGCAGTGAGTTCCTGAACCTATGCCCCTACTCTGAAACTGAGCCTCTGTCCTGCAGTTTTACTTTACACAGCTCTTTCCACACCAGCAAGACAGGAAAGAAATACCAGCACAGATACGCAAAGCTGAATGGCAGTCCCTAGGCCAGGGGTAGGCAGGGATGGACTTTGAAGGAGTGTGGCAGGTTCTCTGACTGGAATGGTTAACATTAAAAAGTCACATTTTTACCTTAGTAGGGCACGAGTTATTTGCTGCTCCTATGATGAAGACTCTTCTCAGCATGTAAGAGAGAGGAAAGACTTTAAATGGAAGGTGAAAAGAAGAAGTCAGGGTTAAATAAGAGAGTAAAAATACCACAAAAATGCATGATGTGGGGAGGACAGAAGGGGGAAGGTTGTGATACAATGTTTTTCTCCTATTTACTGATTAAAAAGTACTAAAAAGCAGCTATAAATTAACAGCAGGACACAACCTTTGGCTTCTTTTGAAAACAAATGGCATAAAATAAAACCTTAGAGTCCATCTGAAGCTGGGAATACTATAATCACACTGGGGCTGCACTTGCAGTGATAAACCAAAATCATGCTTTTTCTCCATTAGATTGCCTTTTATTTTAAACTGCCCTTTAATCAGTGTGTTCCTTGACAGCCCACACCCCACTGTACTATATATTCCCTGCAGTATCTCAAATGTCTCCTGTCAGTCAAGCTGGCAAGTATCTGACCCCAGGTCCTGATTGCAGGCAGTCGCTCCTGTGCCCACAAGAGTGTACTTCCAGACTTGCATAGTCACTCACCCTTCTGTGCCACAGTTGCAAAACTATCTCTGATCTTGTCTGTTTTGGAAAAGGGGTAAATCACAGAATCATAGAATGGTTTGGGTTGGAAGAGACCTTGAAGATCATCTAGTTCCAACCCCCCTGCCATGGGCAGGGACACCTTCCACTAGACCAGGTTGCTCAAAGCCCCATCCAACCTGGCCTTGAACACTGCCAGGGATGGGGCAGCCACAGCTTCTCTGGGCAACCTGTTCCAGTGCCTCACCACCCTCACAGTGAAGAACTTCTTCCTTACATCTAATCTAAATCTACCCTCTTTCAGTTTAAAGCCATTACCCCTTGTCCTATCACTACATGCCCTTGTAAAAAGTCCCTCTCTGGCTTTCTTGTAGGCCCCCTTTAGGTACTGGAAGGCTGCTATAATGTCTCCCTGGAGCCTTCTCTCCTCCAGGCTAAACAACCCCAACTCTCTCAGCCTGTCTTCATAGGAGAGGTGCTTCCATAAATTGCAAGGCAGCATCAGATTAAGCCCGTAAGTGTATTTTTCTAAGTAGTCGATTTCATTACTCCACTCTACCTCAGCTTTTAACAGAACTGCTATTTCAGAAACTGGTTTCCTTCTTTCAAGCAAAGGCAACAGTACATATTGTAGTAAATATTGAGTTAAATGGGGCTATGTCAATTTATACAAGCAGATCTGTTTATCTCTTACTGTCTTACTTTCTCCTCCCATATTATTCTCTTCCCAATATCATTCTTTTACAAGCACTGCTTCCTTCTCAGACCACCTCTCTCTCCATTCCTGCCTCTCCCATTGGCACTCCACAGAGTATCAGTCTTATACTGTATAGACTGATACAGCAGTCATCCCAGCCTCCAAAATCATCTCTTCACACTTTTCTTAAAACAGTTGTTGAAAACATCCACGCCAGAAGTTTCTTTTTCATCTAGAAAATGATCTTATGCTGTTTTACACACCCTGAGATGTACTTCCCCAGCCTGGCTGTGAGAGGCTGTCTGAGTAAAAGAGAGGTGGAGGACTGTCAATCTTCAAGAGAGCTTTTTAATTTGATGGAGTATATTGGGTTTTTTCCCCTTGGGAAAAACTAATAGAAGAGAGTTCATTTACAGTAATATTATAAAGTATATCATATGCTATTCTGGGAGAATAAGTAACTGACAGCCTGCTTGAGGCATTGCTAAAACGCCTGAGTGTGTGTTTATGTGAAAATGTTGTGAAACAGAAAACTACTCTTTGCCTTGGACACGCTGGTAGGAGATAAGCATTATCTGTATCAGGTGTCTAGCCAAGAATTCGGGCTTACGGGCAGTGTGAGATTGTGAACCCTGCCCTGTAGTTTTCCAGGATTTTTTTGAGCAACACTGTTTAATAATTTGTCAACCATTTAGCTAACAAGCATTATTTGCAAGGTGTAAAAGAAAGTGGCTTTACAAAGGAAGTGTTGGGATTAATTATATGGCCTGGTCGCAGCGTGTATCATATAAATGATGCATCCTGCAACCAGAGTTTTATGAGGGCGAAAATTTTTTGAGTGAGAGGTTCTGTCAGGCGGCCATGCCACAGCCAGAGCCTGTTCCACCGCCACAGCCAGGAGCAGGGCAACTGGGGGCACTGGGGCTGCCCCAGCCGCGGGCATCCAGCACTTCCTCGGGGATGGCCATGGGCAGTCCCGGTGCAGGGAGGGTCAGGGCCAGTCAGAGCTGTGGGTGCCCTCAGGGGCCGGAAAGATTCAGCACTGAAATCAGAAGCACGGGCTGATTCTTAGCAGGAGGTCTCCATGACTCTTTCCTGAAACTCCTTTCCCACGGGGAAAAAATCATACCTTTTCAGCTGCCTTCGTGGGATGGTTGTCAGCTGGGCTACACATCCCAGGGAAGATGGTAGATGACTTGCCCAGAAATGCCTGGCTTTATGCAGCATCTGATGTATCCACTAGCAGATTAGGGTGGAGGTAGGTATCGCTTTCCCCAGTCATTTTAACCTGCACTGAGGAAGGAATGGTGCATTGCGCCAGGGGGGCAATTCCATGCATTTTGGCATGTTGTATCAGACCTGTAGGTATAAATTTAGGATTAAAAAAAATACATCTTTAACTGATATAGTTAAGCCCAAACTTACAGACCGAACTTTGAAAAGTGACATGTTGATTTAGGTGCTTAACTTGATTTTCTACAAGATATTGCCTCTAAGGCTTGGGTTCTCAGCAGTGGTTAGGTATTAATGACATTCCCACATGTCCTACTTAGCATATGCAAATCCTTGAGGAGTCTGAATTCCTTCACTAGCTCATTTCTGCTGCTGGGCACATAGGAACCAAACTAAGTATTTCCTTGTCTTCCCATCCCAAACCTCTGATGCTCAGAAGCAAGATTCTCACTAGGGACAATCTTTCCTGTATCTCACAACTAGGACCTGAAACACTGAGCATGGGCATGCAGCTGTATCAGTCTCTTGTTGCAGAATAATCTGGCGACTACAGCACACAGATTCAAACTAATTTCTACCTGAATTAGAACTTGACCTTTTGTCTCCCGTATTCAAGTTTCAAGAAAGTCTTTCTCTTACTTTCAGTCAAAAATGTCATACTTTGACACTACCTTCATTAACAGTTACTTTTACAGGCTATAACTGTGGTTAACAGGCTATGATGAAATATGGATTCAAATTTCAGCTTTGAACTGAGCAGAGCACAGAGCCAAACTCAGATCTTTCAAAACCCATAAGCATTTTAATGAGGCTAAAAAATACTCTAAACTGGCATGCCTTCTTCAGTGTATTTCTCATACCTTCAACTCCAGATTACTGGTAGCAACAGTATGCATTTTCTGCAGTTATTCTATGATATAGTAGATATCTAAGCTATTTAATTATTTAACTGTAAATTATATACTGTATAAAAGGGATGAAAAAAATGAGAGGACGTACAAGCCTATAAGCCAGAGAACTGTAATGGACAAATCTATTACAGGATAGAAGTAGTGGACACTTGAAGAATTACGATCTACTGGGGAAGAGCTGATGTGGCTTCAGTAAAGCATTGCCTTACAGACTCCTTGGAGTTCTGTGGAGAGGTTAAGAGCTGCATGGAAATGCCTGCTGCAGTGGAGATGGTACACTTGAGCTCCCAGAAGGCACCTGACAGAGTCCATCACCAAGCACCTTTAAGCAGTCACTGCATAAACTGGAGGGCCCTGGAATGCAGTTCAGTGTGTGCATTAAGGGGTGGAGCACAGAGGTGACCGAGACTGATGACAATACTGAGTTACTCAGGGTGACAAAGATAAGGGTAGAGTGTGAAGAACTGCAGAAACACCTTATGGTGCTAATGACAGTGGAATACAACACCAGATGAAATTTGCAGTGTAGACACATGCGAAGTGACTTACACACAAAACAAATCCCATCTTCACACATAAAATAATGAGCTTTCACCTGACTCCAGGGTGAAATCACCACTCTGGGGTAGAATCTTGGGGTTACGATACCTAGTTCCAAGAATACATTGCTTCAATGCTTGGGGAACAAGGGTGTGTCAGAAAGGAAATCACATATTAGGAGAGGTACAGGACAAAACAAACATCACTTTGTTGGTGGAGAAATCCATGGTATAAATATGGAACTGGGTGCAGTTCTAGATCTCTCCTCTCCAAAAGGATACATTAAAAACTAGGAAAAGCTCACAGAAGGACAACATGATAAGTATGGAATAGCTTCCATAGGAGCACAGACTGCATAGCTGCTCAGTTGTGGTAAGCAACTGATTTAGCGGATACATACGGGAAGCATACAAACAGCTGGGTACCAAGAGGATGGATAGGGATGAAGTCTTTACTGTCCCTTGTGTTGAAATATAAGGGCCAAGGATCATCCAATGAAGTCAGAAGGAGGCAGTTTAAAAGAAACCAAAACATTGATCTTCATACAACAGGTAGCACACATGGAACTCTGGGAAGAGGTTGAACATATTCAAGGGAAGATGAGAAATACCTGGGAAAGAAATCCATTGAGAGTTATTAAATAGCAAAACCACTCAGGGTTAGGAAATCGCCTGAGCTGAAAATAGTTGGAGGATGACTATCATATATGCTTCCCTTGCTTTACTCTTTCCTACATGTCCACTTATAGGAACTGTTGCAGACAGGATAAGGTACAAGACTGACCCTTGATCCAAACCATTGCAGTTGTAGAGTGCTAAATCCAAATCCAGTTTAATTCTATGTATTTGTTTCTATATAATATCAATATAAAAATCACTAAATGATTCCTGTTGTGCTTTCACAAGTGAATGGTTTGGCCATGTATTATACAGGTTTTTTTATGCAGAGTTCTAAAATTTGGCTTATGAGCTCAACAGAGATATTAATGATTTCAGTAGAGATATGAAGCTAAAAACACAAAGTGGCTTTTGCTGGGGGTGTGGAGAGGGTGTCCTCAGTTTTTAAGTGCAGGAACATTCTGAAAGACAGAATCAATTTTTTAAATCAGTCATTTCTAAAGCTAATTAAAAACCTTACTGTTCTAAGCAGGTAGGAGCATTTGTGTATAAGCTGAAAATGCATTTAAACTGCTGTAATACAAGATTCTCACTTCTGCTAAACAGAATGAAGTAACTTCAGATGGTGCAAACAGCTGACTTCGTTGATTCTGCCTTCTTTGCAAACACAACATTCTGAGACAATGTCTACATGAGCAAGCTTTTTGGTGTGACAGAAACAGATGAATACACTGGAGCGCTGAAGCCCCTGTACTTACACAACATGCAGTTCAGTGCTTTTACTTTGGGCCAACCATTGTCTAGGCTCCACAACGGAACACACCCATGTATAGGGTTTGAAGCTGTCCAAATGACCAACCTCTCGTTTGGATTCCTGTTCTTCCATTTGGACACAGAGTGTGCTGGGCATGCAGCTGGAGCTCACTTTCTGGTTTCATTTCCTCTAAAAGGAATCTAGATCTGAACCAGTGGGCTGCAAGGCATGACTGTGAACTGAAAGAAAGGAAAGTGTTAATAGTTTCTCGGTTGTTCCCTTGAGCTTTTATTATGGGCAGAAGTTCTGCAACAGAAAGGAAAGGAGGTTTGTGCTCATGAGCTGTATGAAGAGGTCAAATCACCAGCTGACAGGCACTGGCACTAAGAGAGGAGTTAATGGAGTTTTAATGAATGAGCCTGGCCAATAATCACACATCTACCTGGCTTCTGAACTGCCTTTATGATAGGAATGTAATTTTAAGCCATCTCATTCTGAAAGATCTGAAAATTTGTACATTCTCATTGAGGATAATACTAGTTGTCAAATTTGTAATTAATTCAAAATAACAGGATTTCACAGACTAAGAACATTTGCATTTTTCCCATTCAAATGCCCAATTATCTATCATCTGTGCTGAAAAAAATCAACTGGCCATTGAGCTTAAAACCCCTTTTGTTAGAAACAGAATCAGAGACCTGTCTTCATTAGTATTAGCAAAGTGCTTTAAGTCTTATCAGAAAAGGATGGTAGCAATAGAAGTGCTTAGTAAGATGAGAGATGACTAACACATCAATCTTTTCCTTAAACTCAGATCAGTGCACAACGATAATCATCTTTTCTAAATGCAAAGGCACAGATGTTTTGCTTATATATATTATACTTAGGGAGCCAAGTATTGCATTCATACTAAACTCTCTGAATTCAACTGTTCATGTACACAATACCGCAAAATAGCTGCTAGGATCAAGAGAATGAATTACAAATAAATGCCCACTGAAATAAAAAGGATGTTTACTATATAAACACTCTAATAGCTAACCTGACTTTTCCCTAGTAGAACATTTCTACTATAGGAATTTAACCCATGGACACACATAATTAGCTCTTTCACCTTAAAGTTGCTGAAAGAATGATTTGCTTAAGGAGATTAGTCCTTTTAGTGTTCAATAGAAGTACTGACAAATGAGCCTAAAATGATTATAGGGGAACTCTTCTAACACCATCTTCTGATCTTTTATTTTAAAATCGCATGCCTTTCAGTCAAAACCCTTTTAATCTGACCTTTTGTGTTTTTCCATCAAGGCTCAACTTTTAATACTTTCTGTATTCAAATCTTGTATGTGATGAGATGGTTTTCAAGGCTGTTTTGAGCCATATCGAAAATGACCACAATAGTCTCTTTAAATAGAACTTCAGCGCTAATGTATTTCTTCTGGTCATTTTAACTGCATGGAGCTTCCTGTCTGCACCGGAGCACTTTACCATGTCAGTGGTGACAGGACAACACTTTTTGAGGTGTGCTGTAGCAAAACACCACCATATAAAAGCTAAATTTTGAATTACTTATATAGACTTACAGAGTAATCCTCTTATTTAAGGCAGTGAATTATCTGGATCCTTCATTGCTACACAGTTTTATACAAGCATTGAAATCATGTGAATTATATTTCTATATTTCTATTTTTCCTATTGGTACAATTCTAGGTCTATTTATCAGCCTTGGGAGATTTATCTTACTCAGCTGTTAGCAACAACTGAAAGACTGGTGCCATAAACAGAGTTCAATTTATATTATGAATTCTCGCTCAGTAAAAATGAGTAGACTTTTCCATTTTAGTTTTAAGTCATACTGCCATCTACAGATTGAATAAACACTTGCAATACTCTGCTCTAGGATAACAGGGTAATCCAGGTTGGAAGAGGCCTCTGGTCTCTAGTCCAACTGCCTCCACAAGGCAGGGTTGCCTCTGAGCTCAGACCAGGTTGCTCAGAGCTTTATCCCCCTGGGTCTTGGAAACCTCCTCAAGTGGAGACTGCACAGCCTCTGGGCAGCCTGTTCCACTGCCTGACTGTCCTCACGGGGCAAAAGTATTTCCTTTTAACCAGTCTGAATCTCTCATTTCAATTTATGCTCATTGCCTCTTGTTCTCCTGCCGTGCACCACTATGAAGAGCCTGGCTCCACCTTGCTAACCTCCCCATAGGTACTGGGGAGCTGCTGTTGGTTGCCCACTCAAGCTGTCTCTTCTCCAGGTTGAAGAAGCCCAGTTCCTTCAGCATCTCCTCAAATGGCAAGTGCTCCAGTACCCAAATAGCTTGGAGGCCCTTTGCTGAACCCGCTCCAGTTTTTTGATGTCTTTCTTGTGCTGGGGATCAAAACTGGATGTGGAAGTTAAATGTGGTCCAACAAGTGCTGAAAAATGAGACATAATCCCTTTCCTTGATCTACTGGCTGTGTCCCTGCTAACACATCCCAGGAGGCTGCTGGTCATCCTTGCTGCCAAGGCACACAGCTAGCCCATGTTCAGCTGCCCACCAGGCCCCCAGCGCCATTCCTGCAGAGCTGCTCCCCAGCCTGTCCCTCCCCAGCCTGGGCTGCTGCAGGGTTGCTTCCTTCCCAGGGGCAGCACTTTGCGTTTGTCCTTGCTGAATCTCATAAGGTTGGCCTGTTCCTCCAGCATGCCTAGGTTGCCCTGAATGGCAGCCTGATCCTCCAGAGTATCCACTTGTTCCCTTAATTTGGTGTCGTCTGCAGATTTGATGAGGGTGAACTCCATCCCCTCCTCCAGGGCACTGACAAAGACATTAAACAGGATGGGGCCCAGGAGAGACCCCAGTGGTACTGCAGGTAGGGTATGACACATTAACCACTACTCTCCGAGCCTCATCATCCAATCACTTTTTTACCGGTCTGGTTGTTCACCCATTCAGACCATAATGTCCTAACTTGGTTTCAAGAATATTGTAGGACAGTGCCAAACGCCTTGCTAAAGTCAAGGTAAATGACATTTTCTGCTCTCCCCTTTTCCACAAATCCACTCATTTTATCACAGTTAACTGCTTTTCTTTAATTAAGAAAAAAATATAAAAGCTTTTTTTCCAGTGATGGTTCCATTAACATTTTTTTGCTACCATAAGGCTTCACAGTAATAGGAATAGAGTCTGCATCCTGTAAACAATAAAACAGGGGTTTGGGTTTATTATAAATGGTTTTGCAGTTATGTTAATTACTCACCTCATCTTGATGAGCTTACTTGAATAGGCACTAACAGCTATGCACTACTTAATCCTGGAATCCTTAGCATTAACTTAAGTTGGGGGATTCATCAAACGTCTGATAAAGTATCAGATGACTTATCACTGTTGACTCAGGACTTTTACCTTTTAACACTTAGTGCCTGAACACAACAAAAATACAATACATTTAGTGAACCTCGGTACAGCAACTTTTCAGTTAGATACCTGTAGGCTGCAAACTTGCAACGTTATTGCTTGAACAGCATTTAGTATAAACCATTTTTTAAAAAAATGATTATGAAATAAAAGATAAATTTGCTGCAAACATTTTTCCAGGATTTAACTTTGCAAATCAGATGTCTATGCAAACATGAAATTCATGCTTGCAGACCATGGCTTCTTTCAGTTCTGTTAGACCTGCCTGGCATAACACATAGTCTTACTCCAATGCATCCGAGGGTTTGCATTTAGAGGTTGGAATATTTTTGCAACATTCCAAAGGATTTTGGTGGGTTTTTTCCTAATCAGTATGAATCTCAATCTACAAATTTTTCCTATTTCTGGCTTGAAACTGTCATTCTCCCTTATTTTCTTGGCATTATACATAAAATACCACCATTGTATAATATTCCTGCAATCTTTCATTAATTGGAATCTTAAAAGTCGCATTTCATTATTTCTCTCAGACAGACTGTTGCATAACATGAAGGATCAAGGTCAAACGATACATGAAGCGAGACTTTTGATGCATTCAGATGGTTGTCTTCAATTTGGATTCCTTTTTCACTACCTTCCAAAAAATACGACAGATTTTGAACATTTTTCAGAATGGGTCTGTAGCATCCAGGTATATTCAGCTGTAATGGAGACACTCTGAATTTGCACATCTGCAGCTCATCCTTAGAAAGCCTTTCATGGTACCATTGCCCAACTTTATTACTGGGATACTTGATACTATGGCCCACCATCGGAAGAACCACCTTCAAAGAAAAAAAACAAAACAACAAATATTTTTGAAATAAAGCCCACCAATTCCCCTTTAAATAAAAGTGATTACAATTTTAAATGTGTCTAGATCTTGTGTTTTGGGGCCTGAAATAGTAAAACAGCAGCTCTCTTGTGAAAGAAAGCTATGCAAGGCAGGTATCTTGGATGTAATTACAGCAGAAAAAATAATCAATGTCTCAGGATTCCTAAAAGAAACTAGAAATATACTAACATGAATTTCCATGCTTGTTGGGAAAGATAAAGTAATAAAGACATTAAGTTGCTTATGTAAAACTTCACAACTATGCACTCTGAACCTTCAAAAATTAGAATGTCAACTGCTCTTGAATGTTTTTCCCAGTAGACTGAAAAAATTTTCAAAGTATTTACATTCAGCTTCAAGATAAATATTGCCATACTGCAAATGACACTGTACTTATTTCCATTACAAAGTAAATATTCTTTCCTCCTGTTTGTTATGAGAGTGGAGATTAGTTCACATGTGTTTTCTTTAATGTGCATTCTGGCAAGGAAGAAGATTGCACCAGTTAACTTAATCACAGTATTTTTAAAACAAAACATTTTAATCAAATAAAGAGATCAACAACTCAGAATTTTTCATACAGACTTACTTGGTTTAGAGAGTATTTGTTAGCTGACTCTTCTGGAGCAGTGACTACATGAACCTGACAAGACATTTAAGAAGTTAAGAAAAAAAAAACTTTTAAAAAATAAAACATACACTTTATTTTAGGAATTATGCACTGTACTCCCAAACTCATAAAGGATTCTAAAGTCATTTGACTACTACAAGGACAATAATCTATTTCACATATGAAAAATAGTAGAGATGCTTAATAGAAAGTAATCTGTCTACTGGTAGATGGCATTGCATTAAATATTTACTGATGCTAGCTACCACTAATTAGCAAACTATCGCTCCAAACTTATATTCTTTGAGTCTGAAGTTAACTGTGCCAATGCAATCTTGTGCTACACCAGCAAAAGCAAAAATACTAGGAAAAATATTTTATATTAAATAGGAGTATATCTACACTAAACTCAGTAACTCAATACTGAATTTGATACCTCTGCTTTGCATTTTATTTGATCTACTTGTTTTATTAACATTCACTCTCAAAAATATTGTTGAAGAAAAATCACAATGGAAACAGAAGCCACTCTACAGGGACTGGAGGTTATTCAGTAGCCTTTCAAATGCTCTTGCTTTCAAATTTGTAAGATGGTCACCCTAAAGAAATGAGATACATTCTGCCTATGCACACAATTGTTTATTATCCAGTAAAACACTGCAAAATTGTATACTTTATCTGATGATCAGGAGAAAGATAGAATCATAGAATCATTCAGGTTGGAAAAGACGCTTAAGGTCAAGTCCAGCTGTAAACCTAACACTGCCAAGTCCACCACTAAACCATGTCCCTAAATGCCACGTACCTCCAGGGATGGTGACTCAACCACTTCCCTGGGCAGCCTGTTCCAATGCTTGATAACCCTTTCAGTGAAGAAATGTTTCCTAATATCCAATCTAAACCTCCCCTGGCACAACCTGAGGCCGTTTCCTCTTGTCCTATCACTTGCGACTTGGGGAAGAGACCCAACTGCTTCTGCAAAAAGAAAAAGGTATGCTAACCCTGAAAGAAGAGATGGCTTCAGAATGGACTTCACAGCAAGACCTGGGACCAGACACTGCTCTGCTGGCTTCTGCTCATTCGCTCACCCATGGCTCCACGCACAGCTCGCAGGCTGTGCTGTGGGCCAGCGGAAGCACTCCCTTGCCCTTTACTACTTTCCGAAGAAGACTGCTGCATTTTCTGAAGAGTTGCTAACAGTTTAGACCCACCGTCAATCTGTTTTAAATGCCTGAGTAAGTGAAATTGTGCGAATCATGCTTTGACTGTGTAGCTGCAATGAGATTACCAGTTCAGCCTGAGGCCACCTTTCACCATGGGCTTACATTCATTAATATATATAATGGGAAGGTCTGACCCAGAGAGCAAGACTCAGATCTGCGCTGACTGATAATATAGGCACACCCAGAGTCCATCCTGAAGGTTTTCCCCAGTCAGATCCTAAGAAGAGCATTATATACCACGCAGGCTAAATTCTTACATATATCAATTCTGACATTCTGTTCCTTCTTCTCACTTGAATAAAATGAACAGTCAGAACAGATAAAAGCTGATAATATACATCTAGCTTATAAGCCTATTTATGGTAAATCAAAAAAAGCTACATCACTTTTTTCACCTTTGCCACTAGTATTAAATATTTTAATGAATGAACCAAAAAAACCCCATTAAAGTCTGAGTATGTATTCAAGTGCACTAAGCTATTTTGGGTTTTTTTTTACTAGAACTCTTTTGTAAAGACTCACCTTGTCATTCAGGGAAGCGTTTTCATCATTTTCTTCTGAGAAGACAAGATCACCCTCAACAACTTTTGAACCATAAATCTTCAGCCTATATGAAGCTGCTTCATTCCAAATTTTACTGCAATAAGCATGGACATAGAATATGCGCATGGAATGAGGAATATTGAGCCATCCTTTGGTACAACCTTCATGATTTACACCATAGCGATTTAAAGCTCGTAGCAACATCTTCTCTCTCACTTTAAATTCTGGCAGCATCACGAGTGCGCCCTTTGCATCTTCTAATATAAACAAAAATAATCATATAAGTAATCTCTGATCTTTCAAATATTACCTGTCAGGAAAAAATACACTTAAGAAGATAAAATAATCAAGTAGGGAAAAATGGTGTCAGTCTAACCTCTTTATGCTGACTTTTAGGTTATTATTCCCTTTCCTTCAATGTGTCATGTTAGACAAATTTCATCTTATATGCCTATCAACACAGTCCCATCAATTCTATTCTATTTCATGCAGTATAAACTAAACTAGCTGTCATTCAGTTATACAGTTGAGTTTGCATTATGGTTTTTTTTTTAGAAACTTACTTCATCACTCCGAAGATTTTTTTTAGATCAGGTAACTGAAAGTAAAAACCAAGCTATAAAAGACATTAAACCTCTATTTCACAGCTTTTGAGAACATGTATTTCATGGGAGGTAAAAAACATGTCTTTATTTTAAAGGTACAAATTGCATTGGGCACTGGGAAGTCTGGGCCTCAACCAAGATGAAAATATATTTAATCAGATTTGTACTACATTATATAAATGTTTTATATTTAAAATTTTATGGTTTACATATTTTCTCATTGCAAGTGATTATCTGATGAAGCCTTTTGCATAGCTTTTTACCTTTTGCTTTCAGGAAGAGGCAAGCAGCTGTTTTCAGAGTCCACATCAATGTCTTTCCATGCATCATACAGCAATGTACAGCACAGAATGATTCATCTTATCTTTTTTGTGAAATGAAACATATCTGTGTCTTTTGAAGCTATCTATCATAGCTGTTCTGTCAATCTACAGTGATAAGCAAGCTGACAGATGTGGAATATTTGGGAAAAAAAAAAATTTGAAGTCGAGAGCAGCTCCAAATTTTTAGTTTTGGAGAGAATGATAAGTCGAATGACAAAAAAAAAAAAAGAAAAAGATGAACAGAGCATTTTACTCAGCACATTTCTGCCTTTGACGTATTTTGTTGATTTTTGTTCAAGACAGACAGAAGGTAGATCACAGGAAAGCATGGAAGAGAGACATAATTAGAGACATGTAAAAGCAAAGCCCAAAGGTGCAAAAACCAAGAGCTAAGACTGTTATAGAAATCTCAGAAAATTAGATGGCCACACGTGTTGAGTGCTGAGTATGAGTTGGGTGCCTCATTCCTGTATACTTCCTTTATTAGGGAGGAGAAGTTTATCTTCCAAAAGCAGACAGATGGAAGCAGGCTTTGATAAAATTATCTTAGTCTTTTCCAGCACTATGCTATACAGCATTTGTTTCTATACTGTGTTGCACTTGAAGTACATTAGTTTTCCACTACTTTGCACATTCAGGGCCTCACCCTCATCTAATTTTTAACTGCAACTCCACCGAGCTCTGCGGAATAAGCTATAAGTGGTATAAAGCAGCAGCAACACCTTACAACACTACAATCTCTGCGCAGCAACACCTTATTCTCTCACAATACTGACCCTGAATAAATATAGAGACAATTTAACTGGACGTACCTGTTTGAAGAAAGTATCTTTTTGCGTTGTTTACAGGGTCATCAGTATCTTCGGGTGTGAAGAATAACTTCACAGCTTTCACCTTTAAAAAACAATATTAATAATTTGTATTTTTTGCATTTAAATATAACTATTTGTCAACTAAACAGACAATCATGCATCCATTTCTGTGTTAACATGTTCTGCAAGCTCTCAAAATTATTATCAGTTCTTTAAAGTCAAAGTCAAATCCTCCCTTTCACAGAAGATGTCATGAACAGCAAACCAACGTGGTTGTGTTCCTTCTCAGATTAAAGAAAGGTTTTAGTTGCACAGAAGACAGCTTTCAAAGCTCTATGAGAAATAGGTCACTCTTCTTCAACATCCAGTTAGAACTCCTCCACTTTGTAATGCCATCATTCTATCCTCAACAGGAAGGTTCTTTCTTTCTCTCCTGCGTGTTTCATGCAACATTTAGACTGAACACTTTCCACAGTCTCATACAGAGGGACAACAATCTTTCTTTTTTTTATACTGAACTGTATTAGGTTAGATGACACTGTGACAGGGAAAACACTACACTAACTTCTGCTACTTGGAACACCAGTGAAGCCACACAATTTGCTAGCACTTACACCAACCTGTGACATCTGTTCTTGTCCTCCTCTATATTGGACTGTGCAAGCACGTACTGGCATATTTTTTAATATAAATAGTAGTTCCTACATATTTTAAATTAAAAAGTAACTGAGTTAAGACTAGAGATTTAGATCATTAATCTTCAGGGTCTGGCACCTGGTACCAACTGCTAGCATACTGGAATTCAAAATGTCAGATACATCAACAGTAACTTCTGTAGGCTGCCCTCAAATCTTAATTCTTCTTATATTTGGAGGATGTTTTCCTGAATTTTCTCAGAATCAAAACAAGATTAGAAGAAAAGGATACTCTTTTGACTTTGTAGTGTCTGATTCTGTTTTAGACCTGTGCCAAGTACTATACCATATAGATTGAGAAGTATATGACTCTTATCTTATGAATTATTACTTAAGAAATGAGCTCTCCTTAGCTTACATGGGAGCAATCACTCAGAACTAAGAGTGTGGGAAAGTAGCCAAGGAATAATGGAAAGCAGCAATCTCTTCTATATAGCAGATAAATTACTGTGGTATTGAAAAAGCAAAGCCTTTCATATGATCCTATGTAATATCTTGTGACATTTTTAAGAAGTATATAGACCCCCAGCAGAATAAAGAGGCTACAAGTTAGGAAGCAATCAGGATCATGAATAAATATTGTATAAAGATTGCTTCATTTTAGTGTTCAAACCTTGCATGGAATGCAGCCACTTTCCTGCCAAGTGGCATGATGACTATAACAATCACATACCAATCATAGAGAGAAAAATCACTTCCTGAACTATTAAAGCTGCACCTGCTGTTTAAAAAAGATTTTTTGTATGAAGATCTTCATGTTTATGTTGTTGTCAAAACTGATCTGGCAATTACTTCCAGCACGCGTATGGGTTTATCTCACAAATGAAATTGTTCACTGGGAGGGTCAACTCCAGTGCTAGACATTGCAACAGTAATGTGAAATTAACTTGACAGTAACTACTTAAATTACAAAATGAAAATACCATTTTTTCATTCAGTAAAGCCAATCCTATTTGATCTGTCTGAACATTTTGTCCTTGTCCAAATCGCTGAGGTCCGTAGTAATTTACAAAACCTTTTGTCTACAGATGAAGAATAAATACATTAAAAGCATGAAAGTACCAGGTGCAATTAGTAAGACTAAGCACACAACACATATACATCTACATTTACATCCAAAATGCATACAAACTGTTTAGTCAGAAGTAATACATAACAATATCATAACTCATGATTCATTACAATATTTTAGCACCTAATTTAGAAACATCTAAAGAGACAACCAAGTTCTATCATTGTCTTCACTTTCTATAAAGTTAATTATTATAAATACAACTACAGGTCAAGTCAGAGTAATTGAGCTTTTTATATGTGTCAAATTATGAAATTTCTACTCAAGCAAATGCAGCATAACACAGGTAATGAACAGTAACCACTGTTAGACATTTTTTCTTAAAAATACTAATCTTTTTCCACAGGAGATCATTTGTATTATTATTACAATAGTAAAGACCAAGAGTGAGCACTTCTGCTAATTGGGATTTTAAGTCTCCTGATGAGTTTGAGGTCAACTGTGGGCAGTAAAATCACAGCCATGTGACCCAATGAGAACATCCTGTTCTAGAAAATGGTAAGTATGCATGGAGTAGACAAGCGAAAAACATACGGCATTTGTTTTGGAAATGGTTATTCAGTTCAAATTATATAACCTTGCTTTGGACATCCATAGGTCCCATACGCAATTTTGTTTTCATGGAAGATGAAAAATGCATATTTTGGATTAACACACATGCTGGTTTTCTCATTCATCATCTGACTAGTAAGCTAAATCTAATAAAGCAAGACACACAATCACAGGAATCTGTGTTCATTTTCCAAACAGCAAAACAAAACAAAAAAAAGCCAGATGAAGCAGAGAGAGAGAGAGAAAAGCATTAAAGTACCAGTTGAATGCTTTTTTCAATAAAAAAATTAATCTCCAAAATACTTGTAATGTATTTTGCTTTTGCACACTGGGTAGTTTTCATTCAAGTCTTTATTCCTGGATTAATCTTCTTAAAAGTAATTTGTATTATGGTTATTACTTAGAAAGATAGGGCAAGAAAATTACTGTTGTACAAAATGCCTAAAGTTTTTCCTTTCCATGATTTGCTTTTACTTTTCTCAGTGGTTTAAGAATGTCTGATGATGGGGTTTTCTTCAGGGACTAAGGATAACAGCAATCAAAATCCACTGAATTTCAGGGAACCTTCTGTCTGTGCTGTGGACATTGCACATGTATTTAAGCCATGAAAGTTTTTCACCCGAGCGGATCATGCATGTTCCTCACATGACCAAAAAACGCAACCAGTTGACACACGTAACCATATTCTTTCACCCTGTCAACTGCCACAGTGAAACACATCGGCTGGCTTTACATCTGTGCAGCAATAGCTCATATATCCATACTCATTTGCTACTAAATTTCCCCATCTGTCTTGCTGCACCACTCTGGGGTCTGCAGTCTATAGCACGGAATGAATGCACTTATGGTTCCTCCTTGGAAGGCAACTTGAGTTCCTTAAGTAATGCAGGAAAGACATAAAATGGCAAAAAGCATCAAAACTGGGAAATAGTGCCATTATTGTGCTATTAGAAGCATTTTCTTTAAAAGTACTTTTTTTTTTTCCACAGCACAGCATTAAAACTCTGTTCATTATTGGCAAGCACGAGGCTTTCTTACCTCAACATTTTCCATTGCTTCATATATTCTCTCTTTCAAATCTGCAGAAGAGTCATGACTGTGGTGTTTGAGATCTCTCACAACTATATCAAAGTGATTGCCCTTCAGCTGACCAAGTCTAAGGTGCTGGCATGTTGAATGTATGTTGTGTATTCTCATGCCCTTTTTTTCCATTTTGCTTCCAATTTCTTTCAACCTGCATAAATAATTGGAAGAAATTATGAACTACCCTCTACTAAAGCTATCCAACTTCTAATAAGTGTCTTCTTCACCTTTGCACTAGAATTAAAAACACTTAAAAAAAAAAAAAGGAATTCAAAACAGATTATTATGAGAAAACCAAATCAAATGCAGAGAAAGAAGTCTTAAAATTTAGTTATAGTCCAGAAATACTTTTTAAATGTTTGCTTCATTTGCACTTTTATTATGTAGCTTGACAGATACTGGAATGAAGCAATTCATTGAACTTTCCCAAGGCAACTGCACTGAATTTTGCATGTTTTATTGAAAAACAAGTAATTTACTCTTCAGTCCTAAAATCTGCTTTTCATTTAAAAAAAAAAAAAAAAAAAAAAAAAAAGAAGCAGCAATGTGCTCTAGCAGACTCCAAAACACAATTGCTCTTTCTTGGTCAGCCTTAACAAAAACAAACTCAGCGCACGGATTCTCTGGGTACGCTTGCACATGCTTGTAATTGGAAACACAGCTGACAGTTCAAGTATTTGCCCTTTAAAGCATCCACTCAATCTCTTTGTTCTTATGTGTAAGTAATAGTCATTCAAATCAAAGGAAACTTTCAACATAAGAGCTTACCTTCTAAGCAATATTTTAATAACATTATAAATTATTTCTTTATCAAAATTACTTATTTCCCCCATTATGCTAGTGGCTTGGAAGCATTTAACTATTTTGCTTAATCATTTAAACATTAATACAAAGTTTTGCTAATAATCTCTTGAACAACTGGCCTTACAGCCCAGTTTGCAGTGGAATTTCACTATTGATATATATCTTTGTTAGTAATAAATCCTAAAAACCTAAATTCTACTTTCCTTTATTTGCACAGTGTACTTTGTTGCTAAGACCAAAAGCCACAAGAAAGTTAAAGCTGAGGAAGAAATAAGTCATGGTTTTGACTCCAGCATTTTTACTGTTACTATGGCAGAATTTAATATGTATTTTTTACCCACTGAGCTGGCTACAGAGAGTAACAAAAACAAGGAATGGAAAGGCACGTCTTGTATTATTGACACATTATTCAGAACGTATTTTCTGCCTCAGGTTCAGTGGTATCTTCTTTACTTAGTCTCATTTTTCTTAACTGGACAATACAATAGAAGTTTATACTTAACACTCAAAGACAGCATCTGTACAAAGTATATTTGTAATGATTTACTTTAGTTTTGTAGCTGTATAAAGCTTTTAAGTTGTTGTCTGTGGACCACAAGACAATATTTTGATAGTGTGGGGAAACCTGTTGTGTTGTGTAGTATAGGCTTCTTCTTGGTTCCAGCTAGTAGATGGTATTTAAGAAATTGTAAAGTGGATCCCATGAGCGTGAACTGGATGGATACTGTCCCAGAAGATACAGTCTATTTGTATTATGAAAAATACATAGAAAGCTGTGACTTTTCTTCAAATTCCAACACTGGGGGACTTCAGCGCTAAACTGTACATATTCCCTAAAGCCACAAAATATTAAAGCCATTTCCACTGTGCTCTAATACAGGAGAAGGGCAGACACATCAATATGAACATTTCAGAAGATTGTACCACGCTGACACTTATTAACATATACAAATATGTGCTAAACTTAATGCACCCAGATTGTTCGTACCTCTCAGGAGTCACCTTCTTCACAACCATAGGTTGGTAAGTAATAGCCTTCTTATCTTTGATGCCAGTGTAACTGAAGTCCGAAGGAAGAACACCAAGTTCAGCAGCCAAGAAGCCAATTGCTTCTAGTGTTTCTAGATTTTCTTTCTGAAGGGTGAAAGCTGAAACAATCATCTCAGAATTATTAGCAATTTGCACTTCTAAATCATACAGCTGTTCTGCCACGACAGATGGGCAGGTTCTTCTGCTCACACTATAACAGCATAGCAACTGCAATGAAATAGTCCTCCTACCCCACAAAACTAAAGGACATTGGACTTTTTCCGTACTGAAAGAGAAAAGTAAAGACATAGTAAACAAAACTCTTGAAACAAACAGAAAACCTTGCTGCCTTTAAAAATAGTACCTGATAAAATGCAACACATTTCAATGAACACCTACTGACTTATTGCTAGAAACATTGTATCAGAAACCAACTGCTTCAAGGAATGAGAATGTAAATCAAATTTGACCTTACTAACTTGTCCAACACCTAGATGCATCTTCTAAAATCCCCCAGTTACTTTCAAGAGAAAACTAGCATACAGGGAATAACACAGTTACTGCTACAGCCAAAAGAACTGCAACCATTATCACTGAAAAGTTTATGTAAAATCACTGCAGTGACTTGATTCATCCATCTCATTCTCCAGTGATGTAACTGCATTGCATTAAAAATGATTTATTTCAGCATAAACAATGGGTCAACCAGGCCTATATATCATATAAAAATGATTCCGAATCTCAGTCTTAGTAAAGAACACCGTAAGACCTGACACTTTCACTAAAAATGTAACATTTACCTGTGTAAAGATCTTGTTTTTCCTGGAAACCACCAGCAGATCTTTTTCTGGACCAACTTTTTTCTCGAAATCGTACCATTATTGACATATTTGGCTGATCATTGACATCTGTCACAGCAAAAGACTTTGTTTCTAACAGTTTTCCAAATCTTTTATTGATAAAGTGGTGAACTACCTTTCTGTGCTCTTTGTCTCCATCAGGCTCAAAAGAAAATGTAGAATTTTCTAGCTTTGCATCTAAAAATTTAAAGAAATCACTTGTTTCCTTTTCAGTCACTAACTGACAAAGTTCTCTGTAATCAGCGTTTCCTTTTACAATCATTTCATTGCCTTTTGTAACAGTGACTAGAAAGGGGAATTTCTGCCTGACGGCACTGTGTAAATCAGCTCGATTTTTCTTGTCCAGTACAGGCCCCAGCGAGAACTCCCTAGTGCCAGCATCGGCATCATTTTCCAAGTCCCACGCATCCTTCAGATCACCAGCAAATTTATAAAGCAGCTCACTCATGGGTTCGCCTAGTAAGGAATCCAATATACTGGCTTCCTCGAGGCCTGATTTCAGTTCGGGTTCATCCTCACGCTGTTTATTGTTAGGGGGTGGAAAACAGTCGCCTCCTTCCCGGCTTGGGCCACGCTCGGAAGGACTGGGCGCACCACCGCGGCAGCCCTCGGCACACCGACCGGGAGGCTCCGTTCTCAGCTTTTTGGGGGGCTGCAGGTACGGGCTGCTTTGTTCTAGCGGCTCTTCACCCGTTTTCTGAGGTGATTCAGCCCGGGTATCCCTAAATAAGTGTTCAGGCACTTCGATTTCTGTCACTACGAAGTCACTCGGTGAGTTTTTGATGGTACCACAGAAGCCAGCGTGGTCAGTCAGGTAGCTGAAGGAACGAAGCATGGCTCCCCTGCCTTCCCCTCCTCCCAGCCAGAAACCACTACACCTGCAAGAGCAGAAAATTAAAAAAAAAAGGGGCGGGGGGGAGAGAAAAAAAAATATATCGATTACTACGGGAAAGGCCGCTGAAAGGCGGGCAGGGCCGCCGGCACCGCTCCCGCCGCCGAACGGCCGTTACGGGCCGGTTCCACAGCGCGGCCACGCGGGGCGGGGCCCGCGCGCGCCCCCCGCCCCCGCGAGCCGCCGCCAGGGGGCGCCACGACCACCCCACCCTACCCCCCCCACGGGAGAGGGAGCCCAAGGACGATACCAACTTCTCCAGGCTCGCGGGGAAAGGAAGTCCCCCACTCCCGGCCAGCTATGGGGCGCGCCGGAGGGGGCGGGGCACCTCGCGGGCAGCCTATGGGAAGGGCGCGCGGGAGGAGAGCGCTTCCTCGTTCCCCTTAGCGGGCCGCCCTCCCCCGTCAGGGGTTGAGTCCCGCCCTCTTAAAGGGGAAGTGATGCAGGGGGAGAAGCCCGACGGGAAGGGAAGAAGGGAGGGGCGGGGAGCGGGGAGCGGGAGCTGCCGCCGTCAGGAGGCGACGGGGGTCGGCGGTGAGGTGAGGTGGGAGGTGAAGGGGGGTGGGAGGTGAGGTGAGGGGGGGGGAGGTGAGGTGAGGGGGGGGTGGGAGGTGAGGTGGTGGGGGGGTGTGAGGTGAGGTGAGGGGGGGGGTGGGAGGTGAGGTGAGGGGGGGGGTGTGAGGTGAGGTGAGGGGGGGGGGTGTGAGGTGAGGTGAGGTGGTGGTGGGGTGGGAGGTGGGGTGAGGGGGGGGGAGGTGTGAGGTGAGGGGGGGTGTGAGGTAAGGTGGTGGGGGGTGGGAGGTGAGTTGAAGGGGAGTGTGAAGTGAGGTGGTGGGGGGCTGTGAGGTGAGGTGAGGGGGGTGTGAAGTGAGGTGGTGGGGGGCTGTGAGGTGAGGTGAGGGGGGTGTGAAGTGAGGTGGTGGGGGGCTGTGAGGTGAGGTGAGGGGGGTGTGAAGTGAGGTGGTGGGGGGCTGTGAGGTGAGGTGAGGGGGGGTGGGAGGTGAGGTGAAGGGGGGTGGGAAGTGAGGTGAGGTGAGGGGGGTGGGAGGTGAGGTGTGAGGTGAGGTGAGGGGGGGTCTGAGGTGAGGTGAGGGGGGTGGGAGGGGAGGTGAGGTGGTTTTCCGCAGCCCCGGCAAACCTCTTCATTAACTGTGGCGTTTGTTGTTCCGTAGGAGGGGAAGATGAGCAAGCCCGTCACAACTTCAACGTACGTCCGCTGCCTCAGCTACGGGCTGGTGAGGCGGCTGGCAGATTTCATTGACCCGCAAGAAGGGTGGAAGAAGTTGGCAGTTGATATAACCGATCCCTCCGGCGAAAGCAGATACAACCAGATGCACATAAGGTCCTATATAGAAGTCATGTAACACAATCTTGTTTTTTGGCTGTTTAACATAAATACGGTTGTCCATCCCGTTACTGTAACTGGTTGCTGGCAGGTACTTAAGAACTCATCTTACAGTACCGTTTCCTTAGGGAACTCGAGGTAATTACTCTTAATTTTTCTGTAGTTCAGTTTTCAGACAAGCTATAGCCAAAGAAAATTGACTACGGAAATTAGGATTAATTAGAGCCACAGACATATGTATTTTTAGTGATACAGCATTGGCTGTGTAACTTTTCCATGCCCTAGAGACTACTAAACATCGACTTCGTCGTGCATCTCACACAGGAACAGCACAAGAAACAACTGGACTGTAACCTGTAATTCACTGTTCCCGAGGAAATGTCCAGCAAACGTGGGGAGCCTGAGGCCTATACCTAACAAGTTTAATTTAAAAGTAATGTCAGCAGTATTTTATGAACACCTTGCTGCTTGAAGGGCTTGTTGAATCCTTAAGCTGTTTCAAAGGTTATGAGATTTTAAATACCCTATGTATCATCTTGGGTGTCTAGTCTTTCTAGTGATGTTAGCATTGAATCTTCATTTGTCTTCGTATAATAATAATAAATCAGTCAGAGTAATGGATCTCAATTTCTGCTTAATGCCCATCTCAAAATATTCAAAATGAAGTGTGAATGCCAGATGGATGGAAAACACTTAAATTTTTTTCCATTTGATCTGTCTCTGACTTGCTCTCTGTCTCTCGCTGACATTCTTTTCTGTTAGTCCCATGTCCCTATATATTATGGGTCCTGGACAAAATGTTGAAGCCATGTATGCATGTTTTTTCCCTTAGTTTTTCTCACATTTTGCATATTTTTCCCCTGAGTTCAAATTTCTTCTATTTTTTTAGCTGCATTTTCAGAAGATTTGCAAATAATTGTACAGTGCGGTTCAGTACATTCAGATTTTTTTAAATTTTTTTTTTTTTTTGTCATTTACCTTTAATCTCTTTCCCCTCTTCATGGTTCTCGAGGTAATTTTTTTTTTAATGTTGGTCTTAATTTATCTTTTAAGGAGATTTGAAGCTTTTGTACAAATGGGAAAGAGCCCCACGTGTGAATTACTTTATGACTGGGGAACAACAAACTGTACAGTTGGTGATCTTGTGGATCTGCTGATTAGGAATCAATTCCTAGCACCAGCAAGCCTTTTGCTTCCAGGTAACTGTTACTCTTGTACATTTTGTACTGTGTTCTCAGTTTTCTAAGATGCTAAAGAGCTTCACAGTAACTTGAAAATCAGAAAGGATTAGGTCAAAATACATATTTTCCATTTTCCATTATTTGTAATAACAGTTTAAATAAGAGTTTCAAGTTCAAACGAGAGTCCTGCAGCTTACACATGGTGGCAGAATATAACCTTATGATGCTTACATGTCTCCTGATCTTAGTAAATACTAGCATTAATGTTACTTGTTTCTTCTGATTCCTAATGTAGTTAACACTTTTTCTAAATTCCATTTTCAGAAGCTGTAAGGATGGCACAAGAAGTTACATTACCTCTTTCTTCACAGGAAACCTTGCCTATACATGAGAAACAACTGCCTATACAGGAAAAAGAAGTGGCATCTGTAAAGCCTGTTTTAGTTCAGAGTACTGAGAAGCAATGTTCAGCTCCTCCCTACTTAAGTCAAGAAAATAGCAGCTCACAGTCTAGTAACACAGGTAGGCACTTAGTTTGGTGGAATTAAGTACAGTCTTTTTTTGCTGATCTGTCCTTCACCCCATGTGCAATAAAATATAACAATGCATTGAAGTAATGACTATATTCCTATCATCATGCATCTATGGGAAACGGCATCTTGCTTTTGCTCTTGTTCTGAGTGGCTGTGAATTTAGCTTGGATAATAAGATGTCAGAATACGAGATGCACCTTGCCAATAAGGTGGCTACTGTGATGGGAAACTTGACTGCTAATTAAATTTCAGTTTATTTTGTGCTACTCATAATCCTGTTGCCCTTTTTCAGTACTGATTTTGTAGACTGTTTAGCATCTTGTGTTTTAAAGCTGGATCTTACATGTCAGAAATGACTTAAGAATGCTGGAGAAAAGATGACTAAAGAAAGCATTCTAGGAAAGTATATGGTTAGTCTGTTCCTTCCTAAAGGTCCACTTTTGGGTTGCTGCCAGAAACATGATGTGATCTAGATACATTTTTTACATCTGACGCAGTGTGGCGCTTTCTGTGGTCTGCTGTACATTTGATTTCTATTACCTGTATTACAAGTATTAACAAAAAATACAATCAGAAGGCTGCTACAGTACTAGTTGTGAAGAAAATAATGCATAGCTAATTATATATATTTATCTGTGTTTCTTTTTTTTTTTTTTTTTTCCTGGTATCTTCATCACAAAGCTGGAAGTAAGGCTCCAGTATGTCAGGATTTGCATGGTAGCAAGTTTTTGGTTTAATAGAACTGAAGCAGAGAATCTATTCAGTACACTTGTTCTTAAGTGAAAACATAGTTGTGCTAAATGGCAAATATGTCTTTCAGATTTCCATAATTTTTCGTTTCATGACTTGGAAAGCGTTACAAATAATTTTGATGCGCGACCAGAATCAGCTGGAGGTAATAAACTGGGAGAAGGTGGCTTTGGTGTTGTGTTCAAAGGCTACATCAGTGGCAGAAACGTGGCTGTCAAGAAGCTTGTTGCTGTGAGTTGTTCTGGGCATTTTCCATTTTAATGACTGTGTGCTTTAGAGTATAGACCTGTTTATCTGTGGAAAGTGTTGAATGATACACTTCAAAAAGTGTCACCACGTTAAACATTAGTTGGGTTGAGAACCTTATCCTGTAGTCCCATGAGTGGTGTGAGTCAGCACAGTCACCAGAGATGAAGTCTTGCCCTTTCTGTAGCTCTGCTTTGAGTGGCTCGGGCAAGTTGTCTGGAAGAGCAGAGTCCTCCCGCAGTTCCCCTCCCTCCCCTGCACACAAGAAGTGGCAGAAGGGAAGGGGTGCTAGGGAGGTTTCCCTTTCAGAAACAGATGAACCATTCACAAGCTAAATAGGTATTGCCACAGAATTGTAGTCTTCATAACCAATGGTTTGTGTGAATAATTAAGTTTGTTATGTGTAAGTGCTATTAGTGGGTAACTCCAGTGAAATAAAATGGGTAAGTTGGTGACTGTGCTGAGACTGGATCGATTTGTCCAATAATACTGTGTTCCAAGGAATTAAAAGTCATGTTCTGATCCTTTATTTTTGAGTTGAGTAAAAAAAATACTGTTAACAGTTAAGTAGTTGTTACATGTAACTAAAATAAAGGAAGGCTTACAATTCTGATTTCTTTTTTTAATGAATAACTGTGCATTTTAATATGGCCAGTGATGTTAACGTCAAATACTTCCTTTTGTAGATGGTTGATGTTAGTGTTCAGGACTTGAAACAGCAATTTGATCAAGAAATAAAAATGATGGCGAAGTGAGTACAGTGTTATAGGATGTCATTATAGCCTTTTGTGGGAGTCTAATGTTGACAGATAACACATCAGCTAGTGTGATCCCTTATTTTTGTCTTTCTAGCATAACTTAATGATTTTCATGTTAAGTGAGAATGTTTCATACACAACATGACTGTATTTTGTTCGTTTTAAAGCACCACTGCAGAAACCTGGCTATGTGCAGTAGGGCTGAAACAAGTAATTGGGGATCAAGTTCCCTCTGCCTTGTATTTTCCTCAAATGCTGGGAGTTTTTCAGAGCATATATGAACAGGATTTTTTTGCTATAGGTGTCAGCATGAGAATCTAGTAGAATTACTTGGTTTCTCAAGTGATGGTGCTCAGCCATGTCTGGTGTACGAATACATGCCCAATGGTTCATTGCTTGACAGACTTGCTTGTCTGGTAAGTTATATATTTTCTAGTTTCCAGTTGGCTTACTTTGCTGAAGTACAGATATCTATGAAATCTTTCAAACAGTACTGAACTGTAATGGCCAAATGATGTTTTACTACTTACTTCTGTGTTCTAGAAGACAAATATGATAACAAGTATTCTTCCAATAACATTTTATACAAATGTTTTAGGCAAGTTAAAGTCAAAGCAGGCTGACAATACAATATCATGTACTAGTACCTGAAGTGGCAGAGGAGCTTAGACTTGCTATGCCTGCGTGGAGCGGAGCAGAGGGTGCTGCAGTATTGTTCCCAGTTCTGCCATTGGCATGTTCTCTGCTAGTTCTTGAGATTCTGCATTGTGAAATTGCCCTTTGTTCATTGCCTTTGTGACAGTGGTTATAACACAATGTTCATAGTCTGCGTATCTCTTTCTGAAGTGCCTAAATAAATGGGAAATATTTTTTTTCTAAGTAGTATTTTGTGTAAATGCAGTGCTTCCTTCTGATTTAATCAAATGACGTATCTTCTAGCCTTAGCCTTTAATAAATAATAAGTTGCTCTGGTTTTGGTGAGGCAGCTCTGTGTCTGAAGGACAAACAGTGGTTCGTTAGAGTGATACCAAGAGTAAGCAAGACTTAACCTAGTAGATAAATGTCCATGTTAGTCTGGTGAAGGAGTTAAAAAAAATCTGCTTCATACTAAGCAAATGCAGCTTCTGAGGTTGTAACCTGGTGAATGTTTTAAACTGTTGCTACTTCAACCCCCCATGTCCCTGGACCTAAAAATGTCATTTTGCTTTTTTCTGCACTGATCTTCCTGTTGTACTGCTTCAAGCATTTAGTAGCTGGAGAAAGAGCTGGGTTAGGGAACTGATCAGGCTGAAAAAACACTTGGTGAAAAAAATCTTTCATTTTCACCTGGAGATGTTTCCTCTGCAAGGCTGCACAGATACTTCTGCCACAACAGGAAAGAAGTGGTGTTAGGACGAGAATGAGTAGCAGTGGATGGGGAAAGGACTGGATATGTTTGGTAGCACTGCTGTCTCAGGTTGGTTTGGTTGATTTGCTTGCACACACTTATACATTTGCAATTTTTTGGTGTTTTTTTTTTTTTAAAAACGGAATTAGTGCAGAAGAGAGGCTAAGTTTTACTTAAGGCAGTGCAAGTTTATCTGTAGAAATGAGCGGTGCTTGACAGGGATGTATATGAAAATGTTCATCTGTGTAACTTTGGCCACTATCATCAAGTGAGCTTAAAGGATTGGTAGTAATTGAAAGCTAAAGTAGAAATAACTGAGGCCTTTGCAAGGAAGAGACAAACTTATGATATAAATCATAAAGAATCTAAATCAGAATCTATAAATCAGAAAGAATCTTCTGATAAAGTCGAATAGGTGAGGAATGTGCATACTGAATGTGTGTTCTTGCTGATAACTTCATTTTGTGACTTCACTGGATGTGTTTGAGGCATGGACTCCTGCTTATGTCATCATCTTCTTATCTGGGCTTTGATGAGCAGGCGAGGGAGGTGGTAGAATGATGATACTCTAATCCTTTTCCCTTGGCCACTGACAAGATTAAGAAGTGGTTTTGAAATGTAGGTGTCCTCACTTCTAAGGTCTAGTTAGGAACATGAATTGAGCTAAACTCTTGAGAAGTCGTAAATCCAAAACCACTGGAAGATTGACTTCTCATTGTTAGTAAAAACTGTTGATTGCTTTGAATTATTTGTTTTGGATTAAAAGACTCTGGTATCGGTGCTGCTACGAAGTGGAAGATGTAGTAGATACAGGTAGTTCTTTGCAGTGCAGCTGGCTTTGTAGGGTCAGAGTCAAATATTATCAAGAACACTTTTTGCGACAGGTGAATTAATCTAAGGCAAAATGCAGGGGAAAGAACTGAATGTGACAAATGCATGTATTTCTGCCCAAGTAAATTAAGAAATGTATGCTATTAGTCTTTTTAATGATTTACTTGAAAACCACAAAACATAGCAGGAAGTCGGTTTTGGATTGTGGGGGTTTTATATGTTTTCTTTTCTTTTATGTGAGCATATATATATTAGATTTTCACCTTTCTACTTGCCTTTCTCCCTTCTTATTCAAGGATGACACTCCACCAATTTCTTGGAATACAAGATGTAAAATTGTTCAAGGTACAGCAAATGGCATCAACTTTTTGCATGAAAATAATCATATTCACAGAGATATTAAAAGGTAAAAGCTGCTGACTATCGCTGGCTGCATTTTCCCTTTCCTTTTTTTTTTTTCCTTCTTTTTTTTTCTTCTTCCCCCTGTTAAAGTAATTTTAGATAGAACAAACTAAAGAAGCATTGCTTCAGTCAAGGGCACAGTCTTTTCTGCAAGTGACATCCATCACCATAATCTTGTCTGTGCCACAAGGACATGACCAGTACACACTTCTAAAGATAATTATGAGGCTATTGTAATCCGTTACTATCAAATAGTTATTTGAGTGCTGCAAGGACACCCAGAAGTTCTGTTCTTTCACAACTGCTGCTAAAAGAGCTGCTGTTAGAGAACATAATGACTTTCTAAATGGGGAATTTTTCCGATGAAAACCCACCTATTTTTTGCTTTTTCCTAGAGCATTTCTTCAGAATGTCTCCTTTGATTTACTGCTATTTATTATGAAGACAGGAAAATTACTTCAGTCAGGTTTATGAAGTTCAGGGTTCTTCAAGGATAATGTATGTTCACTTGTTTGCTATACCAGAAAATTTTCCAGGGATATCAGAGCATAGAAAAAGTGGGGGTTTTGTTGTAGGGTTGGTGGAGGTGGGTGGGGGGTGTTTGGTGGTTTGTTTTTTGTTTTTTTTTTTCCCTTCCTTGCTACAGTTTGTGTTGGTTTTTTTTTAAATACCAAAGAAGTCCAAACCCCCGAAGAAAAGCCCCAGGTGCCTTACTCCTTCTGTGGGTTAAGAAGGAGCAACTGACTGATTTGGTGTCATGGATGAATGTTTCAGTAGCTTTTTGGCTTCTGGCGACTCTGCTAAATGTAGGCCACTTTGGTTTTGTGACCTTCCAGCTTGTGAGGAACAAGGTTTTGCTTCAGCTGCCTCATAAAATGTGCTTGCTGCTTTGACAATTTATGTTTCTTCTTTCTTCCCGGCTTAAGCCTCTGGACAAGTGTAATGACTGGAAGGGACGCATTTTTTACCTTATGCTACTCTACCCTTCTAACTGCTGTGAGTTGATCATATTACAGGATTGGGTTTGGTTTGTTTTGTTTTGGTTTTTTCTTTTGTTTGGATTCCATTTTGCAACGTCTTGCACTTGCCATGTGAATAGTTCAATAAATTTGGCTGGTGTTATTAATAGTGCTGCCACTCCCAGGTAAAACATAGATGACGAGACATCTAAGAAGTTTTACTTCAGTCTTCATATCGCTATGATGTGTGGAGACAATTCGTAACCACACAGGCACTAGAACAGCTTCTCTGTAGGCTAGAGGGGCCATGATTGAATGGGTATTCTTGGAGTTGTCCATAGGTTTTTGGCTTGATTATGCCCAGGAAATAGGTCATTTATCTCTTGAAGCTTGACAGTTGCATTAAAACTTGCTTCTGTTGTGCCCTTTGTGGTGTGTCAAAAAAGTGACCACTCTTTGGGCTTGACTCAAGTTGATAAGAAGCTCAGATTTATGAGGCTGTGATCCTGTTCTTCCTTCTTGTAGAATTTGAGGTTTAAACACGGAACCAGTTGGTGGATAGTGCCTTGACTAGTGTTTGGCGTTTTGCAGTTGTCTTATAATTAACACTGTTTACAGCAGTTCTAATACCAAGTGATCTGCTGTAACTTACAGCTGTGTTAATTTTGTTGAGAAGGTTTGGTGAAAAAGAAGGGGAAGTTAGAAATACAAGTTTCTAGTAAGTGTTACATGTTGTATGTGGCTATATGGTTTTCTTACAGTTCCATTAAGGGCGTCAGAAAATGAGGAGGATTACAGAAATGCTAAATCAAGTATTTTAAAATGGTTCCACGTGCTACAAGTGGAAAAAAAAAAAAAAAAAAAAAAAAGATTAGAAGGTTTATGCTGTAATTCATCCCACTGAGTATTTTATGAACATGTTAATGTCTTTTAGATCAGTTTCGTTCTTCACGCTTTTTTAAAAGGAAGTAAAACCTGGAGATCAAGTGGAAACACAGCACATACATTATTCCAGCATTAATAAGTTTTCTGTTTCTCTTCCAGGAAAAGAGTAGAGTATTAGTATTCATTTGGCATGTGAATTTGTAATGGTTGACATAGTATTAGGTAATAGGTATAAAAAAATGCTTTTGTTAGTTCTGAGTAGAGATTTAGACAGTTAAGAATTGTACTGTGATCCAGCACCAGTTGATCAGAGCAAAGTATTCTCTATTATTCTTCTTAAAGAAAAGAGTATTCAGATCCAATACATGGGTGTAACATAATTGGGGTCTTAGAAGAAAGTTTTGTATTTGTAGGATTTGGGGTAGGGGGTGTGTGGTTTTTTCGTTGTTTTTTTTTTTCTTTTTTTTTTTCTTTTTTAATGAATTCATGCATGCATGCACGCGTAAGAAAGAACATGGATGGATCCTGGCAGCCAGTTCATAATTTATTTAGAGCAATTAATTTTGAAATGGAGCAATTTCCAATAAAACTAACTCTTGCATTTTTTGTTATATGAATAACAAATAAATGTCTTGGATTTCAAGAAACAGTCAAAATAGCAGTTTGCATTTGGTTGTTAAAGAGTTATTTTAGTCTGTTATAAAACCTAATTACTGTACTCATTTGGAAAATTCTTTTTTTTCTCCCCCCCCCAGTGCAAATATCTTATTAACCGATACATATATGCCCAAAATTTCTGACTTTGGACTTGCAAGAGCATCCGTAACATTCACACAAACAATCATGACTGAAAGAATTGTTGGAACAGCAGCCTACATGGCACCTGAAGCTCTGCGAGGAGAGATAACACCTAAATCTGATATCTTCAGTTTTGGAGTAGTAAGTAGAATGTAGGAAGCTGTATATGACTTTTTTTGTAAATGATAAAAGCATACAAAATCAAGAATATCTGAAATTAAATAATCCACTCTGATCTATCGTTTCTCCTTTCCCCAACAGATGTGCTCTTAAGATAGAGTTTCTAAACTTTGATTGGTTTAAAATCATTTGAATATGTTGATTAAAACATTGAATTTGCTAATGATTACAATAATTATGTTAAAATATAAATTTGCATGTGAAAGACTGGAGGAAAATAACATTCCAAGTTCTAGCTAAATGTAGTTTGAAGTAATGTGGAACATTGTTTCATCTTGCATACTATTGCACAAAAATGTAACTCAGGCTGGAAAAAAAAAATATTTTGAAGAAAATGATCCAAAAGTGTGTTTTACTATTTTTAAGCACCAAGAGTATGCTGTCCATGCAGGATTTGCTTTAAAGCTGAGTACAAAAAAGACATGAGCTTAATAATGAATCCTTTCTGAATAGATCCAAACCTTAATTGCTATTGACCACTTCCTTCATGGCATTTAGTTTCATGGGGAGGTAGGTCAGCTACTGTTTCTGAATACTTTGGAAATTCTTCCCTCTTGCTTTGAAGCAACACAATGTAGGGTGAGAAAAACTTGCATAGAAATTCATAAGCCACACTGCTAATAACAGTTAGTGAAAATAAAGGTAGGAACAATAGCAACAATGATCAATTGTATAGAGAGCTCTCTTTGGACAAATACAAATCCTGTGAGCATTTGTTTGAAAGACCGGTGGTCATGCTCCTTTTTGTAAATGGTATATATGCTAAGGATTATTCTGCACTTCATTTTCTCTTCTGATTTTTTTTCCCTAGGTTTTACTAGAAATAATAACGGGTCTTCCTCCAGTAGATGAAAACCGGGAGCCACAGTTACTGGTATGTTCTTTCTGCTTTCTCCTCCCCTCCCCCTGCTCCAGCATCACTTTGTATGAAATCATAGTCAGTTAACAGGTTCTGAGACAATCAAATGAGTCATCAAAATATGTAGTTATGAAAACAGCTCTTGTGTCAATGTTTGTCTTAGAGGTGAGGCTGAAAATTTCCTCTCTTGGCTGGTAGAAGATTGTTCAGTCCCCAAGGCCATCTCCTTCTGATTTGATACTGTAATTCTCTTTGTTTTGGTATGGCTTCTTATTATCATATTATCTTCTTGTCATTATGCTTTATCAGCATACCCCTGTTATACCCAGGTACCCTGATAGTTCCTCATTCACCAGAACATTTTAAACTATTCATCTTGGTTGTTTCTTTATGTTTCCTTATACTTCTTACCATTCCTGTATCAATTTTCATCTTCTTCAACTTTACTAATAATCTGCAAATACCTTGTATTTTTAACCTTAGGGAAGTTTGGAATGTAAGGGCTTTTTTGCAGGGTGAGGGGTGGGTTGAATTTTGTTTTCTTTTTTACTATTCAATTAACAATTCAGTCTGCTAATTAGGAAACTAATGTTTCAGAGTTTACTCTCTTGAATTAAAAATATTAGAAGGCTGTTCTTAATTCAGCCTTTCATTTAGCTTAAAATTAAATTCTGAACTACTTAATCCAAGGTTTTCCTAGAATATTTTTTACATAAAATTTACTAAGTATGAAATAGCATTGAAGTTTGGATTGGTTTTGTTCCATACTGTTTGATAGCAGATCACTTCCTTCACAGCTTGAGGAATACCCGTGTACTATTAATAGATTATTTTTTTTTCCTCTAAGCTGTATCTTCTGGAGTGGCATAATACTTATCCTATTGAGCTCTGTAAAGACCTTGGAGAACTCAGTCCCTGTCAGATCGGATCTTGAGGTTTGGGGGGTTTTTTTGAAGCAGGCTTTTTCAGAGGTAGGATCTAAAAAGGAATACAAAGTGTGATTTGACTGGTACAGTTTATTTTTGTAATGTACTTCTGGGAGCATAAAGAGAATGGTCAGTGCAAGATAATGTGGCATCCTTAGCTTTGAAAATTTGGACGTAGCTGAATGTTAGTCAGCAATTTCAGACTGACCCATAGAGGAAGGCAGAGGACCTGCCTCTACTCACTGACTTTTATTTCTTACTTCATTTACGATACTGACTTGTCTGAGGTATTCCTTGAACAGTATTTGTGATTACAGGTAATGCATTTCTAGTGTGTTGGAGCTGGAGAGCTTTAGACTAAAACAGTCAGGTTTAAAAATATATTTCAGACTAGAAGTTTCCTTCAGAATAGACACAGCAGCCACTGAGACTGGTGACAGAAGGCATTAGTTTACAGAAGGAGGTTTTATAAGGTTGACAAAAAACACCCCTATTCACACTTAAGCTTGCATATTTGTGGGTTATTAAGTAAACTTAAATACTTTATGTTGATCATGCTGCTTCTCTTAAAAAAGAGACAATACTACAAAACTGAGCCTTGAACTGGGAGAAGGTTAAATGTGTATGATGCAGCTTAAAGAAAATTGCTTTACAATTTTCTGTTAACTCAATTAGAAGTAATTTATAATAAAAATGTACAGTCCACTTACAGTCTCACAGGCTGTTTCCGCAGGTATTGATGAATAATTATGCTGCTGAACCATTGTCATCATTCTTTGTCTCAAAAAGTGGTTGAGAAAAGAAATGAACACTCAAAAGCAAGTGTTGAATTGTTAGTGTGGAATACGTAATGGTCAGATGCTTACAATGCTATCTGCTCATTTGTTCAAACTCTCTTGTAGCTGAGTGTCAAAGATGAAATTGAGGATGAGGAAGCAACTATTGAGGATTATGTTGATGAAAAGATGAGTGACTGGGATGCACCTTCAGTTCATAAAATGTATTCGGTTGCTCATCAGTGTCTGAATGAGAAAAAAAACAGAAGGCCAGACATAAAGATGGTATGTAGCCTTTCAGATAAAGGGCTTATTTTGAGCGTGTGTGCGCCTGTGTGGGGTTACAGTACCAGTTACTTATATTTCTATCTGTTCTCTTGCAGGTCCAACAGCATCTACAAGAGATAAAAACTTGATACGTGTTTCTTCTGATACACAAAAGTTTTTGAAATGTTTAGCAAATATTTTATTAGTATTTAGTGTGACATTATCAGCGTTTCTGCTTTCCAGAACTTTCTGGTGTGCATATAAGGTGTGCTGTTGGCCTGTCACCACTGTGCTGCTTTTGTTAAGTGAGCAGCCTTTTCACATATCCTCAGCCACTGGGCCCTCAGCATGAGAAAACTTTTTTTGTATGGACAAATTGCAGTGCTGGTGCATCTTCTCCACAGCTTTTTAAATGCATTTCTATATTAGAATCTATTTAATTCTTTTGATTTCCATGTATCAAGTACGTCAGCTGCAAAAGCGTATGACAGTAACAAGAGTAGAATGTTTTTTTCTGCAAAGTGCTTTCTTGATCAGGTGTACTAACCTTTTTCTATTGAAGACAACATTTAATAGATACAAATGGCCCTTATGTTGTCTTTTGGGGAAAAGACAATAGTAGTACCCATTTAAAACAAACTTTAGTGTTTTAACTTGAGAGTTCATATCAGTGTGAATGGACTGGTAGTGTTTGTGAATGTGACTATTTTTTAAAAAGGTTAGTTTTAGTCAAATAAATGCTGCAAGACATATTCTAAGTTGCTTGTGAATCCTTGAAAGCAAAAAACCAAAATAATTATCTTGCTGTGCAAATGCAGAAATACATACGGCTTTCTTCCGGTGAACTCTGTATGATGACAAACCATTTAATTTTTGTTCCTGGGAAGACTTTTAGCTACTTTGAGTATTTTACATGCTAGGAGAAGATTCCATATGGATTATAAATACAGATGGTTTATTTTGTTATAGGGGACAGAATAATAATTCTGTTAAGACCAGTTCTGCATTTTCTTTAGTCAAATAATTAAGCTCTTTCATACATTTATAGATATGTATGTATATTAATAAATAAATATTAAAATATACTTAAAAAAACAACATGGAAAGCTTTCTAAAATAGAAGCATTGACAGATCAAAGCAGACTAAAAATGGAATGAAAGTGACTGGTAAGATTCCAAATACTTTGGACTAAGTAGGTATGAAAATACTACCATTTTAAATGAAAGAGGTTATTTTCATGTAAACCTTTTTTGCACCTCATGAACTCTTTCTTGACAGCTTAGGGGTAGGAAAATAGTCTGCCTTACAGCTAAATTTGAAATCCATGATTATCACAGAAAAAAGAAACAATGAGAAATGATCTGACTGCATTCAGGGATATATATATATATCTCTCTATCTTTGTAGGAAGCATGTGATTTCTAACACTTGTATTTGTATCCGTAGAAGTCTGGCTATTAACTCATTCTCTATTGCCTTTCCAAACGGATAGGTTAATTTAGAAAAAGGTATCCACCTAAACAGCTTCTAGTTCTATTGAGCATAAATTGTAAAAAGCTGTTAACATAAATAAAAACGCTGTGTTATCATTGCTATTAAAACTTTGGGCCTTGGCAACAATAGTCATTTTACGTTGCTTGCATTTCTAATAATGACATTACGCTAACCTCACTGCATGGAATAAAGCTGTACAGTGGAGAAAAAAGCCGCTATAAAGCTAAACCAGAATAAAATCTGCTTAAGCCATTCTTCAGTTTTAAACATCTCCAGCTGTTAATGTGAAGGTTTCTTATTAGGTCATGTCTGCTTTTTACTGTTCCCTGGAGCTAAAATACATCCACAGTGTTGTCCTGAAGTGTGTTTGCTGCAGTAACTCCCCAGTCAGCGCTGTTCGCCTCTGGTGTGGTAGAACAATTTTGTTTATGCACCAGCCGTGATGTTCCAAGCATTAGGAGAATCTTGGCTACAAGCACATGAGCTCCTGTTCTTCTGTCACAGTAGACCACGACTCTTTGCAGGGCTGCTGTCGGCACCTGAGTTTTGGCAGTGGTTTTCCCTTACTGGAAACGAAGCATCTTTGCTACCATTTCATACAAGGAAAGCAAAATATTTTTTGAACTTGTATTATTCTGGTGAGGAATGAAAGTGTGAGGTGTTAGGTAAAGCTAACTAACTTAAGTGAGAACTTTTTAAAAAAAAAAAAAGTACACAGGGTGCAAGGAGAAGGAACTCCCCCCCCCAAGATTTTTTTTTTGACGTCTTCATAGAGTAAAGTCAGCACCTACAGCCATTAACAGGGGATAAGAGTAGCTGACTTCTTGTTCATTTATTCCCTGCAAAAACAAACTATCCTAGGATCCATACTTCTTTGTATTAATTACTATAGTAAAGCTTTCCAGGACACAAATCGGTAACTGGAGTCATTCAAGTTTTTTTGTGAGTGAAGGGATGATCTAGTTCCATAGAACTGGAGGCGAGAGAAAATTTGGTACAGTTCCTGGCGGGTGAAGAGAGCTCCGCGTGGGAGATGTTCTTGGGATAGAGACGGGGCTGGTGTGGCTGCCGTATTGCCTGTCTCGGCAGGGAACGTGCCGTGGAGGGCGTCCGAGGATCGCTACCCTCGGTGAAAGAGCCAACCTTCTGCACGTTAAGGATCTGGAGAACTCTAACATAAAGCAATTTAGTTGCCCCCAGAAGGAAGCATGAACGAAAACCAGTGAGCGATTTACTGCAGTTCCAACTAAGACTCTAGAAAGATGCAGCAAGATAAGAGCAAATGCCAAGGAGCTGAAGAAAACTGCTGTTCCGGAAACCTCTTGGAAAGGGCAGCAGCTCTCCCCACAACTACCTACCGCAGGAGGTAAGAGAATGGCTGTTAGGAGTCACACCAGAGGTGTCTGCGCAGCCAGGACTAATGGCTTCTGAGGAAGGAATGCAGGCACAGGACACCTGTGTGGAGGTACTGCATTAGGGTATGGTGGCTTTGTACAGTTTGCGGCTCATTAACTTTGAAAAGGATGCGAGGTCTTCATTAGTTATTAAGCCTCTATCAAATTTTCTTTGATCAGTTTGTCCAGTTGCCTTTTGAGCCGACACAGCTTTTACCAGCCATAGTACTTCATGTAATTGAAATGGGAAGAATTGCCTCACCTTTATATTTGGGCTGGCCAGCTGGGAGTTTTATTGAACATCCACTGACCAAAATGCAAATAAATCTGCATCTGATATTCATGGTGACACAGGGGCCTAGCCTATTCCCTCCTCTGACCTTGCTCCTGCTCCTCTTAGAGGAATACCTTTGTTCCTGTATTGCATTTTTGCATTAAAAATATTCTCTTAAATCCTAGTTCAATCCAAAATCTTCAAATTTCCTTCTTTCAACTGCAAACTTGCCATATCATCGATTTCCCCAAGGGCATGTGTTGGCAGGACAGTTAAAAGAAAAGCCAAACCACTAAATGTTCTTTTCAGCTTGAATTTTGAGGTCAATAGGAAGGCTTCAAGCAAACTACTTTCAGTTTAGACAAAAAAACATTACTGGAACACTACCATTTGAATAGTTTAATTATACTACCTCATGCTGAGCAAGTCACAACAGACAGAAGTGTTAAATTACTAATCAACTACTTCAGCATTTTAAAAGGATAGAAGAACTTTTTGAAGGGGCTTATTACTGAAAGCATAAAAACCTCAAGAGATGACCACGCTTGGATCCTGCGATGGAGGCCTCTGCTGCTTCCAGAAGGCAACAGGAAAGTAGCTGTTTGTAACATACTGATTTTTCTCCCAATAGCAAAAGCCAGGAATTCTGTTTCTGCCCACCTCCCTTCTTACAGCCCACAACCACCTTTTCTATACCGCTTTCTAGTCCCACGGGAACTGCCTCTTACGCATTGTGATGTTAGACTATAGATCTTTGTTAAAGAGAGTATGAAACGATTCAGACAACACCAATCTAAAGCATCAATCTTTATTTATAAAGTAAATTACAAAATAGATAAACTTAGTTAATTTTAGCATCTGAAGGTGGTTTTCATTGAATGCATAGACACCGTAAATAAAAAGTTTCCTTTATCAAAGTGTTTATCCAAGTAATAGAGCAATTATTACCTTGATTAGTTTTACAAACTTCTGATAGGAGTGTTTTAAAAGATCTAATTCTCCCTACCTTGCAACATAAACAGTTCAAAAATAATTACCTGTCATGTTAATTAACTATTTAATAGCTTGTGAGTTAACTGCAAGAAGCTGCATTGCTTTTGGGCTTTATGAAGGCCAACAACAATTTGAACGGACACTTTCAATTATTAAATGACCAGAGACAGTTAAAGGAATAACTTCCACTAATGCCCTCATTTTGTGCTGGCTCTGAACATTCATTAACGGTAGTAGTGTTACGTGAGGCCACTACGCAGACGTAAACGTGATGGATAGATCTTGCAAAAAGATCAGATGCTTCTTATTGCTTTGTCAGGAGAATAGCTACGAGAGGCCTGGAGAGGCAGCGGGCAGTGCAAGACTTCATACCATTCTCTTTTAGAGGAAAGGCGAGGGGGAAATACGCTCGGGACACAGCACTGTGCTGGCTGCTCAGGGGTTTGTACACCCACACAGAGTATTTTCAAGTGAGGTAACTTACAATGTCTGGTTTGGGCCGAACTCTAAAGCAGCTCGTTATCAACGCCCTCGCATAATCACTTAACCAGCTCTCGCCATCCTCCAGATTAAGGTTTCTACCTGCTATCCTCGTCTACCTAGGGCAGGATTAGGAAAAAAACCCCAACCAAAACACAACATGCACAGAACCGTATCAGGTCAAACTGTTCATTATTTAAAACACTTGGTATTAAAAAGTTGAGTTTTACTGGCTCAAGTAAGTGTAAAAATGTATGTGCACTCTTGGTATGGCTGACACATGGGCAGGAATACTAAATTCAAACAAAAAAATCCTCTAGCAGCAATTTTTAACTGCCACACTCAAAGGTTTTCCTTAAAAAAAACCAAAACAAAAAACCTGAAGTGAATTAGGTGTGCTGAAAAGATTCAGAATTCAACCAAAAATACATTTAATTACAGCGTACAATGAGCTGCGCACACACATTAACCATGTTTAAAAAGCAATGACGCTTGCCTGCCAGGTAGTATATAGAAGAAACGCTTCAAAGACCAGCGCCTTGCCCTGGGGGGAGAAGGCAAGAGGCAGAACAAGAACACAGTAGCTAAGGGCAAGCAGGACATGAGCCGAGGATCAGGAGCTGTTGAATTGGATTGATGTAGTGTGTAAGATTAACTGAAACAAGGTGAGGTGTCAAATTTCTACTGCATCTAAAAACCCACAGTAAAACCAACAACTATTGCAATCCTCACATTATATAGTGCAATCTCAAACATCGATAACAAGCTAGTATCTCCAAACAAAATAATATATAAAACAAATTTTATCAGGAACTAGTAGTGTCAAAGCATTATTTCCCTACAAAACTAGGTTAAAAATCTATCTTCCACCAGGTAAACACGTGATTCAGCTATATAATGTGTACACCCAGCACCTATGATAATATGCAGTGAACCAAGACTTGCAACTCCCATGTAGCTTTAAAAAAAAAAAAAAAAAAAACAAAAAACCCAAAACCAAAACAAAAAAACCCAAACCCCACAAAACTCACATACAAGACACTAAAAAGCAAGTCCCCTCTGGGGAATATAATCTATCCACTAGTATTTGCCTCATTACACAATTTTAAATATTTAAGGTCATCCAATACTTGACTTCCACATCTAATTCTTCTTTAATCCATTTATTAAAATAATCTATTTTTTCTCTTTCTATTAAACACATTACTGATGGTTTAATCAAGTTTAGACTATTCTGGCTGATTTTAGTACTTCTGGAGAGGGGAGGAAAGACAAAATCCTAACCATGTGCTGCCAGCAGTTATTCCAGAGCTAGTTGGATTTTGTTACAGATTTAAGTTACTATTAAAGTTCAATCATTTAGGAAAAGTCATTTTCAGAATCCTTTGAAAGTTAAAGTTGCAGTTGATACTGCAAACACACTAGGATCTCAAGAATAACTCACCATTATGATGCAAATCTATTCAATTTTGACTGAACTTGCACAGCTTTAGATCCAAGTGCACAGATAATCAATTATTTGTTAGAAACTTTAAGCATATTGCTTTGAAAGCAGCTCCATAATCTACTGTGTATACTAACTCACGCACTTTTAATCACCTTTTACTTGGTCATTCAGTACTTACTATGCAAGGCTTACGAGTGGTATAGAAGTCTGGGAAAGCTGTAGTGGTTTTATGTCAGATTTCTTTAAAAGACAATTCCATGCAATTAGTTATAAATTTTAAATGACTATGCTTTTGCATGGGAAAACACCCAGCTATTCCTGAACGCTTACATTAATTGAGGGATAACTGATTTTAGTTTATCTTTTCTATTACAAAAAAGCCAAACAAAACAACAACAAAACCCAACAATACATCATGTCAAAATCAGAAGAAAACCTTCTATTGTACTATTGTCCATCACAGCCACAAGGAAAAATAAGGATTTATCTGGGACAATGCTACATAGTCCTTCAGCTCTTCCCACATGGAAAGCCTTATGGGTTTCAATAGGCTACTCATAAGAATACAGGTTTGTTATCTAGGCATACAGCTGCAACTTACCCACAGAATACATGGGCTTAATAATCTTAGTCTGCAAAATTTATGGTCACATGTACAGCTATTAAATAATGGATTCTAATTTAAAATAAAGGAGTACTAGCTTAGTTTTCCTCTTCTAGCTTTGAAATAATTAGCTCTTCCACATGTCATAAAACACAGTCAACAAATATAATCCTGTAACAATGTAAGAAGTGTTGAGGTCAGAAGAGAGAAGAGTAAAAACAGCCTTTTTTTTTTCCCCTAGCATCTATGAATGGAATGATTTCAGTTCATTACCAAAACCCAGAATTTCATTTCTTACTGTAATACTTTATAACAAATGCAAACAACAGTTTCTAATCACTAGGTGTTTCAGTCTCTGCTGGACCTCTAATCAGTCTTCGTATTCCCCTCTTCCCTGCAGGACCTTTTGGTTTAGCAAAACTTTGTTTGTGAGCATGTTGTTTTGGATGAACCTCTTCATAAAGAAAGTCAGCAGTTAACTCATCACCATTATCTATTTCAATCTGGGGAAAAAAACCAACACCTACATTATTCATCTTAAAGACCTGTTTAAAAACATTTTGAAATTTTGCTGAAGCTCTAAATACTATATTAAAACCATATATGGAATAATGTTGAGAATCTAGCATGAAATATTCTCCAACTTGTGCCTAATGCCCTGAGCAATCTTGGATATTTTTTCTGAGAATCCACTAAACTCTTACCAGTATTAAGTCTGATTCAACTTAATTATTTTTCCTGAAATATAAGCACAACTACACAGTACATATGCCAAGAAACTTCCTCTGTCCCAAGCTTTAGCAGAGTGTACATGTTAATACTATCCAGGAGTACACATTCCATGTGGAAACAAGTGCTTATTTACTCCTCTGTAAAATAACTTCCTTAATAAAAGATAAGAAAGCATCATGCGGATCTTTCAGAACTACAATTTCCTTTATTTTTCCCCTCTAAAATAAAAACTTTTCATTGTCCCAACGCAACCTCCACATTTTAAGAATTAAATTTTTTTCACTAAAACGTACTTTAAACAGTAATTGTAAAAGCAATGTGCATACATATTGTTGTCTCTTGAGATGGAAGGCGAGGAGTACAAACAGCTTATATGATTAGCTGGCTACTGCAACTCAGCAGGTATTCAAACCAGGGAAAAACCAAAATAAGGTTAATGAACAAAAAGGGGGGCTGTTTTGGTTTTTAAAATTTAAGCATATAAACCTGAATGGAAAGAAAATACTGTTCTCAAGCCAAACCCCATTGTTTGGAACTGCAGGAATTTAGAATTCAAAGAAATCCTTCGGCCCTGCTCTGGTGAGCATTCAGCACTTCATGGCCTGCCAACCATAGCACTTGACAGACCTGCCAGCCACGCACAGTATTGCTGTTACAAGTACATGCTTCAGAAACAGGTCTACAGGAATTTCAGAAGTCACATGGTGCATTTATTTTGTTGTAGAAAGCAAGTTTCTAATAACTACGTATAAAAACACATAGTCATAATCTACTTAATTCATGTCACCTCAGTAAAAATGGGTAGTATTAACTCTGCTGTTTTTTAGGTGGATGTAATCCCCACAGAAACCAAGCCTCAAAGTTTTTCTAGATTCACAGCACATATGTTAAGAATGTAACCATAGGTCACATTCCTATAGACCATTCCTATGTTCTCTGCTCTGGAAGTGAGAAGCAACTTATTACATAGTAGTAAAATCTATATCATGTGAAAAGATCAGCTTACTTGCAAATCCTTGTTTGGCCCATCAAGGACTCCCAAGATAGCAGTTTTAAGTTCCAGAACTGCAGCTTAAAATTATTTTGAAAATCCTTAAATAACCTTGGCTTTAAAGGAATTTAGTGTTCAACAACAGCAACGTGTTGTGGTCCAAAATACGACAGGTCTTTTAGTAAGAAATCATGTTAGTTCTAAACAGTCCTCCAAAGTACTCTCAAACACTCCCTTGATGCACAAGGGTATGTTTGTTAAAGCTATGAAAGTGTAGAAATTATGAACCAGAGAAAGCCTTCCGTGACTTAACTTTGTATCTGGAGCTTTATCAACAAGTATTTCTTGTTCAGGACAAACTTTAATAGTTACACAACACTTTTCATTGTTTAGAGAACATGGTGGCAGAGCCAGTTATAGTTAGATATTAAGAAGGGAACAGAGGGATAGAGAAAATACCAGTATAGCCAGTGTACTTACCTTTCTAATTATCTGCATCCACAACTGTCTTTCTACAATTTCTAACAGTGGACTTTTGCAACTAGAGTAGAGCATTCGTTCTCGTATACTACAGGTATACCCTGGCATAGAGTAGATGAAAACTGCAGAAAAACAACACAAATCAGACCATAACTACACTCCATCAAAACCGGTATCATAAACTCATTTACAGCAGGGAGGCATTGCAAATGAACTACGCAGTCTAAAAGGGGAAAAATGTGACACCTCTTTTGGGGATCTTTTTTGCTTCAGCAAGTGTTTTATTTCAAATGGAGGATGAGAGAATGGACAGTATCTTTATGTTTTCACATGATGACTGATTTATGGGTGTTCATAATCAAAAGAGATAGCTCACTGCTTTCTAAACATAAGGACTCTTCAGAAGTCAGTTTCACAACCAAATGACTCTGAAATTTATGCTCATGCTGACAGACAAGATTACTTTTATGACACATCTTTCTCTGCACCTCAAAATTACTAAAGTACTTGAAACAAGCCAATGAAATTTCATATTGGGAAAACTTCTCATACCTATGGATTCCAAATAGTCTCCTTCATGGGCATGCTTATACAGGAAAAAGTGGTAACGCGCAGCATCCTTTGGAATTCTTTTTGGCAAATCCTTAAGTTCAGTATGAAGTGTGTTGGCCAAAATAATAGTTTCGTTTTTCATATCAATTTGCTGTTAACAAAGCAAACCTGAATATAGTTAATACACAGAAAGCAAACCAGAGAACATGACAGGATGGAAAAAAAAATTTGAATTAATCTAATACAGAATGATAATTTCTGAGTGTACGTCATCAATGCACATTGTTTAATGTGCGGGTAATATATTTTATACTCACTATTAAAAAATAGTTAAAGTATTTTATACTTGCCAGTTGTACATAATTGAGTTTCTTATTTTTCAATTTCTCCAAAGCCTGAATAGCTTCTTTAGCAATGGGGAATGCTACTCCTTGCAACGTTTGATGCTTGGTATCTACGCCAATGTCCGTCTGTACCTGGAACACAAGTCAATTGAGACGTAAACGGAAACCTTTGCAAGCATTTATTTGGTTTCATACAATAACTGACAATGCATTGCTTATGGTTACACCCAGAGTTAGCAGTAGCTATTCCAAGAATAAACCACCCTAAAATATCATCCCCTTACACAACAGATTTGCATTTTTTAATTTACAGGTCATGTTTGTTTGCTAACCTGAAAAGTTTCATATCTCTGAAACAGCTGGCTTTGCAGAGCCAACAGAATCATGAGAGGGAAAACTGGCTCAAGTGTCAGTGAAGCAGCTCTAAGTTAAATTCTAGTATAAAGGTACAATAAGCCAGGAGGAAAGAGCTTGATTTTCATATGCTGTGTTATACTTTTGAACTGACAGTGTTGCTCATAAACTTTGTTGTATCTCGAAAAATTTTAGATTGAAACATACAAATGTAATTTCTAGGCAGTCAAAATTTTGAGAGGAAAAGAGAAATTATGTCTTATGAGACAAACCGATCTTCTTGAAGGAAAAACAAAGTAACTTCCCTCCCTCCTGCTTCAACACCCTCCCACCAAAAGCCTATACCAAAAAGAAAGCAAACAAACCAAACAAACAAAATCTTAAGTTTTAACCTCTAGAAGGTCTAACATAAAGTAAAAAAAATCCAGGGTAACTGCAAGCTAGACAATTGTTCATAATCCAGTTATGTTAGTCACAAATTATTTGAGAGAAAAGAACAGTTATTTTAAAGCCATTTTTCAAGAATTTATATTTATCTTAACATTCATGCAGTTTCTCTCAAAATGAGCTCTCGCTTCCAGTTTTCCCAAGTCTGAACTTATTGTCTAAGTATTAGCTTTTGAATATATAGACTTCCTTTTATAATTTCACAAATACTTTTAACATTGGTGGTGAAGCAGCAAAAATCAGAAAAGTGTACAAAATGGAAAGTGTGGGTCTCAGATCTACCAACTAGAAGATGTTCAGCTTTAATTAAAAAGAGACACTAATGAAAGATGACACAAACTGATAAAAAAATGAAAAACAAAGATACTTGGGGCAAAACTAAATTATACTCCACATTTTAAGGAACAGCTTGTCAGAAACAAGGAAAGAAGAGAAGAAAGCAGGTGGAAGAGCTTACTTTTGTATAAAGATTGACAAATTTATGAAGAAGGTTATATAAAAAATATTTGCAAAATATATCTGCATAAAAGCCTGATTAATAAACATAAAATAGGCATCACAAAAATAATAAACCATAATAAAATACCATACTATATAAACCATATTAAAATGCAGGTAGAAAAAAAACCCCAAACATAAAAGTGAGCTGTGAAACGCGGGGACAGGCAAGGGAAGAGAGTAACCCATCATAACTCCACATTTAAGAAAATGAACAAAATCTACTTGTCCATACTGCAACATATTTCAGATAATTAAAGCAAAACAAAAACACCTAAGTCACTTAAAAATAGTTAAATTCACACCATAAGATTTGTTAGTGATGGCTGCTAAGTGGTCGATAAAATGGCAGATGAAATTTCCTGTGAATAAATGTAAAGTAACATACGCAGAAGGAAAAAACCCAATTCTCTTCTACCTGTATGGTGATGGGGTTGAGGTAGCTACTACCATTCAGGAGCAAGACCTTGCAGGTCACACTGAACGTCTCTGAAAATATAAGCCCAGTGGCCAGTCTTGGCAAAAAAAACCCAAACAGGAAAAAAAAAAAAACAACAAACCCCAACACTCCCCACCCACAACTGAGAGGTTCAAAATTGTTAAAAAAAGAGTAGAGAACAGAACACATCATTACACACTGTAGATATCAGTAACATGCCTGCATCCTGAATACCACGTACAGTTCTGGCTTCCCCATCCCTCCATCTCATAAATTATATAGCAGAACTGGAAAAACTGCAGAGAAAAGCAAAAGGGTCAGAAGTACGGAGTGCCTTCTCAAGGAGGAAGAACTACCTAGATTAGGACTCTTCAGCCTGAAAGAGATAACTGGTAAGGAATACAACAGAGGCCCATGGATATAGTAGAATCATAGAATGGTTTGGGTTGGAAGGGACCTTTAAAGGTCCCCTAGTCCAACCCCCCTGCAATGAGCAGGGACATCTTCAACTCGACCAGGTTGCTCAGAGCCCCATCCAGCCTGACCTTGAATGTTTCCAGGGATGGGGCATCTACAGCCTCTCTGGGCAACCTGTGCCAGTGTTTCACCACCCTCATCGCAAAAAATTGCTTCCTTCTATCTAGTCTAAATCTACCCTCTTTTAGTTTAAAACCATCACCCCTCGTCCTATCGCAACAGGCCCTACTAAAAAGTCTGTCCCCATCATTCTTTTAGGTTGCCTTTAAGTACTGGCAGGCTACTATAAGGTCTCCCCGGAGCCTTCTCTCCTCCAGGCTGAACAACCCCAACTCTCTCAGCCTGTCCTCACAGGAGAGGTGCTCCAGCCCTCTGATCATTTTTGTGGCCCTCCTCTGGACCCGCTCCAACAGGTCCACGTCTCTCCTGTGCTGAGGACCCCCGAGCTGAACGCAGTACTGCAGGTGGGGTCTCACCAGAGCAGAGTAGAAGGGGAGAATCATTTCCCTCGACCTGCTGGTCACGCTTCTTTTGATGCAGCCCAGGATACAGTTGGCTTTCTGGGATACAGTTGGCTTTATCAAAGGGAAGGGGAAAACCGAGGAATGACTTAGTGACTTTTCTCTGCCTTCCCCACACAATCTGCAGCGATATCAGAATACACTAGTAGATAGCAGGCAGTGGCTCTTCACATAGTACTTTGTCAAGCCGTGGAATACACTGCCATAGGATCTGTGGCCAACAAAAACTTTATGTGGATTTAGAAAAACAACAAGACTAGATGATGGATGAAAAACCCATTAAGAACAATTATAAAGTAAGACATCATCTCTTGCTCAGGAAAATCCCTACCTGCAAACGCTAAGGCAACAGAAGAGTATTCAAGGGAATTATCATGGCCTTCTTGCCATGTTCTTACAACCTTCCCAGATTTCTGCTGTTGTTCCCTCAGGGACTTGACAGAAGACTAGGTGATCCTTTGATCTGACCCAGTAAAATATTTCTTAGAGTAATTATGAAAGAATATACATATGGAAAACTCTTTTTTCTTTTTTTTTTTTTTTTAATCAGAAAGCTTTTATAGTTTTCTGAGTCTAATTACAGGCTTCATAATGGTGGAAACAATGAAGAGAGAAATGACATGTTAATGTATTGCGAGATGCTTCAAACAAAGCCAAAATGCCAGCAATCTACAGTTCATGTATCTCTGAAAAGCACAGCTATTGCTGCTGAAGTTTCATAATAGCACATACAGTTTTAGTCTGCATGAATCAGCTGTTAAACACAGCGTATGTAGTGCATAAGAGATAATACTACTACCAGAAGTGATCATCAATACCACAAAAGTTTTACATTCATTAGTGTTTTGGGTTTTTTTTAAAGCTGTTCAAGTAAAATGCAGTGTTTGATGATGACGAATGCATTTCTACATTGGATTAATCAAAAATAGACATGGAAAATAACAAAAGACACCACTGTAAAAAGTCAGTAAACAACAAAGTTGCAAGCAAAAGCACAGCAGAGTGAAAACATAAGAGAAGATTCAGAGCTGCATTTAACACGATGGTTTGCTGGTATCCAGCTGCAGAAACAAATCATATTTCAAACACATGTACCACAGCTGTAAAATACAAGCCTAAAGCACTAATAAGATCAGCACATGACCTATTTTAAAACATGCCTGAACACAAACAACGATCAAGTGAAGGAAAAATGTGAGAAAAGTATCCTCTGAAACTTTTCAGTCACTAGCTAGCTGGTAATCCTCAAACTATTTGGTTAAAGGCATTTGTTAGAGGTTTTTCTGTAAAGCATTTGTAGCAAAAGCAAATCAGTCTCTTAAAAGGACTAGCTACTTGGTTTGGATTTCTATTTTATTTTTATTGGAATTCCGTTCACTTCCTCTCAGTCTTAAAGACAAGTGCACTGGTCCTGGAAGCTAAGTACATTTCCTCTAGGAATAAGGCTGCTGAAATACTCCTGGCAATCATTCACTGCAACAGTTGCTATTTTATGTTTTCTCTACAGTTTCTACCACCACGGAAACGTATGTGGGCAATCACAGAATGGTTGAGGTTGGAAGGCACCTCCGGAGGTCATCTTGTCCAAGCGCCCTGCTCAATCAGTGCCACCCAGAGCCAGTTGCCTAGGTCTCTGTCCAGATGCCTTCTGAAGTGCCTCCAAGATGGAGACTCCACAACCTCTCTGGGCACCTGTGCCAGTGCTCAGTCACCCTTCACAATGAAGCACATCCCATGATACTAAAAGCATGTTAAGAGCCAAAGATGCAACAATTAAGCTCTGCAGTAGTAAGACCTCTGACTCAGACACTAGGCCTTGCAAACTCAGCAAGATCATGCCACTTCAACTCCAGCCGTCATCATCCTGCAGTCTCAACTCATTGAGAAATAAATTTATATTCTTGTCCACTAAAACTTTCTGAAACTTGCCATTTTCTGTTCTGCCCTTTTCTACCCTAGAAAGACTTTTTCCCTACAATACATTTGGAACTCTGCACCCAGTTTCCCACCCACACTTGAAGACACTGTAGGTACCTCATTAATCTTAATTTGTCGAAGTTCCTCTTCTGCTGCAGTCAGAGGTGCAGGGGAAGACTGTGATATCAAATATTTTTTATATCCATTCAGTGAAACATCATCCTGAAAGCACAATATCAATATTGATCATTTTTTATACTAAGTTTTGTTCAAAGATGTTCTATGCAGCATAAAAGCAGTTACCTCCCATACAGTTATGGTGATTTTATTTGAATGGATTACAAGTGCAGGTGCGTTTGCAAATTCAGCTCATCTTCCTGTACAGCAGGGTCCACTGGGCTGCTCTTGTACCCAATTGTACCGTGGGCAGCATTTCCACAATCGGTTCCCAATTACCTTGCTAATTCAGAAGTTAGCATTAATGAAGACTGTGTGCATGAAGTTATTCAGCCTTCTTGGACAAAACCTCACAGAACTGCAACAATTCTAAATAATAATAATAATAATAATAATAATAATAGTAATAATAATAATAATAATATCTATTTTCTTTTAAAATTTGCATGCTCAGACTGGTAGCTTATTGGTAGTTTTCTACCTAAGAAATGGGAGACAGAAATGCTACCTTAGGACAGAGAGTAAGCACATGATACTGCAAATAGTTTAGAATGCAACAACACAGAAGCAATGAATTCTGATAACCACATTAGGGAATTTGTTAAAACTCAGTGTCAGTTGTGGCCCTCTCCAAAGAGGTTGATACCAGAGGCAAATCCTGTTGTGTTTATTATTAAGGTAGTCACTCAGAAAAGGGCAGGACTTTATGCAATCATATGAATGTGATTTTATACTCAAGTTCTCAGGAGAAAGAGAAAGCTCCTTCTTAGCTCTTCCCTTTCTAAAAGAGACAGACATTCCCAAATACAATTTCCAGTGCCAATATTCCATTATACCTTGTTTCAAGTGAAGTAGCAGGTGGGACCATAACCGGGTTCCACCAGGATAACAGAGCTGGTTGCAACTAAACCGTCCTTGTGTCTAACAAATTAAAGACAGAGTAACCCACTGGATGCTGACCAAGATTCTGAGTGAGGTTTGTGACTTGAATACCTTGAAGAAGCTGTGATTTTCACACAGATGAACTTTAGAAGCCACCTACAATTAAGAAGTTTATAAAGACACCAAAACCAACAACTCAGAGATATTTTAAGCTGTAACATAATGAACTTGGAAAAAGCAGGTTACATTGACTCCATCCTCTAAGTACCCCAAGCACATTCTGAAATAACAGACAAATGCAATGCTCCCTCCTTACAATTGAGATGGGAGCTCAGACTTGGGCTCTGAGTTGTAGGGCTAGACGCAAATTCTACACATTACATAGACTGCTAATGGTTTGGTGCAAGTGGCGGTCAGATATTAGTTGATTGAATGGGCAAGAAAAAAATAACACGACCTCTGCCAGCGAGCAACTGGTCTTCGCAACTCGGTTATCTACTTCTCTAGAATACAGCCTCTCCAGAGAGGTTTGTTAGTGTGTCTGTTAGGATAATGAAGCCTCCGTCCCAGGTTAATGCTTAATATAACAAATTATTTACCCTGTGAGCAGCAGAATTACTAGCCTCGTGTCCTTAGGGACTTGTGTGTCCACCACAACAGCCCATGTTTCTTCCACAGCTTTTTCCCCACTACAACATCCTCTATTCTTCCCCAAATCTCCATCTCTTTCCCCTCCTTCAGCACCAGCTCCCTGGGTCAATAGTAGCTGTGCTTTGGTTCAGATTTGTGCATACGATGAACTAATTAACAGGCCAAACAGAAGATAACTGCTGCAGTCTCTCTGTCTTTGCCGAAGGAAGAAAAGGGAAATGATAATTTGGATCTCTAAGTAATCATCAGTTTTCATGAAAGCTACAGGAAGTCTGTACCTTTGAGAATGCTAACTTGTATTTCTTTAAAACTGGCAAGGGATTAAAAAGTCAAGACTATCTGATGTCTGCCTGACAAACAGGCAAACATCACAACCATGTAAGACTTATTTCCCAAAGAAACCAAGGTAATGCAATAGCCTTACATTTCCTTGCATGCACAGCACTTGCAGGCTTTTCAACATCCCTTAGAAGCTTGTTAGATTTCATACATGCACCTTCCAATTATCTTACCATAAGTGAACAGTCAACTATTATTATTTTCATTGAACAAATCAGTAGCTACTAAAATTCTCTCTCCATAAGTTACGATGGCAGCCATGGACTTGAGTTACATTTTATGGTCAAATTCTAAAGAACTGATAGCTTAATATCCTTGGTTTAAGATACAAACATTTGTTTTCAGATGTTAACAGCTGACAGATTGCTGTTCTAGCCCGCTCCCGATTCAGAACCATACATCCAAAATGGCTTCTGTATACAACTGGCCTGAAAGTTAGAGTGTTACAGCTTTTAGAGGACTAACATGCAGGCAATGAAATTAAGAGAGGCTCCTATTATTCTTAGATTACTTAGTTTCCGTAACTATTTAAAGCAAGGACTTCTTAGCCTGAAGTTGTTAAAAATACTTAGTTACTTGTTCAAATGAGAGCAATTACATTCTAACATTGGAATAATACACCCAGCTTTTAAGTCTTTTTTCCTTAATCAAAAAAGAACAGAAACACCACAAATTCATACCAGTAACATCAGCTACTATATTTAGTATTTAAAGTCAATGTGCTGACTATAAAAAGAAAAACATACCTGTACCGTTCCAAATACTTCATCCTTAATATGACCACCTCCAAATTCTTTCTTAAGTGTAGCTCGTGTTGCTGCATACAACATTTTTTGACGAACCTAGCATATAACAAAACAGTGTTGTTTTGGGGTTGGTTTTTTATTTTTTTGGTGTACACAGAGAATCTAGCATATTGGTGTACCAAGTCCATTAACAAACACCTTTCTTGAACAAATATTTTAAGTGTTGAAACTGCATTGTGAAGTTGTAATTCTTAATAAAGAATAAAATCCACAGAGCTCTGGATCACGATACTAACACGGGCTATTAAATTCTCAACAGCGTGATACTATGCATTATTATCAAAGTAATTCCAAAACTAAACTGCAGCTTTAGTAAGAGTATGAGCCTTCTTTTCAATGGCGGGGGGGGGGGGGGGTGTCAACATAATCTTTACTAATTTTAAATGGGAAAAAACACAATTGTTTAGCTCTTTTGTCACTGGTCTGTGTAGTAATGGATACTACAGATTGAGAAAGAGACTGCAAATAACTTCTCATTTTTGATTTGACAGTGACTCCAGATAGTTTTGGTTCAACTACAGAGTGGAAGAATGAAATTTTCGGGGGGTAGAAGACCTAATGATGTTTGCTCCCTATCAACTTGCGTCTAACATAGTCACTTACTCCTCCCTCAACAGTCCCATCTTCCCACCATATTTCACTGTCATGCCATCCTCACCACAATACCCCACCTTTTCCACCTAATCTCTTCTATGCACTCCAACTCTTGGTGTCTTACTATTTCCTAACTGCTAGTGAAAGTAATAGGAATACCGGAATAGCTTTACTTTCTGTCTTCCCTTATCTCTCATTCCCAGAATCTAGTTTCTCCTAGAAATCCTTAACTCTAACCTCAGTTCCCTCCCATGTTCTCTAACTACTGGCTAAGAAACAGTATATTCTGTGGCAGGTCACAGATCCATGAGTGCCAGCTGGGCAGCCAGCAAGCTGAACAGAATAAACAGCTTGAGCTCACCCTATAATCCTTCTCTCTATGATAACACCCATTGAGATTTCTGTCCTGTATCTTTCCATGAATTTTCACGAAACACTGACAGAAAGATAGACAAACAAACAGGGCAAAAACATTGTCTTGTCTCCTCCAGTCAGGCTAGAAATAAATTGGATCAGCTGGACTCCATCTAGATCAGTGATATTGCTCCTCAGTCAGCTTCAAGGAAGATATTTTCTCAGTTTTCTTGGGGGGAAGTGACGGGAAGGTTGGGAAATGCTTCATTTCTCAAATCCTCTTCCTTCATATCTAGGATTCAGATCAAATGGCACTGTTGAAAAATCATTAACAACATGAAGCCTCTGACGACTGTTACTTACAGGAGAGTGATCAGGTGACCACGCAATGAAGATCCATTCATATCCTTGAGCATTCTGAGAATCTAGTCTGTATAATATATAACATGGTTGCTTGTCTTCAAGAAGGGGAAGGACAAAGGAATCATAATCCTTTTCCCATGATCCAACTGGCTGCCTAGAGGATCCCACAACAAGCTGCTCTATAACCAATAACCAAAGCTACAGGTTAGCAACAATACAGTTAATACCGTTTCTCAAAATTGGCAATAAACAGTTAATCAGACACCTCATCTTTGATAATTATGCCCACAAGAATGGAAGTCAAGAACAGTCAGTGTGAAAGCAGGTGAATTCCTACCAAAGCTGCGTATGTTCAAACCCTAACTTACTTTAACCCAAATACAAATAGTTGAGAAGTAATGTGCTGGTTGTCATCAAGTTCTTTGATCCGAACGGATAAGAGTGTTATTAGCATAAGGTACACAGAAGGGAAATAAAAACTGTCTCCTGCCAGTTAGTTTATTTTCAAATTGGAATACTTAAGTAGAAACGAGATGACAGCAAGCTTTTCAATTTTAGAATTAGAATTATTGATGCTCTTGCTGTAACATACTAACATTTGTAGTCATTGTAAGAAGTCAATAACTCAGTTACACAGTGAAAAGAGTTTGGAATGAATATGCTTGCGCTGATCACTTTAACTTGACTATGTAAGTAGATAAACCTCTTTCTAATACAGCCTCATAACTATGGTCTCTTTAAATGACTGAAATTGTTTATTATGTATAATTGGCTTAAGTCTGTACAGAATACTTCAGATGAGATTTAATTATGTGAACAGCTGTAGCAACAAGATTTTTCTCTTATTTATAAATCACATCTCAGCTTCCAAAGGAAACTATTAGTATAGTGTCTTTCAAAATATTTATCAGCTTCTCAATAAATACTAGCCCGCACAATCAACACAGAAATACCTTGTTTAAATGGGATCCGACAACAGTTTGAGGACCATCATAGAAGGTAGTATACAAAATATCTTTTAAGAGTCTAGGACCCAATTTCTAAAACTTCAGACAAAAGTACAACAGTATACAAATGCCTCTACAGCAAAATTTTCAGAGAAAGGCACTGCACCACAGTAAGTCACAGAACACGAACAGCTCAGGGAGAGGGTGTTTGGCCTTTCTCTGAATTAGATGCAAAGTAGCTGAAGTTGAACACATAGACCAAAGTATTCAGAATGTACTTGCCAATTCTGAACTCTAGGTGGCTTTACACTCACTTGGATTTCAGATAGAAAAATACAATCAGAAACTCTATTGCCCAGCTGCAAGCCTCTTCTCTTATTAACTCAGATTAGCAGAACTCATTTTGACTATTATCTGTTGACTAAGGGCAGCTGCTGAAAGCTCCTGCAGACAGATGAGGCAACTGTCTCTCTGCCAGTATTCTGGGAGTTCTACAGGTTTCTTTTTGAACTGGGCAAAATAGTATTAAAGACTGGATTCTGCTGCTACATAGAGACAAAATGCACATAGATATACACACACACAAAAAGGAAAAAAAAAAGGGAATGTCTTCCATTTGCACCTTATTTCTAGGCTTCATTTCATATTAAAAAGCAGCATACACACAAAAGGATATTGGTTTACCTTGCCTAATGGGGAAAAAAAAAACCCACCAAACAAACAATGGTATGCTAGCATTTGCTACCTTGTGCTAGTGAGACTTTACCACAGTGACCTGCCTATAATATTACTATTGCCACTTCCTTAAGGAAAGCAGTATTAAAATGTCAGAAGACTTCCTAAGAAAAGCAAACACAAAGAAGGTAACAGTGGGCTATTGACCTAGCAATAAAAGTATATATGCGTATGTACACGTACACACATGTACCTTTCTCCAGCTAACAGGTATTTCAGTGTACTGTAAATAAATGAACTCTAAAAAGAACAAAAAAACCAAGGCGCGCATTTGACATATTTGAAAAGATGGACTAAACCATGAAGTGTGTTATACAGTCAACCAGCATTGCTATTAAAAAAAAGTAATTATGCATTCTATCTTGCAATGTTTGCAGCCTTGATCACTTGCCGAGAAACTCAAAGATCAAACTCAGGTTCTGCAAGAAATTATGTAATTTTGTATTTATACATATACGTGAGATTTAAGGAACAGTTTTAGCTTTGAAAATTTGTCCAAAGTTACAGAATTTTAAAGGTATTTTCTGTGTAGCCATATTACTACTTAAACATCTGCTTTAATAGGACTTTCTACACGCAGCTGATCCCAGTATAAAAGGCAGATAACACATATACTTCATCTAAAGTGACTAGCTACTGTGTAAGAATCTCTCTCTCTCTAATGAAAGTAACCAAAGTGCCAAAACACTACACAGGTGTGGAATTTTTTTTCCTCTACTCCTTCTTTAGTAAGAAGATAAGAGTAAGCTCATTTATATTATCCATGTGAAATACACAGCTGTTCTTGATAATATATGAAATGACATTTGGAAGAAAAATTCAAATGCAAAAATACTGTAGCATCATACTGAAAAGCTTAGCATCACCAAAACTTAAATCTTGCCTTCTGTGTATGAAAGACCTTAGTAACATTAAGCTTTGCAGTTTTGTTTTTTAAACAATTGTACATGTAGGTCACAAAAACAACTGGGAAAATATCTAAAAGAATCAGAGAAAAGATTAAAATTTGACTAACCATTGTCAATGACTATTTTTAAAAGCCTGTATTGTCCATTTCTGGCTCCAACAAAGGTGTCTTTAACACTTCCACTAGCTGAAAAAGAGAAAATAAAAGTAACCAAATTAACACATTTCACTTCCCTAGAACAAAGAATATTCACGAAGGTGAGAACAACACTGGAAAAACGTACATCTGGCCCCTCACTACAAAGTTGGACTGAAAAAGGAACACAGGAGTGATGTTCCCTCTATGCTGCATACTGTTCCAGCCACCGGCATGCCACAAAAAGATGACAAGCAACATTACAAAATAGCCCTGCTTTCTAGCACACCGTATGATTTTCAACATTGTGAAAATTAAAGGTGACATCACATCATTACTCTCAGGTTTCAGAGTTAACACAGCAACACAATAAAAATATGACGCATCTCAAATTACAATAGCTTCATGAAGTCTGCAGGCTTAGTAGAAACTTTCAGACAGAAACTTTACGCCTGCCAGGAAAATGTTAGAGCTTGTCTGGCAAAAGCGCTGGTCTTTCCTAAGGACACGTCTCTGAAGAGTACCAGTGAAGGCTGCCACTCATTGCTCATCTTTCATACCACCTTACCTCCTTCTTTGTATCTTGATGACTTTGTTCAAATCCCAGCCTACCGCAACAGGACAGCTTTATAATGAATTTACAAAGAAGTAACTAAAAATATTTTAAAACGTCCATAATTCACATTGACACTACACCGCAAACATGATAGACTCAATTCCCTAAGCACACTGAAGAACTGTGCTTGAGTCATGCGAAGATCATTCTTATCTCAACTGCTCTGCTAAATAATCTGAGTGCAAATCAGTTTAATTATACTGTAGACAGGGGGTTGTACAGCATTTATTGAAGAACATTTATTGCAAGCTGGTCCTTTAAGTAATCCTACAGCATACAGCATAGCACCAGCAAAACAAACACCAAACCAGGAAACAAATAAAATGGATTATTTATAGTCAGGTTGAGGCCAACTGAACAGATGGTCAGATGGTATCCAGCAACATTACTGTCCATACTCAAAACATTTTAAATTTATGCCCATGGAAGTGATGCCCAGGCCCATTCTGAAATTCCAAAATGGTGTGGGAGGGAAAGGGGGTGTTAAACAAACTGAACTGCATTGGGTTACCAGTCCAACCCCAGCTTCATCCCAGTTAGCATCTTCCCGCTAACAAGTGCGGACCCTCACTGTAATCTGCTGCCAGGTTTTCTAATTGTCTCTGCTGGTACTCACCATTCCATTCAGCACGCAAATGCTGCACCACTTTCTAGACCTTTCGGCTCCCTCAGGACTTTTTTTTGTCCTCTTCTTGTCTATTACGTTTTTGTTCTTTGTTCTCTCATTTCAACCCTACACACCAAAACGAGACCAAAATACAGCAGTCCCTGCACCAATACCAGAACTGTGACAGCTCCTGAAGTAACATTCTGAGACAAGACATTTGAGAAACCACTTCACTATCAAGTGATCTATGCTTTTTTTTTTTCTCATAAAGGTTTTAAAATTCACAAGAGAGTGATGTGATTTTCTACTTAAACTTTCTGTATAGCAGAGACCTACAGAATTAAAATTTGAGTTTATTTCACAAATATTTTACAGGGAATATTAATTTTAAATTATTTAGAAGACTGTGAACATATTCTAGTGTATTCTCCCACAGCTCAATGCATTCTGCGACTTCCTATGCTATTTATCTGCACTGGCCTGTTTGAAAGTCCAGTCCTTTTAGCAATGGCCTGGTACATATCACTGTCCCCATGACTTCATTTCTGTTGCCAGAAAAGGGCAGCCCATGCTGCCAAATCTTGGAATTGTTTATGAGTGACAGTAGCCTGTTTGTAGCTAAAGCCAGCAGTGGCACAAGTGCTATTGCTCTTCCAAATCGCAGAAGCGGATGCTTTGCTGCAAGCAGGACTCCTGATTAGTACCTCCAGAGTTCTCTACAGCTCTCCTCAGAGGACAAAAGATTCTCAAAGACATGAAGGAGAGCAACAGAAGAGGCTCAGCCACTTTTCTTGCTTGTGGTAAGCAACAGGATATTCTTCTGCTCCTCCCTCCAGCATTGCCAGGAGAGAGAACAAGGGAATGAAGAGCCACTGTAACAGTTTTCCCCAGCCTGGAAAAAAAGCTATCCCAGACGCACCTCTAGCCTGAGAAGGGCTGAAAACTTAAGACAAGAAGCAGCAAAAAAAAAGAGCAAAGATTGGCATGCGGGGAAGGAAAAGAAGAGAGGCGAAAGGGTGCAGACCAAATGCAGCCAATGGACAAAAAAGGGAACAGAAGAGCAGTTAAGAGCTGCTGTGGCTAGGACAAAAGTCACCTTCAACAATAAATATGGGAGAGCAGGCAAAGTACACGGTACTAGTCACCAAACAAGCAGACCGCAGAAATCGAGGCAGTAAAACCCCCCCCCCCCCCCCCCCCATAATCCTGCAGTATAATCCCTGCTTAGCAATTCTGTGATGCGGGGGGAACCCGGTAATACTGAGAAACAATACGCTGTCGTCTTCTAATTGCTCCTCGCCCCCCTCCAACGCCTGGAAACATGAGCAAAACAAGGATCCCCCACACTTTTTCCCCTTCGTGGCCTCCAGCGATGGGTTTTTCGGCGGCCTTCCCTGCCCCGGGGCTCCTGGTTCACCTCAGGGCTCCCGTCCCAAACGGACCCACCAACGACCCTCGGCATTTCCCGCCCTCTCCAACCCATCCCATCCCATCCCAAACCCTCCTGCGGTGAGCCCCAGGCAGGCGACAGCTTCTCCCAAAGCCGGGAAGGGCGAGGGGTGCCCGGGGAAACCGCCACCGCCCCGGGCGCCGGTTGCCACCTCAGGACTCACCCCGCCGCAGCAGGGCAGCCCGCGCTCGGGGAAGTTACCTGAGGCGGGGGGGGGCCGGGGGGGGCTGCTGCTCGCCGTTTATGGGTTTTTACAGTGAATACTTTCCTCAGGCGGGCTCCCCGCCGCTCGAAGGCGGACAGGAGCGGTTAGCCGCGCGAATAAACCCCGCGAGTCCTCGCCTGACTCGGGGACGAAGCTCCGGGTTCGAGCGGTTCTTCCCCCCCCCCCCCCCAACACACCCCCCACCCCGCTCAGCTCGCCTCCCCCGCCATCCCGCGGCGAACAAAGAGCGCGGCAGGGGCGGGGGGGGGGAAGAATTCCGCCGGCAACGGCCCGTTAAACGGCCACAACGGCGCTGCTCCGCCCGGCTGGCTAAGGGGAGAGGAGGGGGGGGGGGCCCGGCTGTCACGAAAGGCAGGTGGGCACCGCGGTACGGAGGTGGCGGTCAACGCTCGCGGGGGAGAGCACCGCGGGTATACCTTGGATACCGGTCTGGTGGGACATGTCGCGCCCGGGGCAGCGCAGCCTGCCGCCGCCTCCCCGCCCGGCCCGGCTCGGCTCGGCTCGGCTGGGCTCGGCTCGGCCGCGCACACGTGACGCGCCGCCGCCACTCAGCGGCCGGGAGGGAACGCGGCGCCTTCCGGGCCCCGCCGGCCCGGGCCGGCTCCAGGGCCCCGGGGGCGGGCAGCGGCCGCCGCCCACAGCAGAGCCCCCGCCGGGCCGAGCCTCCCCCGTACCCGCTCCTCCAGACGTCTCCTCTGGCTGCTTTAAAAGGGGGACGGGGTACAGAGTCCCCTGCGCCCGCCCTCATCCTCCCCGGCGGAAAGGGATAAGTGCCGCGCAGGGTTGCTTGTTGGCCGAAGTACTGAAAAATCAAAATCACTGAGGTGAATTGAGTTGATCTTCAGGAGTCTCGACGCGGGGACCTCCCGCCCTTGCTCGGGGCGGCAGGGAAGGAGCCGCAAGGTGGGACAGCAGGCGGCTCGTGTGTGCTGTGAATTCTGCATTAAACACTCATAAAGAGCCCAGAAATCTGGGGAAAGAGCCCAGAACTCAGGGGGCAGAGCCCAGAAATCTGGGGAAAGAGCCCAGAACTCAGGGGGCAGAGCCCAGAACCACTGCTCTTTCGGCTCAAGCCCTTGCCCCCGACAAGGCAGTCTTTCTCTGTTAATTTTGCAGTTTTTTGCTACTTGGTGGCACTGCATCAACAGAAATAGTGAAGATTTCTTCTCCTTCAGCATGGGTCTGGCGGTTGATACGCTTGTCTGCATTCGCAAGGCACAGGTCCAGGCAGAGAAAGGGTGTACCTGCTTCTCGGTGAGCGGCCTGCCCACACGGCCAGAGGCTTTTACACCTTTTCAACCTGTGTTGATGAGGTTTCCTTGAACTTTTAAAGTTCCCGGTGAAGAAGAGTCCTGCGTCATGACTTCAAGCGTGCTCTGAAGGTAGGTTTGCTCTTGCTAGCTGTCTTTCGCAGGCACATCTGTCTACAGGTTGAGAAGCACCGTCCCCTAACAACATAAAGATGGCTTCTATCTCTTCTCTAGAAATGGCTTCTGCCTCCTGTACTCAGTGTTTTTAATCTGTGCTGTGGTCTGGATTAGGCTCCGCAGGTGAAACATGCAGGCAATTGTAGATGTAACAGAGCTGTGGGCACTTAATGTAATGTCCTGATGCTGATGATTCCTTCAGATTCCTGGGAGTTAGCAGGGGTTTATGGGTCACTGTTCAAACTGAGAACGTAAGAAATGCTGTAAGAGGGCATACCAAATATCTAGCTCAGTGGACCAGGCAAGAATAGAAGAGTAAGGCAAGCACGTGGTAATCCTTCCCTGGCTCACCTTCCCAGCCTCCAGAGTGCTGCAGCTCAGGAATTTCTGAAGTCAGCTGTGTTGATAGATGGGGGTGCCTGCACTTTGTCAGATCCCCAGTTTAAAGAGGTGAGGGATTTAGTGTCCTATTTGGGAAACGTGAAATAGCACTGTAACTGTGGTATGTGAGGTGTGCTGCGTAATGCCAGTCCGGCAAATACGAAGTCCCTGGGGAGACGCGTCACCAGCTAGCGAGCTGGGACTAACTGTGAGGACTGCTGCAGCCAGGGAAACAGAGAAGCTGCAGTTTATCTTTCTTCTAGCAAGGAGGCTGAAAGAGGCAGGGAAGAGACTTCATGTGAAACCAAGAAATTAGAGACAGGAGGTGCTTCCCAGGTACCCAGAGGTCAGCTCTAATTCCCCTATTATAAGCCTCCAGGAGCACAGAGGTTATAAGAAGAGCAGCTTTTCCGAGAGGAAAGAAGTACTAGAGATCCAGCCAGAGTGGCAAACAAAGATGTGGTGCTATCACAATTACTTTAAATCATTTGAGCCTAAGCCTGCCATGTTGGCTGTGTTGGTTGTAGTGTTTGTAAAGGATGGATTTGCCTGGAATTTTATGAGGGAAAAGGAAGTTTTCCTTGATAGGCGGATGTCCTGAAAAGACAGATCAGTTCCTTGATCGAGTTAGTCATGTGTCCCCAGGAGCACTACTGTTGGCACAATGTGGTAACGAGGATGTGTAGCTAAGACTGTGGAACTGTGCTTTCAATGGAAACCCATGCTTAGACTGGAACTATCAGAGTGGTATGAGACTATAATGTCTGTCACCCTATTGAGACCACCTTGACTATCTGAGGTCACATCACATCAGTTCCAGCCAGTATGTCAGAGGGCTCCAAAGTGCAGAAGCGGGATCTTAACATCTGCTTCATGTGAAACAAGACTGGTACGCACTGGCATTTTGTAGCACCTTTTTGGCAAAAAGATGAACTGAAAGTCTATTTTTTTTAAATCTCAATATCACAGATATTTTCCTCTATTAGGGGGTTTGATGTTTGGCAAAGAAGAGACATTGCACAGGAACAAGCACAAGCAAGTAACGATTTTATGTCTATTGAAGAAGCCTAAACTTCTGAATTTCAGTGTGCTTCAGAGTCTTACTAAAATGTTTTTGATTATTAAACTCCTATCCAGATCATAAGAGTGTCAGGGTAAGAACAGGGAGGTTTATCTGTTAGCATATGCATTAAGTAACTTTTTTCTTTTTATTAGTTATATCTTCTTCCCTGTACTTGAATTAATTTTTTCCAGAATACGTTAGGTTTTGTATCTAATTAAGGCTGTGATTGTTTTGGTAGAGACAGCATATTGCAGTTTCCCAAATTTAATAAGACTATTTTAACTGAATAATAAATGACTAGTCAAAAGGAAATATTTTTAATGGAGTTTGGTACAGCATTTTCTATGTGACTTCTGGGTCTTGTTTTCATTTTCAGCGTCTTTATTGTCTTTCCCTATACGTTTGCTTCTTCATTGATTTAGCAATGCTCTATTCACTTATGCTAGTTTATTAAATGCTGTGGTTATAATCTCTGTGGAATCCTCAGTTAATTGTGTTCATAGTTCCAGAATCGTGTGCAAACATTTTCTCCTGTTGTGATGTTGCCAGGAAGGCCTGTTCCAGGTTTGACTATAATTGTCCATGTGACAATGGAAATGCACGTATTTTTTTACATACAGTTTTTATCACTGCAGTCCATACCTATCTTGAGGTGACACTTCAAACACTAAACACATTTCCAACAGCTGAAGAGGGAAAACCTTTTTACTGGGCAATATTACAATTTCATTTTCTTGCTGTGGAGCTCCCTTGCCTGTGGATCTCTAGCCTGACACTCTTCAAAGCTTCATCTTAGATTGTTCTTTTCCCCCATCAGCATATTCTTCAAAAATAACCATATTTTCGTAAGATAATTATAGTATCAGAGAGTTAGTCCATCAGCAAGATGAACTTCCTTCCATATAGAGTAAGAATGAATATCAACTACTTCCTTCAGAAATATGTGAAAACTTCATTTCTTCAACTCTGTTTGCTTCCAGTAATCTCCATTCCCATACACCCATAGGTAGCTAAACAAAGAAATTAGAAATCGTACCACTCCTAGAGTCAGATTTCCTTATAACTTTGAGGATATGTGTGAAAGGTGTTCCTAGCAAAATGGACTTAGATTTCTGAGCGTGCCAGTGTTACCTGTTTGTAAGTCTCAGTATATGTAGCTCTAATCAACCAACACACTATGTGCAAGTCAAATAAGAAGGTATTTCTTTGTGATGGCTAGAGCTTATGGGTAAGTCTACTATTAAGAAGTATTGCTATAAGAACACATCGCGCTCTTGCCATTACAGCAAGTAGTTTTTATTACACTGTTGACAGCTCTCACTTTATGTTCATCAGTAAGTCTTTATAGCAGTATGAATATCTCTTAATTTCTTTATGCTCTGAGGTATTTCTGCTCATTTCTTGTAAATGAGTAAATAAACTGTCTGACTCCTGTCTCTTAATATTCATAATCTGAGGGGCTTTTCTTTCTGGCTGCTTAAACAGCTGACACAGTAGGCGTTGTCTGTGGGTAGCCAGGAACGTGCTAGATAGACAACTATTTTAAACTGAATTACAGTGTCGTAGATAGCCAGGTCTGAGGTGCTGGGGTTTTCCTAGCCACTGCCATAGATGAAAACAGATTTGCAGCAAAAGGTTTTGCTATCCTGAAAGTTGTAGACAACTGATTCTTGTCATGTTTTGGTATGCTTTGATAATAAGAAGCAAATGTCCTGTGAAATAAACTGAACAAAGCGCAATTGGTCAGAATTCCCATATTTCTTACATCTTTCTGTTCTGTTAAGTGCTTCTAGACCTTATTAAGGAGTTGATTCTGAATATGGTTTGTTGATATCTTTGTCCATTTCTAGCTCTTAACCTGATCTGGTAAATCTGTAGATAAACACTAGACATGGCATCTCTACATTCTCTATGCACAGCATAATGGGCAATATGATGGTCAAATTGTTGCATGCTCTCAGTGATTTTTAAATTATAAAATTTCTCAACTGTTGTTTGTTCTTTCATATACTTACCCCAATAGTAGTGATTAACTAACGTGTAAATACCACTGCAAAATCATTGTGCAAAATGATTTGTAATCCAGGCACCCTTTCAGCCACTCTTTTCAGATTTTCCATTCTGCCTCCATGGTGTGTTATTTGAATGCATTTCTGAAGCGCATTAAGCAGTACAACTGGTATCTCTGTGGTTCTCAATTTTGCCTTTTCCCTCCAGTGGGAAAAATTATTTTAATTATTTAAAACCTATGTTTGCTTTGTCAGTTATTGATGACAAGTTCCAAGAAGTCTCCTTGTGTGTAGAGCACACAAGAGATTTTTAGGAATCATCTTACATGATGTTCAAAGTGATTCTTAGGTCAAAGAAAGCAAGAAAAACTTTGTAAAGACCTGGACAGCTCCCTTAGGCCTCTGGAGTAGATTTATAAGTCACAATTTCCATTTTAAGCTATCAGGACTAAGCTAGTGTATGCGTGCCTTCTTCCCAGACCATCATATGCCTGACCATAAATACCAAGATTTTAAATTTGACTGGATTCTAGGGGAAGACTGCGCAGAAAACAGAAGCAGGACATGATCTGCTCCAATAGGGTGACTGGCTAAAGAGATGTACTAATTATTTATAGCAAGGTGTATTACATTGCTGTAGCCTAGATCAAAGATGATAACAAAGCAGTAACTGAAGCCATATTATTATCTTCATTCAACAGGAATGAAATCTGCTTGCCACCAAGATGAAGCTCCACTTAAATAACACTTATATTAAAAATCAGTGTCTTGTATTGAAAAAAACTCCAAGGCAAACATGAGCTGCTGTTTGTGTTCTTGCAAAACCTTCCTCTGGATCTAGAAAAATTGTTCCAATATCCATTTATTTTTGAAGAGACTGGGTACATTCAAAGTCTTTCAGCAGCCTCTCCTTTCACATTTTCATGTCAATTAGGGCTACTCTATCTTCCACTTCATTGGATTTGCTAGCTATTTCTTGATGAGAAAGAAAATGTGCTTGGGACTGTTTCAGTCCCATTTGGATGATCATACTGACAGCCCAGCGCATGGTGACTGTAGAAGGACCCCTTTTAGAATGCCAGTGAGTCCTGGCAGAGAGCCACCAAACACAATACTGTCTAGATTTAGAGTAGACCTTATCTGCCAAGACTGGTAATTACCTCCTGCAGGTGGGTGGCTTTTCTGGCCAGTAGTCATGTCTGAGCACAGAGCAGTATTCGAAGTTTGCATGATCTAATGAGCTGGTAGGTAGTTTTGAGTACGCTGGAAAGTAGTCGTTTTCTCAAAGATTTCCTCACTCAAATATTCCTGTTATAAAAAACATTTAAAAAATAATAACAAGGCAGATACAATGATTAGGTGAAAATGCATATTACAAAAATCGGAGATTACACTTCTGTTTTTCCTAACATTATATGCAGGATATCATGACTCTACTGAAATCATTAAGAATTCTCTCACTGACTTTGGTACAGACAGGATTCTATGAGTAGGAAGTATGTGAACTGCTTTTAATGGCAGATGATCTAGGATGATAAACTGGTGCAGCACTAGCATGGATCCTGTAATTTTCCTTGTGACCTCAAAAGAGAGATGCTGGGCAACATTCCTTTCATACATATTTCCACTTTCTTTTAATATTTACCTTAGATGAGTGCATTAAGTCATTGTGAAATACTATCAGCTGAAACACCAGCACTGTGCTGATTATATGCAGTTGTTTATCTTGTTTCCCATTACTACAGAGATGGCGGTTCCTCTCTTGATGAGGTACGGTTAGTACAGACTAATGCCAGATGAAGCAAATGTGACTGTGGCCAAGGCATTGTTTGCACTCTGTGTTGAAGACACAAAGTCCTAAGTCACTTCCTCTCTTAATTAGAGTGTTGCAGAGCCTCTGGGGCTTGCTAAAACTGTTTACCTTATAGCCTAGGAGTATCAGTGTTTGAAAATTTCAGTCTTTCTCTTATATTTTCCTTGACATTTTGCCTGAAAATTTCAGTCTTTTCTCTTATTTTTTTCCTTGACATATTGCCTATCCTTCCTCAGATCCCAGGTTCCTGCCTGTTTCTTCATTGCCTGTATGGCTGTGAACTTACTGGATCTAATAGAATCATAGAACCATAGAATGGTTTGGGTTGGAAGGAACCTTTAAAGGTCCCCTAGTCCAACCCCCCTGCAATGAGCAGGGACATCTTCAACTCGACCAGGTTGCTCAGAGCCCCGTCCAGCCTGACCTTGAAAGTTTCCAGGGATGGGGCATCTACAGCCTCTCTGGGCAACCTGTGCCAGTGTTTCACCACCCTCATCGCAAAAAATTGCTTCCTTCTATCTAGTCTAAATCTACCCTCTTTTAGTTTAAAACCATCACCCCTCGTCCTATCGCAACAGGCCCTACTAAAAAGTCTGTCCCCATCTTTCTTTTAGGTTGCCTTTAAGTACTGGAAGGCTGCAGTAAGGTCTCCCCGGAGCCTTCTCCAGGCTGAACAACCCCAATTCTCGCAGCCTGTCCTCACAGGAGAGGTGCTCCAGCCCTCTGACCATTTTTGTGGCCCTCCTCTGGACCTGCTCCAACAGGTCCACGTCTCTCCTGTGCTGAGGACCCCCGAGCTGAACGCAGTACTGCAGGTGGGGTCTCACCAGAGCAGAGCAGAGGGGCAGAATCTCCTCCCTCGACCTGCTGGCCACGCTTCTTTTGATGCAGCCCAGGATACAGTGGCTTTCTGGGCTGCGAGTGCACATTGTCGGCTTGTGTCCAATTTTTCATCCACCAGTACCCCCAAGTCCTTCTCAGCAGGGCTCTTCTCAATCCCTTCATCCCCCAGCCTGTATTGATAGCAGGGGTTGCCCCGACCCAGGTGCAGGACCTTGCACTTGGCCTTGTTGAACCTCATGAGGTTCACATGGGCCCCTTCTCAAGCTTGTCCAGGTCCCTCTGGATGGCATCCTGGCCCTCAGGCATGTCAACCACACCACTCAGCTTGGTGTCATCTGCGAACTTGCTGAGGGGGCACTCGATCCCACTGTCTGTGTCATTGATGAAGATATTAAACAGTACTGGTCCCAATACAGACCCCTCATGGACACCACTTGTCACTGATCTCCATCCGGACATTGAGCCATTGACCACTACCCTCTGGACGCGACCATCCAACCATATTCCTTTTCCACCGACTATCAGGTTCCCTCTAATGGCTCCTTCTATGCTTCTCATTGCTGTTTTACAGTCTTATCCAAATTTCCAAAGAAACTAAGAAAAGGTTCAAATTGTTGTTAGATAATTCCACTTTTTGATGTAGGCATCATGAGGACAGCTAAGACCTGAGAGGTGTCGAAGCTGGGGTGAAAGAATGGGAGGACCTGGGCCAAAGGATTCCTTCTGCTCATGGGGTCCCACTTGCTGGAGAGGAGTTCAGTCAGACAGACTTTTCTGCTGAGTCACTCAGAAGTGACACCCAGTTTCTACCCATAAATCACTATTAAAAAATAGTAGCGAGAAAATATGGGGAGTTTTATCCCAAAAGGGCTCCATGAGACCAATTAGGGATTTTATTACTAATTGCAGAAAGTATTCTGAGATGCGACAGAATAAAACTCTGACACAGATCCTTGCTCTGCAGTGCTTACTGTTTAAATAGACAGAAATGTGGAAGAAGGTTAGGAGAAAGACTTGCAGTGAAACCTGAAGTATTTGCATTGTTCCCTTCTAGCATTTAAAACTGCTATGTTAGTACTCAGCTTCTTGCACTTAGTTTCCAGCAGAATAAGACCCTCACAGGCACACAGAAACCCAGACGTATGCTATGTCTCAGCATAAGCTGAAGATCTCCAGTACTTCATTTTAGTTCCAAAAGATTCTACAGTGCACCCACTGCTCTTCTTATAAATGAAAGGAAATTCAGTAAACAAGCAAAGGACATTTTGACCGCACTGTACATTCTTACTTGTTCTCTCAGGCACTTATTCAAAGTGCCTGTCCATTTTCAATGGATTTCCAGCTAGTAAATAAATTATTACATTTATCATTGTAATTTTTATTTTTTTTTGCATACTATGCTTTTTCACAGTGCATTAGTGTGAGCTAAAAATAACAGGCTTTTGTCACAGGCTATTCTTTGGCCATTGAAAAAATGTCTATTTCCATAATAGATACTGCATATCCCTATATACGATGAGAAGAAGCTTTAAAGAAAGGTCACAAAAGTTGGTCTTCTCATCACTCGTCTAAAACTAAAAATCTGACAGCAAAAACCCGGCTCTCTAAGCATAGCAGTGTATATATGATTCTCTTAATTATCTTCAGATTATGATTAGCTCTCTCATGTTTAATATTGGTACATTTGATTATTTTCAGTGAGATTATAGTTCTGATTCACCAAGTGCTACCATTTGGACAGTCACATCGAAGTTGTTAGCAAGCATAGCTCACTTGTATTCCTGGGGTTTGATCCACAGCTCAGCCAGCCATGGTTTGCACAAGACAGCTGTGTGTGTCTGCTTCGGCAGGGGCAGATTTGCTCCTCAGTTGTATTAATGCAGTGTCCGGTTTGCCGTAGTCTCTACCGAGACCCCCAGCGCAGCAGCCAGTGCCTCATAGTACTCCCTGCCCTGCCTCTGTTTCTGTTCCCCTGATCCGGTCAGGTGTATATGACAGTGCATGATCAGCTCTCAGACTCCTTTTATTGTATTAGATAACGTACTCCAATTTCAGGGATGCGGAGGTATGAAAATAAAGTCATTTAATTGTTTGAGTTATCACACTGTGCTTGAGTTTAAAAGCAGTACTTTTGTCAAGATGCAAAATTTTTATGTCATGCTAGACCTATTTTTGCTCTAATAGAAATAGGATCAAGACACAGGGAATTTGTATGACAACAAAGTAAAGCCGTCAGACTTTTTTTTTTTACGGAGGCAATGTGTTGTTATACTGTAGTTACACAAAGTACAGTTGTTCATTGCACTTTGGAAGAACATTATGAGATACAGTGGTTGAAAACACAAGACTCTATTTTTGTCCTGTGTTTTTTCATGAGGTTAAGAAATTACCCCTCATTATTTTTAAACAAATTTGTCTTTAGTATTGAATAAGCTAATAAAGCTTAAATTATTCTCCTGTCAGATAGTAATCTGAGGCCTGCTTGTATAAAAGAATATAAAGCTCATACTGAGCAAAACATGATGTTATATTTTTCTTACTAGAGTTCAGCAACATTAGAGCATATTTTCTTTTCCCAAAGACCTTCTATTATCACTTACTATTTTTCTGACCTTTTGTCTTCCAGCTTGAATTCTATCTTTCTGAAGTCTTCTTTCACCCTTGCAATAAACTTGGACATAAAATAAACTCTGCGTTATAGAAACAGGAGGTATAATTTGTTCCTATTCACATTTACATTTGGTTTGAAATGTTTTGGGTTGTACCTAACAAGTCAAAGAGTCCAGAGGCTTAGTGTCAGAAATGTGTCCTTTTGCCATTATTTTTAGTTTCCCTCATTTTAGATAATTTGCAATCTCTTCCTTGTTTCGTTGATGAAAAATGTTAGATAGAAGCAGAAATAAAGCCCTTTATCATGACTTGGAAGCCTGTTAGTTCACCTGTATATTGCATGTAATGTTGATTTTGCATCATTCTTTCATTGAAATGTCAGTAGCTATCTGATCACATAAATCCCTTAAGGATTTCAGGTATATATATATAACTTGGTACTGACCTAACCAAACAAATGCATTATATCCCGAAGTGACATCAGAACAGTTTTTCAAAGAGTGCGTTCTGTCAGCTCGTATTATTGCTGGTTGTTCTCGCAGAAACAGAGGCACTAGTTAGGCCAAAATCATGACTAAATCTGGTGGCTGCTCTGACTTAGAGCGTGTTGCGTGTGGAGGCTGGGGATTACATGGCTGCACAGCCTGCACCACTGTCTTCCGTTTGGTTATTCCGGTTCTTCTCCCTTTCACTTCTTTCAGTAATTGAGACTTGAACCTGCCTTTCCCATATTTTTGCCCATGCTTGCTGTCAGCCTGGGAAGCCTGTAATTAAGTAGGTCATCCTATTTACCCTTTAAATATTGTTACAACATTAACTTTCTTCTAGTTCTATGAAATTTCCTCAGCATTTCAGAAGTTGTTAGGAAACAAATTTAACGATTAACATTGCTGTCTGTCACATCTTTCATTTATTTTTCTAATAACTCTTCGACCTGCCATTTAAAAATAAATGTTTAATTTAAGTTGCTGCTGTTTACTATCCTTTCATATTATTGATTTAACGGAAAGTATTTCAATGTTACATAATGTGAAAACACTGTTTGTGTTTTCCAAATATGCAATAGAAACATTTCTGCTGTTCCACATTCTTCTAGACATTTCTATTCTTCACATCTTGTAGTGAAACAGTACTAGTATTTGCAATGTCATTATCTCTGATTAATTTAACATTCTTACTTTGCATGGGAGATATATATTTTTGCCTTTTCTTTCTTCTAAGTTTTTAAATTATTTAACTCTTTAGTTATACACTAACTGTTGTCAGCTTTTGTTTTTTATCCCATTTGTTCCATGTTTTAATGTGCTGCTTTCTCTTCTTTTAGACAGTAAGAAATGAGTTGGGGTATGCAGATAATGAATAGATCTTAAGTGGTGTAGCTGAGATGGGTTGCCATATCGGTGACTGTGAAATTTCAAAGGGGGGACTCTTTTGTTACAAGGCTATTTTTTGCAGGTGTACTGGATCTGGCCTGGGGTTAAATTCCTTCATAGCAGCGATATTGTGCTGTGTTTTGGGTTTGTGGCTAAAACAGCTTTGAAAACACACCGATGTTTTGGCTATTGCTGAGCAGTGCTTGCACAGGATCAAGGCTGTCTCTCTTCCCCACTCTGCCCACACTCCCCCCGCAGCGAGTAGGCTGGGGATAGCAAGAAATTGGGAGGGGACACAGCCAGGACAGCTGACCCAAACTGGCCAAGGGGATACACCATGCCATATGACATCATGCCCAGCAATAAAACTGCATGGAAGAAAAGGGTGGGATGGGGGTTGGCTTCAAAGGTGGCTATCAGAGACTGACCAGGCATCGGTCTGCTTGTGGGCCTTGGTGAGTGATTGCCTTAGCTTCACTTTTTTTTTTTTAATTCTCATTTATTACATTTTATTGATTCTCACTTTTTTTTCTTCACTTATTAAGCCATCTTTGCCTCGACCCATGAGTTTTCTCTCTCTTTTTCCTATTCCCTCCCCTGTCCCACTGGGGGAGGAGGCGGGGGGGGAGTGAGCTAGCAGCTGTGTGGGTGCTTACCTGCTGGCTGGGGTCAGCCCGCAACAGCAGGATAGAAGAAAAATACATTAGAAGCACAGTCCCTGAGTAATGGGGGTTTGAGGTTTGAGGGATGAAGTACTTTTTCCAAGCAGCAAGCCAGGGAAGAGGCATTTGCGCAACCACAGGTGAAAGGAGTGGGAGGACAGGCTGAGAGAGCTGGGACTGTTTAACCTTGAGAAGAGGAGGCTCAAGGGAGAGGATCTTATCGATGTGTCTAAAAGCCTGATAGGAGGAGTAAAGATGAAGCCAGAGTCGACTCAGTGCTATCCAGTGAAAGGACGAGAGGCAACGGGCACAAACTAAAATACGGGAAGTTCCACTGAACTTACGAAAAAACCTTTTTACTGTGAGGGTGGTCAAACATTGGAACAGGTAGCCCAGAGGGGTTGTGGAGTCTCCAACCTTGGATATACTTAAAACCCAACTGGACACAACCCTGCTCTGAGCAGAGGGCTGGACTAGAGGATCTCCAGAGGTCCCTTCCAGCCTCAGCTATGTTGTGATTTGGTGAAATTTCACGGGTGTTAAGTGACCCACAGTTTTGTGGATCAACTAGCTAAGCACGTAGTTGGTATAGATAACATGGGATATCAGAGAGCTTTCTCAGAGGAAGCTGTAGCATTTTTTTTCCCATCTCCAGAATTACCTTTCAGTGCTGGATACACAGGATTTTATAATGAATTGCATTTTCTTTTTATTTTGTTTTTGAATAGAGTGATTACACGAGTCTTTCTAATTTGGACCTGCAGCTTTTTCACTGACAAAACTAGCACTTTTGCTTTGGCATAGAAAAGCAAAGAAACCTGCCTCTTAGTACAGCATCATTATTTTGGAACATACTGTAGCTCGGCGCGTGTTCCTGCACCAGACAGAGTTGTCTGAGGTAGCAGAGTCTTGTAAGAGAACTTTCCAGTTACAGACTGATGTGCAGAAGGCTGATTCCTCATATTTGAATGTAAAATGACTCTACAGAAATTGATACTGCAGTAAGATGTATATACGGTTAGTTCAGTACTCACAGCTCTGGCTCGATAGCCTTTACACAAGTGCTATTTTGTAGTAGGAATGCTGGTAAAATAGTTTCATTCATAAGTATCCAAACTAGCATTTCAAGATGACTCATTGTCCTGATTCAACCTGCTTTTTAGGTTCAACTTACTGGTTTTACTGCTGGCCTGTTCACTTGCTGACAATTTCGTAGATAAGAGAGTTTATATTCTTCTGTTGCTAGCAGTTCCTGGTTTTTAGAGAGTGGGCCCGATTGGTCTTGCCTGCTTAGATTATTTGTTAATTGTTGCTATTCAGGTATGTATTTCATCAACTAAATCTTGATTGTTTGATTTAAAAAAAAGGAATAGGAGTGGCCCAGCTTTTTTTTATATAGGAGTGAAATATTACATTGTTTCAAAAAATACTAGCTTCCTCTAAGAAAGCAATTGCAACATGAAATTTGGGAGAGGTACATGGTGCACTTCTGCTTTTGGTGACTTTAATAGAAAAGTAGATGATTTTCATTTGATTGACTTAGTGGCTTCAAAAACTTGCTCACTGATTTACTATCTGAAAAAATGTTCAGGAACGCTTTGTAGTTGTAGCATGGGTTTCCATCTGAGCTGAAGAAAATTTTTTCTTAGTGTGTAGGTGCACGAAGAGCGTGATCTCTTTTGTGGTGGGTGCTGCCTCCTTCTCTGTGGATTCTCATTTGTTGAACAGAAGGAGACAGTTCTGCAAGCGTGGCAGTGCACACAGAACTGTTGCATGAACAGGCAGTGCTGTACGCTGTGTTTCTGTACTCTTTCATGGCACATGATGATTTTTTGCCTCTGAATATTTTAATTTTCTGTTTACTGTAAAGATCGCTGGGGGGCGGTGTTAGTGTTAAATATTGAATGTTGCATCTTTCTACCTAAAATTGAGCATCTCATAGGCTGTTCTACTGAGGAAGATAATGCGGTGATTATGTCAGGTACCTTCAATACAGTTATGTTTGTTTACAAAAATACGTAAAACTATATTGCCATAAGTACAGAAGGGATTCCCAAGTCTTCGTCTGGTGCTTGTTGTGGTTGTGCTGGTCTTTCACAGCCTGACTCCCCTAAAGACCCTTCCCCATTCCTCCGTGGAGCTCCGCCACATTCCTCCGTACCTTGGCCTGAAGCAGCCAAGCGCGTATCCATCCCTCTTTTCAGTCGGATGCTGTATTTCAGATACCTGCCCCAATGGAGTTACCTGGCTTTTCACAACAAGACGTTGAGGCTGTCTCTAGCACCTTCGGCTTGGTTTTACCCGTCCTCAGCGACGACCAGAACTAGTACCCGCTGCCTTGAGACCCAGTCACAGTGCAATGCTAAGAGCATCCTGTAAACGTTTTCCTGGGATGTCAGCAGTACCAGCACGCTGGCACTAGGGACCACATCCCACGTAAAAAGGCTTCGGTTGACAATTCGGCTGAAGTGCAATGTCAACAGCTCCGTCGGGCTGCACGGGGGCGTTTTGCCCGACACAGCCACAATCCCGACTGTGTGCTCGCCCCGGAGACCGGCCGTGGCCCCCCGATAGCCCCCTCCCACGGAAGCAAAATGGGTAGAGACCTCCCTCCCCTCCCGAACACGAGGGTTTTCCTAAATCCTCCCGAGCGATCCGGCTATTATTGCCAACCCCGTGCTTTCGCTTCGGGGTAATACACCTCCAGATTGCCTCCCGCTCCCCCATTCCCCCTGTTTGTCATTTTCTACAGCTCGTCTACTTAACGCTGAAATCTGACCGCTGGGAATTGCGTGTCGCTCCGGTTTCGTTCACCTCCCCCGGCTGGATAAACCCCCGGTGGCTCCCAGGCCACCATTTTCCAGGGTGAGTAAAAAAGAACACCCGCGGGAAAATAACTCGCACGGTTCGGATCCTTTGCAGACAGCCTCCGGGGGGGGGGGGGGGGGGGGGGGGAAGAAGAGGGGAGGGACAACCACCGGCTCCGGGACCCCTGCCGCAGCCCTGCCACCGCCGGCTGCCGCACTGCCGGGGCCGCGCTCCCTCCCCCGGCACCGGAGCGGAGCGGAGGGGCACAGCCGCCACAGCCCGGGGCGGCGGCGGCGGCGGCGGGGCGGGGGGGGGGGAACGGCGGGCGGGACTCCGCGGCAGCGCCCGAGGGCCCGGCGGCGGGGTGCGGGGGGGGGGGGACGGACGGGGGACGGACGACCCTGCCGGCCGCCGCGGAGAGCCGCACCGCGGCAGGCGCCGAGCCGGGCCGCAGCGGCACCGCGCCCGCCGCGACGGATTCTAACCCCCCCCTCCGCCGCCGCTCCCCGAGGCGGTGAGTTAAGGAGGGAGGCGGGCGGGCAGCCCCCCGGCACCGGCGGGGGACACACACACACACACACACCCGTGGCCCTCTGCCCCGGAGGGGGTGTGTGGGGGGAAAGGGATTTAACAGGTTGAGATGGGCGTGTGGTGCGCGGGTTTGTGGGCACCCCGGGTGTTTTGGCGTGGAGGTAGCGGGGAGCGGGTTTTTTGTTTTTTGGTTTTTTTTTTTTTTTTTTTCTTAGCGATTTAGCGCCGGTGCTGTTGCAAATAAGGGCTGCTTTCTGCTGTCAGAGGCTTCCCGGGAAGCTGCGTCTTCGGTTGGGTGGCTGGTAACTCTCGGGTAGCCGGCAGCTGCCAAAAATGTCGGGACGTATAGTTGTTTATCTCCGGCCCCGTTCCGGCTTTAGGATGGTTCCTACACGTAAGGAAATACCAAAACTTTTCTTCCCCTTAACGGGAAGAAAGGAGAACATAAGATAGCTTTGGGCATCCTTACGGCTCTAAAGGCGGTTTTTTCTCCCCAAAGTGGTATTTTCTTAGGCTGCTGGGCCAGTGACCCTTGCTTTAAATCACTTTATTCATAAAGTTTTCAGAGCGCTGACGCTTCCTTGTGCCAACTTTTTAACTCTCTAACACGGTTTTTTTTTCCTTGTCACATGTAATTTATGCGTAGTGGGACATTATTAATTTTTATTATTTACTGAATGCATTGTTTGAATCTGCTGAGGTGGTTTTATCCTTTTGATTTAGTGGGTACAGGATTCCTTCTAACGTTACACATATAAATCGGATTATAGAGTTAAATTATTTTAAAGCGACTACCTGAAGGGAGACATTGTAATTCAAGCCTTTCCTTAAGTTTGCAAAGTGATACTTAGTCAGAAGTCCAAGAAGGGATGAGGGATAGGGATTTTAGGTCTTCTGCTGCGATTTGGGTTTGGTTTTTTTGTTCCCTGTGGAGCATATGACATTTGCACAAATCTGTACCATTCAGTTAAGTACACTGTATCCTTCAAGGATCCTGCTGTAATAAACAAGCAATATTATTAGATACTCCTTTTTTTTTTCCTTTTCTTCCTACATGCTGTGTCCCTTGAATAATTGTGGTGTTCCACAACACAAAGGCCTTGTATCTTTGTGCATACAAAGTGGTTTAACAGGATGAAACAACCAATTTGTTGTGAATAAAAGAAATCAAATGGCAAACAACTGAAACGTAACCATGCTCAGTTGTTTTTTTCCATAGCAGTGCTTCATAAGTAGGCAAGTTTCAAAATACAATTTTTGTACTCGTACAAAACAGCTTGTGCTCAGGGCACTCTTATTTGCTGGTTTTGAAAATATGCTTAATTATAGGTGTACTCCCTCAAGTCAATGAAAAGATTTCCACAGACTTGCCTGAGCTGCAAGGGTTAATTCTAGCAACTTTTCCGTCATGTTATTCCTTCATATGAACACAAGTTTCTGATGTTGCTGGGGTATATGCTTGTAAGCTTCTAGGATATGAGGCAGTAGAAGACCTCACTGGACTTACAGGCTTGTTCCACCTTTTTCCTACAAGGAGAAAGGTTCAGTTTAGGCTTAGCCTGAACATTTGCGAAATGTGTGTTGTATTTTTTGGAATGTGGCTGGAAAGGCGCTCTGAGTTTCACGTAGCCTGTCATGTTCCTACATGCTGTATTTTCACGCCCCATTATGGAGCTGTTCTTTGAAAGAGATAATACGGAGATGTTTGAGACTAAAAATCCTGTGCTATAATCTATATAAGTTTGTTTGTTGTTTTTACGTTAGAATGGGCAGAAATTTCAGTTTTTCTCTACCTGGATCTAACAGTATCTTTTAATTGAAACTTTCACTGCTAGTCAAGTCTGAAGCATTAAAAACGACTAATGACACGGTTACAGTGATTTGATTTTTGTAATGTGCAGGTATCTCCTCAGCTCCAAGAATTCTGGAGATATATATATAACATTGTGCATTTGTGTCTTTACATACAGGCAAAGAACAGTTCTGCAGTATCTGAGGATGGATAAAGACTTCCGCTACTACTTCCAGCACCCGTGGTCTCGCTTAGTTGTGGCTTACTTAGTGATCTTCTTTAACTTCTTAATATTTGCTGAAGACCCAGTATCTCACAGTCAGACAGAAGCCAATGTTATTGTTGTTGGTAATTGTTTCTCCTTTGTAACAAATAAATACCCTGAAGGAGGAGGCTGGAAATTTCTGAAGGTGCTTCTGTGGCTGCTTGCCATTCTCACAGGACTGATAGCTGGGAAATTTCTCTTCCATCAGCGCCTGTTTGGTAAGTTACATGATGCACCTACTGACTTCCTGATAATGGCTTTCTGACTTCTCCTTTTAGCTTTCTACTCATTGCAATTTTGTAAGCTTTGCTATTAATCGTTTCAACTGTTTAGAGCCGTACAGAACTCAGTACATCAAAGCTTACATCATTGTGGAAGTTAATGCCATGTCTACTTATGTGACCATAATTCACAATTATTTCAGTCAAAAAACGCTAAAAATAGTGAAAGCTGACATGTTTTGAAAGCATTGAGAGGTCAGTGATTTTCAATAGTATAAAAATACTCCTTTGCATCTTCAGACCAATTTTTAAATCTTATTATATAGTCTTCTTGGCAATCTGCAGAAAAAAACATTGTTCTTTGGGGCAGCGACGCTACACGTCTTGTTAAAAGTCGCATAAGTGGAAGCAGAGGCTGTTGTTAGTATTAGCAGAGCTGTGCTGAAGAACTCCCATGCGAAAACAGGAATTCGAGAGAAGCAGGACCTCTCTGTCTCTTGGTACAAGAGCGAGTCAGTGAAATGGGAAGGTAGGAAATGGAAAAAACCATGGCAGTCAATGCTTTCATACACAAGATGTGACTAAACTGAGGAACTTACTTCACATGGACTGACTGAAAGGAATGGAATGACCCTGGACTAAATTCTGAGACTGAGAACTTAGATGTAAATATATAGAGATACACAAATACCTATCATTGTCTTAACTGAGTCACGTAGTAAATGTAGAAAATGTTGCGTCTGAGGGCTCAAGGCTGTCTCTAAGTTTTAGAGGTAAATAGAAATCATGGAAAAGATTACTTCACTCCCGCCAGCGGCACCGTTCTTTGAAACATCTGATTCTAGGTGTGTCATTGCTGGTCTAGATGGACTAGTCCTATGTTCTTATACTGGTAGGACTGCAGGATGGATGGTTACTGGAATACCTCGAAGCACATGAGCGATAGGCCATTTCCTTAGTCTGTCTCGTTCTATTAAGATAGAGAGAGAGCTGCTATTGTTTCAATAAATCAAACGTAAAGTTATTACGTCAAGGACGGAACAAGCAGAGCCATATTAAGAGACTTCTCTTAATACAGACTTCTCTTGAAGCACTTATTCTGAAAAATAGTTGAGCATCTCGATGGCTATTTGGTGGACAACTTACCATAATGTAGTGGTAAACGTAAAATGTCCCCATAAAGAGGACATTTTACCTTAATTTCTGGGCTCTGGAACAAGCACTGTCACAATAATGTTTTCAATTCTGGCTTCCACAATTGAGGAATGATTCTGTTAAATTGGAGAAGATTAGGGAAAAGTAATGAAACTGATGATAAAATGGGAAAATAAGCCCTATAGTGAGAGGATTGAGAGGATAAAGGGAAGATTAGAGGGTGACTTGCTCAAATTTGACTTGAAGGACAGAACCTTCAGTCCAGCAAATGTATTGCAAGGTCCAGTGCTTGGAAGTGGCAAATAGCCAGCACTTTTTTTTTTTTTTTTCCCAACTGAAAGGCTAGACAATCAGTGGAACAAGTTGTCACAGGATGTGGTTTCATCAAGACATGTGAATTTTTCTTTTGGGGAATACGCTCTAGTCTGACTACAGAGTAATTCTCTATCTCCTGTCTAGGTAGGTTATTATGATAACTCCTTCTGGATTTGTAAGTGTGTATCGTAAATAGCATGTAGCTTAACATAAATTTTAAAGTGGCTTGAATCAGCATTACTGCCAAAAGGAGAAGGTCTGCCCGGCCTTCAGTGTCTGCTGCTTCGTGCTTTTGTGCGGTTGCTCAGTGAAACAGGATAGGGAACTTAGCCCCATTAGCACTACCCATCTTTTATTTCTGTGAGGATCATATCTCTGATCATACTGATGTTTGTGGCAGCACAAAGATGGGATCGGCGTTGGGAGGAAATTAGCAGGCGAGAGATTCCTACCCCTGATGACAGCGCTGGCTTATGGATATTTACGATTATGGTCTGGGTGACCAATACGGGTGTAGGTACAATCTGATTTTGAGGCTAGCTGATGCACATTGAGTTTCGTTTGAGCTAACGTAGATCTGCCACGGTCCCACCCTCCTAACCCCAGCCACATCGTTTTGGTGCCTCCCTGGAGCCAGTGCTGCTGTTAATGCGATGGAGCAGCGAGCCAGCTCCGGCAGGTGATCCCACGCAAAACCAGTTGCTTCTGCTGTCATCTACAGCAGCTCCTTGAACTGATGCGATCGCTTGAGTGCCAGTGCTGATGCGACGGCCAAGGACTGTGCAGCCAAGATAGTCGGGGGCCACGGCAGCCCTGCCTTGTGTTGGCTCGAGTGCTGTGGGAGTGCACCCACACAGCGTGTCAGTGGAAATATGCTGTTGCTTCTGATACGCTGTGAGCAGATGGCAGTCTGTGTGACTGAAGAGCTGACTGTTTTGCTGATTGATGTGGCCATGGTAGCTGTAAACTAGCTAGTGCGGATAGGGATCGCATCCATGAGATGATGATGTGGGTTTACAGCTTGAGTGTATCTCTGGGTCTCCAGAAGATTTCTACAGCCCATGCTGAAATCTTTCCTGCTAGTTATTTGCCACTATTTTAACGTCTTCACTGCGTAGAAAGCCCTCCTTTTGTTGAGATCCGCCCTGAGTATGCTCTCTGGATCTTCTGGCATCAAGCACATCATGAATTCACCCTTTTATTGTTTTTAATTTCCCTAGTTTATCTTTTTAAGTAGCTGCTGCAATTTTTTTTTTCCTATTTAATCCCTTTTTTTTAATCTGTAATTACTTGGAACCATTCTGTTTTTTAATCCTTGTTCATTTATTTATTTTTTTCTCTGCTAAATTCTGTTTGTAGAGGAAATTGTGACTGGTTGTTTCTTGTGGCCTGTGTATAACTTCCTGCAGTCAGGAAACCAAATAGCACCAGTCAATCTTCCCCTGTCAGATCTTGGCTCACAGTGTAGGCTGCAAATTGAAATTGAGAAGGATTAGTCTGCACTTCTCACTTTAGATGAAGATGAGTGGAAAGGATTTTCTTTCTCTATGCCCTTCCTGCTCTTTTGTCCCTTGTCTTCTGTATTTCTTGCTGCTGAGTTTGCATATGAACTGGAAAAATAGTGTAGCTAGAACTATGTCGTAGTACAGTTTACCATCTGTGACAGCCGCTGTCTGATAGCCATGACTGTCATGAACTATAAAAATAATAGAAATAAGTTCAAGCATGTTATGTTTCTAAAAGTGGAAGGAGAAGGGTCCTGGCAACGTTAGGCTTCATTTCTCTCAGTACAGGGAGATAAGGGAGTAGGTAAACTATATTGTTGAGAAGTAGAGATCTCAACTAGAGGTCATGATGGGATGTTTTCTGTTGATAATATTTATTGCAACCTTTGAACAGTAACCTCTTCAGGGACTCCTTCAAGGCACTGCTCATGGCTTAAAACAAGATTAGAAAACAGTTACATTTCTTGCTCTTCAGTCAAGAAATAACTTACTTCATTTGATAAACATCTCCCGTGATAAATATTTCCAAGGAAAACGGCCTTTATCAAGTACATTCTTTATATCTTTATGGCATATGGTCAGAATAAACGGAATTTTAAAATTGTCTTTTGGCTGTTATCCACTATATTCTTTTGATTCATCATTAAGCATATCTTCTGTTTGGTTGGGTATTGTGTTCTGCCATGATTTTTATTTTACAATGGCAAATGAAAGGTCATAGATGAATACTGGAAGTTTGGGGAAATAAAAAATCAAGATGTATACCCCTGTTATTTTTTCTTCTGCACGAGAGAGTTACCTGAGGCAGGGAAGAGTGGTAACTTCTTTGCAGTTAGAGATTTCTTGATTTTTTTTTTCTGCTTTATTAAAAGCAGAAAGAGCTTACAAACTGACCCCATTTGATGACACTATGCATTCAGAAAATGCATTCAAATCTTAAATCCCGACTTAAAAGAAATTCCTGAATAAGCTCTTCCACATTTTTCATATTGCTCTGGGGCACTGTCTGGAAAGTAACACTGTGTTTAGTGCGTAGAAAGTGTATGTTTTAATCGGCACTTTCTCGGCATATGCACAGTTGCAGTTCTGTACTCCAACCTCAGGCTCAAATTCTGAGTTCAGTGGGAGGTTTTTGGGTCCAAAGTTCAGGCTGAGCATTTTGCATCAATGTATAAATATGATCTATCATGTAAATTTAAAATCATCTTTCATTTGAATAGACTTTTAGCAGTATGGATAAATGGACAGTATACTTGGAAAAATAATACCTTAATTTTTTCCATCCAGCATCTTCGCTTTGACTGTTTTCCATGTGTAATAATCCTTAGCTTATGCTGCATATTAGATACATCAGTTTTTAAAAACATACTTACTACAAAATGTGCATGTGTCTACCTGCCCATTTTTCTGATTCTAAGTTATTATAAAGACGTATTAAAATCTGAGTAAAAGCCTGTGATTACAGAGACTGGATTTTATGCAACTGCCAATGAGTTCGCCTGGATTTATATTTGTAAGTTCCTTTTTAAATGATGTAGATGGAAACTAAATATTTAATGTGTTATAAAAAATTATGGACAACAAGATAGCTAGAACTAAAGCTATATTTCTTAAAACAGGGGGATCATCATAATACTGCAAGCAAATTAGAGCTGTTGAATAAATGTTGAATTTAATGGGTTGCTCTCTTGCAAGTGTTCGTGGTATGCAGTTTGTTTAGAATTAAATGATAATCTGAGCTTCATAGACGCTGGAGTGAATAAATAAAGCAGTCATTATAGGAATTGCACTGAGCTGTGGGTACACACTAATGTTGCAAATTTTTTAATGGACAGTAGTGCCATGCTGGGAGCAATTTCATGATAGACAGTTTCAAACAAAACGCCCACTGAGGACCTGTTGTCTGAAAGCATTACTCTTTTTGTCAAACATCTTATCTGGAAGGCGCTAAAAGATACTGCAAACCTATTAAAAGCAGACTCTTCAGTGTCTGCTTTTATGCTGAAAGTTAAAGTGTTTATCAACTGAGGCAATGAATGTATGCAGATTGCAAGAGGAAATTAGGCAGAATGGGATTTAGTCAGGATGATAGTGCACTGGCTAAGAAAAGTGAATCTGTCAGATGGCTAACAGACAGGATAAATTCATACAATAGTACATATGTGATTAATTAGTATCCTGATCTATTAGGGGTCACGTTAGTGTAAAATCTGGGCTGTGGTATTGCTGCTAGTATTGCTGGGGCATATCACTTTCATAGTGGTGCTTGTGCAATAGCTAATGAACCAAATGTGATCTGTTTTGCCAAAAAAAAAAAAAAAAAAAAAAAAGAGATGTGATGAGATTTTTGCATGGTTGTTTTTCAGCCAGATAGTTTCCCGTTCCTGTTTGATAGTAGTTATATGAACAGTTGTGCCACCATCTGTAGGAACAAGTGATGGGTGTATGGCAATACTTGCATAAAATTCAAACCTGATTGATAGAGCATATTCTTCTCTGTTGTCAGCTTTGTATCTTACATTACAATAAGATCTGTCACTTTAATACCCAGCAACTTTGTTCCTGCTTTTTCTTTTCCATTGATGACTTCAGCCTAATAGAAAGCAACTGCTGTGATAGCTGGTAAAAAAACGCTGTCTTCAAGAGCCTGTTCAGTATGAATTTCAGTAACAATGATCAAGTTAATGCTGTTGAAGGCATTCAAGGTCTACTGTGATTGCTTCACAGTCAATTCACCTCTTTTGTTTCCAGTAAAATATTGAAGCAATACAATAAGATTATTTTGGTCCTACAAAGTGTGTGCCAAGGGGCCAATCTAACAGTTTGCTAATAATAACGCACAAATGACTGTGAGCAAGCATTTCTGAGAGCCAGAATCCTCAACAAAAAACATAAAAAGGGAGAGGCTCGCAGCCAGCCACTGCATGAGTGCAGGCTCATCAGATTCCAGCTCTGGCACCTTGCCAGTAATTAAAATGGTAGTTTAAAATAAACTTTACATCATTCATGAGGAGACCACAAGTGACCTGTCAAATATAAATGAAAAGCATGCAAGTAACCTCCTAATTTCTTCTTTTACTTGTTTGTTTTTAGAAGAGCCATAACATCTTACTGCTTCCTCTCTTCAGGCTCAATGAGAAGACTGCTGTCGTCTGCTCTTAGCATTAGTTGTGAAATCAGTCTCATACCATATTACCTCTGGGTAGTAAATTATAGAGTTTAATTGGAGAGGTACAGGCAGTAGCTACAAAAAGATTCTTCTCTCTTCAGTAAAAGCTTTGATTCTACTGGAGGTGCATATCCCATTCCCCAAGCAGCGGCATGAGTCTGCGAGAAGAGCTACATGTGTCAGATTATCTGTAATGGGAAGGCTCTAGAGAATATTTAGCATCCAGTGACTGAAAACTAAAAATAAGTTCATTGCTACTTCATATCGATGTGTCAACTCTGTGTTTTGATCTTTTTGACGTGACTTTCAGATTTTTCTTTCCATTTGAGACTGGGAGTGAGTTTGGAATGATGCCTGCCACTTACAGGAATAATATGTCTCCATTCCCCTGTTTCCAGAAATAGAAGTGAGGTTATTCCTAGCAGAAGCAGCCTGATGGGCATAGTGCAGGTGCAGCCTAGTGCAGGGGCAAATTTCTTCTATCCTTGTTCCATACAGCAAGGAGATGGAGGGGATGTTAGTGTGGAACATCACCTCACCATGTGCCTGATGGAGAGCCCCAAGGAGAATGTGATCTCCTTGGTCATGCTGTGTCCTTTCAAAGGTCCCCTTAGGCTGTCAGAGTGGCATGAAGGTCCTTCACGTACCAGACAATGTTTCTCTTTGTGTGATTCTGCTGGGACTCCGAGTCAGCCTGTGCGTCTGCCTTATAAAGTTATATATTCCTTTTTTTTTTTTAAATTCCAAAATGAAAAAACCCCACCCAACATTCTGGGCTTTAAAAGCTTTGAATACATTCTCAGGATTTAAGAACTATTTAGCAAATAGTAAGTGTGGTTTATACATTTCTAATAGATATTTTGCATATGGCAAAAGTAAAAAAAAAAAAAATTGCAAATATACTCACTAAGCAAACCAGAGTGACACTTGAGGAGAAGGGATCAGTAATTGTTCCCTACGAGGCAGGTAGGGCAGTAGCAAAATATTTCTAAATGTGATTCCCGAGACAGACGCGGCACATAACCTCATTTCAGATGCTGGAAAACAGTTTTCTGCTTTCTTCTTTCTCTCTTTTTGTCAGAAGGGGCAGTACCCTGTTCCCCACTCTGTAGCCCCTGCCAGGGGATGGCAGCAATAGCAGAGACTTTTCTGCTTTGAGGATTCCCACTCTTCCTGGTGCCTCCAGGTGGGAAGGGAGTCTCCCAAGGCCAGACTGGGCGTCTGGGTAGAGGTAGCAGCAGATCCTCAGGGCAAGGTGAACTGAAACATGAACAGGAACTGTTGCGTAACTCATAGTCAGAATCAATTATCATGTGAAGCTTTTACAAACAAAAGACTTTTCATCCAAATTTTCTCAAAGCTTGGTTCAGATAAATCATTATAATTTCCTTTGGTGAGATGTTCTTACCCATCTACCATGTTTCACTCAAGAGACAGCTGTATTTTAGTCCTAAGCAGAGCTCAATTCCACCATGTATCGCATACCTACCTTTTAGGAATGCTTTAACATGCATGTTATGGTTTTTTGGTGCCATTGTTAAGGCCTCATTAGAACTGACTTTCACTGCGCAGTTATGCAGCAGCCCAATCTCTGCAGCACAGTCTAGGAGCAGGTGACTACATAGGTATTTGGGAACAAGACTCTTCTTTTGAAATTTTCAGGGAAAAATGCTGATGGTAATTTAACGATGGTTATGATGGTATTTTAATGATGACAAGGGTAATGAGAAAAACACTGAGTGTTCTCCTGCTCGATATAAATACCCAAAAACATTTAATGTGTTTAAAGTGATGTCCTCCATTAAGCTCAGCAAAGCAGGAATTTAAGATTTCTTAGATTATATATCCAAATAAAGAGGCAGAAAAATAATTTCGTAAGACATGAGTTAAAAATTACAAGCTACAACCATGTTTTCATGTTTTGCACATCACCTTATCTGTATTGATAGATGCAGATCTATCGATCAGCTGGAATGATAAAAAAAGAGTATCTTTGGCATATTCAAATTGACCATTGAATAAGTTATAGCAAAGTACCTGATTTAGATGTGATTATCAGCTATTTATTGTTATGATTTATAAGACATTAAAGTATTACAAACTTTATGGGTTAAATCAGTGATGCTTATGGCTCAGTATCTGACAGTAGCCCACTGTGGATGATGAGATAAAGGTATAGGAATAGAAAAGACTATACTGATAACTCCCAGAATAGCTTCCCAGCTGCCAACAATTTGTTCAGAATTCAGACAAAAATATGTCTATTCTTAGATGTCTTTGACAGTCATTCTGAAGACAAATAATAAAGGTGGTAGTTAGCAGTAGTCTTTGTTTCTGCCTACCTGTTACTAAGAAGCAAATCCTTCTCAAATTTTCACATGTACTCATAAACCCCCAAATTTACTGACTCCTTCATCCTCCTACTTCTGTTAAGATATTGAGAAATTTTATGGTTTTGGCCATTTGCCTGAAGTCCAGAAAAAATAAAATGTTTAAAAACAAAGTGTTGGTTGAAAAGAAGCAGATTCTTCTGCTGAGGTCTTCTTGTCTTTTAAAATGCCTTGAATTCATCTTTCATCTGCAACACTGGGATATGATCTTTCAAAGTGGACGTCTGCTTAGGGCTTTGTAGGCTCACTTAGGCACATGCTAAATAATGTTTTCTATTTCTGGGGCACTGATGCAATGTGTGTCTACTAAGAAGCACACTTCCATTTAATACTAAAGCAGAGAAGAAACTAAATCTGTACAAGATTCAGCCAAAGTCAAACATACTAAACAAATAATGAGAAGGGGAATTATGGCAGGGAGGGCATAAAGAGGTGAGGCAGGATTGAGGAAAACGTTCTTAGAGAGTGACAGCAGCAACAATAATTAATTTTAGTTTACTTGAGAAAAAGGGAACAAGGTCTAAAAATTGAGAGATCCCAGCTTTAATGAACAAAAATGCGCAAATATCCTAGCTTTCTTGCTAATCTGTGGTCAGTGACAAAAAATACGGATCTTAATTCACTCTTGACACTGTAATGTGCTGGAGGTATAGAAAGTGAAGGAGAAAGTGAAAACTAGTATTTTATGTGGAGCTTCTTTGGAGTTCCTGACCTGGGGAATTCAGGGCTTACCACAGCATTCAATTTTGTATCACTTTCATATAGCAAATGAAAATGTAAAGTCTTTGCAAATAGTTTTCTCCATGCCTTCCGCTCTGCTTGATGTTCTTCTTGACACATACCAGTTTTAGATTACTTTGAAGTGGTTTGGGACCATGCTTATATCCCATGCGCCTCCTCTTTGTGGCAGCCAAAGGTGGAGCAATTTTTATCTGAATTAGAGGTAATTTCTGTGTAACCTATCTAAATTCAAAGAGTAAAACAGGAATACTACTCTCTTGGGGATATCTACAGATTTCCATCTCTTAGGCTGCAGATGAGAAAGCAAACTTCTCTTGAGACTGTGTTTCTGATTGCCATGGTAGTGGCACATACCAGAACAAATAGTCTCTTCAGAGTCAAAGGGGCTACGCTGCAGCACTGCTGCCTGCACAGCGTTGGCCCACAACGTACCTGAAAAAGTCTTACCCTCAGCACTCTACCAACACCCATGAACTCTAGAGAGCCGAAATCCTTATTGTCCCAAATATTACGGTATTGTCATACATTTGCTGCAAAACTCTCATTTGGTATTGTGTCCTCTGGTGGTAAGTCAAAAATGTTTAGTTCTTCTGTTTCCACTGATGCTGTACAAGTTCCTCCCCATAGATCAGCTACTCCAGACAAGACTTTTCGCCTGGAAGTTACCCCATTTGCTGCAGAGCACAGGTTCTTCACTCACCTTCTCCTGTGGGTAGTGCCCTGGAAATCAGGTTGACACCTGATGATACAATTACGTTAGAAGACCAAAACTGAGAGTAGGAATTTGCATGTTACTTACATTGAGGTATATTCAATGTAAGTATATATTCAATTCCGCTTTTTCATTTTTATAGTCACAAACCTTATCCTTCAAAAGACATGCCCTAAAGCCGTCTTACACTATTTTGTCTTGTTGAGGGAAGCAAGTTAAGCCTATTTTAGCCATTTTCTTGGTGTGATGTATTATGGAAATGTGAAATCCTTCAAAGACCACTTCCTCCGAGAAGGAAGAGCATGTGTATTCCTAAGTATGTCAGTGTCACTTAGGTGTCTTTGGCACTATGAAAGGCACTATTCATTTTGTGACTGAATAATTCATATTGTTTGAAATTGAACTACTTTATAACTAGACCTCTCAAGGAGTCTCAGTGGATATTTTGTGACCGTTGTAAATGCCTCAAGACAAAATTTATGGTTATTTTTCAATACATATAAGAGGTACTGAATGTAGTCTAACAAGATATTCCTAAAATAAACACAACTTCAAAATGAGCGAAGACATTTTTCACTCTGTTGAAGAGGTTTGAATTCCTTACTCTGAGAGGGAAAGGATCTTCCTCTGAAAGAGCTGGAAATGCTCAGCAGCAAAACTGAGAAAGTGCTCCATAACCTCAAGGAAACAAGTGCCATGCACTATTTTCTGTCTCTGTTCCTTGTTAAGACACTCGTATCTCAAGATGGAGAGCTCTTTTTTGGCTGTTCGCAGGTTAAGATGCTGCACACTGTCCTGCTGCACATAAAGCATTCTGGACCGAAAGCTGCATCACTGACATGTTTTTATTATTTCTTTTTCTCTTAGACCCTGAACTATGTAAGTTATCATCCATCTAAAAGTTGGACAGATGCAACTTTAGAGGTGGAATGCTTTTCTGTAGTAGCATCAGACTTCCCAGGGAACGGCCTTTTGCCATATTAACGTACAGAGGTGGGTAGAAAAGGCTTTCATCCCAATCAGTTCACCAGCACCTTCCTCCTTTGATTATTTCAATTTTGATCATTCAGACCTGTCTGGTCAGTCAAACTCTATTTGAGTAGCCTCTAAGCTTAGTTAGCTTGTCTCTTGCAACAGCCTCAGGAAAGTCTCCAGTGGAGGATTACACTGTGCTTGCTTCCCTTGCGATACTGAAATCTGGGAAAGGCCACGTGCATGTCTCCTTACCAGCAGGAAGCTTCTCCCTGCGGGCTGACCTTAGTTTTTAATGGTTTAAACTGTTTGAACTACGTGGTGACTTTCTTCCTTTGCCCTCTCTCAGTGAAAATGTCCTTTCTAGTGACTGTTGTCTGAGCTAAAAGAGCTGATGGAGGCTCTCAGATTATGCCCAGACATCGCATTCCTTAGTGGTCACTTTTAGACTTTGTCCAAAGTTTACAGCTAAAAGAGTCAGAATCTCGCCTTAGCCGATCAGTCCATCCTCAGTTCCCCTTTTCTTTCCCATTTCTCACCAAAATCTTACCCAATCCCAGATGACGCAAAACTTAAAACTCTTTAGACGTTGTGCAGGCTGGAGTTTTTTATTAGAAAAACTGCAATTATTTCAGCGCTCAGTTAAGGTTTTTATTGTATATGCGAAGAGCTCACAGAGGCAGTCTGTGTGTTCCCAGAGGTTATCAGAATGCCTTTCTGGGTATCAAACTGAATCTTAACTTGGTTGAGGCTCATACAAGGTTGTGTATGAAATATGAATTATTGATCCTTGGATTTCCAGATGCGGTTGATGTCCTGATCCTGTTCGCGTGGAAATGGTGTCGATCATATGCTTATGTTCGTATGGTTGTCGTATAGTTTTTTTTTTTACGTTGGACTCTCCTTCTGCCTTCAGACTTCAGACAAGCATGCAAATGTTTCTCTAGGGATGCATTCTGCCTCTTTTCCAACCTAAATGATTCTGTGATTCCTAACCTTACAGAAACTGTGGCTCTTTACAATGCATCAGCTCCACCACAGTTTCCATGCCTCACCTTCCAGCAAAACTGACTGGACTCCTGCTCAGCTGGAATTCAGATTTATCAAGAAAATGAGTGATAACAGATCTGTTATTCTCATGCTGTGGTAATGGTTATGGCATATGAGGTCCTGCTGTTGTATAACAGGGGCGATTGTTGCAATTACAGTCTGTGTAAACAACTGGCCAGAACCACAGTTATCAGAGGAAAATTAGCTTTGAGAAGCAATTCAGACAGAAATAATTATCTTTCAACAGAGGAGCACCTTCTAGTGGTATTGAATGAATATGTCAGCTAGTTAAACAGTTATTTTCTCTAAATGAGGAGATGTAAATATGCTAGACAAAGAATAGTAATGAATACTTCTGAACACTATTTTTATGATTAAATTAATAATTCATTTAAAAACAAAGGAAAAACAAAACCTGAGTCGAGAAAGCATATATTTGGAAAAATTAAAACATTTTTCAATTACAGTACTCCCTGCCCCCCCGCCAACCTAGTAGCTTACTAGCTTTTTATGCACTTACAATGAAGTAGTATTTTTATGTGTTGAACTGTGGAACCTACCCACCCTTTGGCTTTTTTTAGTAATGAAAATTTGGGTTCATTTTATACCTGATTTAGCTCCAGTGGAAATTTGCTACAGAACTCTTATTTTGTCCAAAGTTTCACTGATTGTTAACACAGTTTCTCCATCCAGTGTATTTCTAGTAAAGATATATTTCTCAGTATAGTATTTGCCATGGTTACTTTTGCAAATAACATAGTGTCAAATGATTTAAAATTCAGTTTTTCCAAAGTTACTCCTAAATACAGTGAATATGGTAGTTTAGCTGATGTTGCGGAATTCTACTCTTTCAATTTGTATGTAGTAAATAATCCTTTTTGGACACCATTACACAGTGTACATAATACAAATGAATGATATGCTATTTCTAGAAAGGCAAATTAGGATTAATGAGTAATGCTTAATATTATGTCATTGCAGGAGATTTGTGCATAAGTGGAAGCTATCTGTATGAAACAGATATTCATACTTCGATTTTCATGGGGTTCCTCTGAAAAATGTGTGAAAAAATGTCAAATACAAAAAGTCCGATTTGCAGGTGATTAAAAGAAGACATAACTATAGTTCTGCTTTTTAATTCTGTAAACATAATCCTGTGTTATCAAAGTAGGGAACTTGACCTTTTTTCCTGAAGAAATTTTTCAGCATCTGGAAACTTCAGCACAAAGTTGAAATAGGTCTTGCAAACGTTTTAACCAGTGAAAGCTCATTCCGTATCACTTGTTTTGGTTGTGCCATTATGAACTAGATTTGTTGAAATAGCTCGTATTTTTGCATCCTCCATCCCATGGTAGGAGGGCAAAGAGGTGGTAAGACAACTGAGAACCTGGGGCAAAGTTAATGGAGTTGGGGTTTTGTCAGCTGCTTCTGTGACAGTGGGCACAATGTTCTGCAAAATATGGCAAGTGCTACACAGTCACTTGTTAGAAGTACGACTGCCTAACCCTGAGGCTGTTTTGAGTCTGCTAGAATAATCATCGGCTTTCCTGTGTAAGATCTATGCAGCTTGCAACACACGCTAATACTGACATAGGACTTGATTAACTTGATTGTATCCCTTTTTAGTGTCTGTCCGGATGCATATACAGATGCTAGTTGAGAAGTATATAGCTCATGAAACAACAGTTTTCACCAAGTCTGAAAACGCTCAGGTCTAAGTGCGTACCCCCATATTTCATTGTAGGCTAGAGAGACGTCTTGCTTGTCACTGGGATATACTTCTTCTTGGTCCCACAACATCGATTGTCCACTTGTCTTGTGCACTGGAAATGCAAACACGCTCTGTAACCCCTTGGGTTCCTGTTTGTGCACTGGGAGATTTAGTCACGGTGTCCAAAACAGACAGCAGAGCCGCAAATATTTATTGAAGACAAGAAATAAAACAAAACCCATGCTTTATCTGTACATACTGAGATTAAATCAGAAATTGTCTCTGGTCAGGGTTTCTTTTTTTCTGCATACTTTACGCCTCTGAGAAGAACTAGAGAGAGGGAACCTCCTGCATGGGAGCGCTTATCTGCTGAGGGGGTCTAAACAAAAAATAGGGTACTCCGTTCTTGACCAAGAGTCTAGCTCATTATTTAATTAAAATGAGCATTGTTTCACTGCCTTTGAGACACAAATTCTTTTTGTTAGAACACCTGCTATCTCCTGTATTTGACTGACCAAGGGACTATTTTTTTGCCTGGAGGAAATGTAAATCTCTTTTCTCTCTTGCTCTCTGCCAGTCTTTGATGGCTCAGCATGCGTGCTTAGTAGCGACCCTTACATTCCCTGCACTGAGTCCTAGAGACAGCATTGCTTGCCTTAGTCCCATAGAATATCTCTGGCAAAGCTCATGGTCAAATCTAAATCTCTTTTGAGTTCCAGTTCAGCACTGGGGTTAGTTGTAAGTGGCTGTTTTCTGTCAACCTCCACTTCACACGTTTGATAGAAAGGGGCTTTGCTCATTCAAATCAGGCTAAAGGTTTATTATGTGTATTTGCTATTATTTAAGCATATTAAACTACTTACATGTAAACATATTCAACTATGTTTACATTTTTATATGTTTATATTACCATCAGGTTTGCAATTTACTGTGCCACAATACTGCATTTTGGACCACTTATTGGAATGGCCATTTGTAAACCTGTAGATGCTCCTAGATGGATGATGATAGAATCTGCTTTGTTTTCTGACTCAAAAATGCTTTATAAATGTGTATTTTAAAAGACTGTGTGGTAGGTAGATTGTAAGCAACTCTATTTACTGTTAAAAATAAGCTTGTGGATCAGTTTCAGTGCAGTTTCAGGAGAAAAGAGCAAACAGTATAGGAAAAAAAAGAATTATTTTGACAAGTTGTTGCAGAGTATTGCTAAACTGGTATTGAAAAACAGAGATTACAGCACTGCCCTTCAGAGTTCAGCATCAGCGTTATACGGGATATAAATGATGCTGTTACTGTGTAATTTGGATTCCAATGAACTCAAAGAAGGAAAATCTAGTTTCTGTAGGCACTACATATAAGATGATGAAACATTGTAGGTCTAAAATTAAAAAAAGGAGGAGGATCATGAAATTACTTTCATAGGTCTGGCAGTTAAAAAAAGCAGGTTTCTTAAAAAATGCTAAAAATTCTTAAAGGATAAAGGGTGAAAATATACAGTTAATACTTACGTGCCCTCTAACCAACTTTTCTTTTGTTATGCAGTGAGGACATCTAAAGAGAGAAAATTTTTTTCACATTCATTTTATAACCTGGGATACAGTCACATAGAATTAAAAAATCTACACCTCAAGAACAAACGCGTTAGCATTTTCTATTGCTAACGCAGGGTTTTCAGTTGCTTCCCTACTAAAAAATGTTCTAAAACATTATAGGAAATCAATACCTATTTTTACAGGTTTCCTTTTAACTGCATCAGCACAGTTGTCTAAACCTGAAGTAATAACATCAGTAAGAGTAAAGTCTATAATTAAAATTATATGTTAAATCTGTATAATTGCAATTGACAGATGCAGAAAAACACAGAATTAAGCCTGCCTACCCACTGTAATTCTGGCATAGCTTTAAGTCTTCCCACATTATCTCCATTTTACAGCTTTTTCACAAGAGCAGCTTGAGTTATTGCATCTAGGTAATAGTAATGACATTAATGTAAAGCAAAGAGGGAGATGTGGTGCCTTTATGAATTCCCTGCAATGTTTGGTACAGCAGATGGCACTGACCATTACCACCCTGCTCTCGGTTGCCTTTGGGTAATCCATTAAGAAAAGAAAATGTCAGACCTTCCCTTGCAGCAGCAAAAGTCCATCTTCCTGTTCTTGTTTTTGTATTAAAAGATGCATGTGCGTTCTTATGAACATTTGTATTTGTATTCTTTTTTCTTTGAGAAATAGCAAGCAATCTGTAAAGGCTGTGTGGCATTACAGGAAGGCAGTGCGCTATACATTTCACCTGCATTTGCTCACTTGTGGTTTCTTGTTCAGACTGGGCCCTTGAGACCACCAAAGTCAGGTAAGAGGCTGCACAAGAAGCCGAAAGATGTCTGGCTACTAATGTCGGTCTTCTGACTGGTATTGGGTGGACTGGTGGGAAACTGGAGATCCTAGGTTCCCATTGCCCTAGCACATGATGTACTTTGCGAGGACATCACATTTCTAGCGAGGTCAGTAGCTGAGACCTTGACTGTTAGGTTTTGTGACATTAGGCTGCATTTCACCTTAGACTGCAAAAGCTGAGAACCGCAGTGCTCCCTGATTAAGGTTCACCTTTCCCAGCTGGAGGAAGCCCCATCCGTGCTGAGTCATGTGAAGAGGAAGGGACCAAGCTGGTAAGTGGTAAATTGGTAAAAGGCCTGGAAAGAGAGCTTCAGGGGGGCTATGGAGGTGGTAGGTCCCTGCCCAGGGGCCAGCATGTCCCATCACCTCCGACTGTGGGCTCCAGGCACAGCGCAGGGAGACTTGGCAGCCCTGAGACTGGCATGTTTCTCTAAGGCAGGAGCAGAGAAGCTGTTTCCCTGCAAGGCGGATGGTGGACTTAGCTATGTTACCTTCCTCTGCTGGGGTTCCTGCAGCTGTAGAATCAGTCTAGGCATATTTTTATTTCTGCCCAAAGAGCTTTGGCTTCCACTGATGAAAGCAGTGTACAAAGGTGAAGTATTTTAACTGCCTTGTGGTACTGTTTGTCATAGCTTTTTGCAAGGTAAGGTGTTTCTGAGGCGTGGAAAAAAAAACAACTTTGATATCAGAATACATCCGTTTATGTATATTGAAGAGAAAACCAAACTTTCAGGAACATTGGAACATTTTTATTTAAAAAAGGTAAGCTCATGGCTTAATAAGCGTGAAAATTTCAGGTAGTTTTTCTGTGAGATAAAAGTATTACGAACGGACAAATGGAGAACAGTAGATGCATAAAGATGGCTTTCTTTAGAAAGCAGCTTGGGACATTTGTAGCAAAATTTACCTCTTCAACTTAGAGGTTTTTGTTTTAACAATTTCTGCTTACAAAACAATGCTGCATTTACAGTAGTAAAAGAGGAAGTTTTTTCTCTGACCACAGCTGAGCACATACATAAACAGTTGAATCTTTCAGGCCATGGTCTATTTTGTATTCATCTAGCGTATTAGAAGGATATCCATCACTGTAATATCTCAGAATCAAGATACGGTACATGAAAGCTACCGAAATCTTGCAGTCAGTTTTGTAGGCTAATACATTATTACAACATTCAATAATGTGTTCAAACTCATTATAATGGTTGGGCATTTAATAGGATACCATGTCCTCAGTTTTAATCCAAACAAAGATCTGTGAGAAACCAGTATTGCAACATACTTGTTATAGTAGAAGATGTTGAATTTGGCTCTTAGCCGTTTAGTTTACTGTTCGCTTACTGTAGCAAAATGGAATAAACTTACTTAATTTTGTTTATGTCAATCTACCTGGGGAATATTATAATAAAACATTTTAGGAGCATGCATTGCCAAATAAAAATATGGCCAAGTAAATAGGAACAGCTGTCTTGTGCTTTTAACTCTTTTTTGTAGAAAACCTTTGATTTCAGTCAGGACAACTTTAGCATTTGTTCAGCCTAGTTGAAGAAAAATGCTTTAAAAAAGTGTGTTTAATTGATTATAGAATCACTTACGAACGGGCAAACAAACGTCTAGAAGCCTTGTCAGCTACTAGGGTGTATTCACAGCTGAGTATCATGAGAAACATGAATAGCTGAGGGTAAGAGAGGGAAGTATTTTTCATGAGTTTTGTGTCCTGAAGATGATTTTTACAGATTACCCGGTGCCTTTAGACTCAGCCCAGCACAAGGCATGTTGTGTGAGGTGCCCAGGCCAGGAGAACAGACAACAGAGGCACTGTGACACAGGTACTTTTTGTAGGAATGCCCCCGTCCTCTTGTTTCCCTTCTGTTCTTCATTATTTGGGGTTGGTTGGGAATAATCTTTTCAGAAGCATAAGGTGGTTTCTTTGCTTTTTCTTCCCCTTTTTCTCTTATGTGTGTGTGTACCTTGGGATTGCTGTTGTAGATGGCTTTACTGATAGAAAATTAATGAGCTTCATAGGATTGTGTGGACCATGTGGGATTGCATCCAGCTACAGAAAGTCACGAAGGCAAGGATTTACTTTTGTAGCACAGTTTACTCCATATTTTTCTTTCAGTGGGACACAAAAAGGAGCAATGCAGAAAAACAGATTTTACTAGAGTTTCAGAGTCCAAACAGTTTGTCCCTTGTTCTGCAGGTGAGCCCAGAACAGTGAACTGGAGCTAGGACACACACCTTACTCAGTCCTACATAAGTGAACTAGAGGAGTCTCCAGCTTGCTCCTGCTTGTCCCCAGCAAAGAGTTTAGAGCAGGGCTACCATCCATGCTGCCGGTATCTCTTGCTTTTATTCTTGGGGGTCGGGGAGGATCAAAAGATACGTGACAGAAATCAGTATCATCTTGATCCGTACTATTTCATGGCAATGTTTATCTTCTGAGTTGACCGAGATCTGGATTCTCTCCTGCAAAAGCAGGTCCCTGCCTGTTTGCTTCCCCAGCCCTTCCCTGTCACTGGCACAGCACAGTAAGCGCTCCTCGATACGCTCCCAGGCCCACGATGGCAGTTGCTGGCACCGCTCCATCACGCATGCCCTGGACCGTGCAGCTCTTTGGTAGGGTGATGCTGACAGAAGGTAAAAAGCATCTCATTTTGCATCTTTCTATGCGAGTATACTGCAGAGTTCAGTCACACTGAGAATATAAAGGTCATTCTTGTTCAGTTGAATGCGTTTTATGTTCTGATAACCTGACCAGAATGAAATTTCTCCCTGGCTTTTTTTTTTTGAGTCAGACTCTCACATTGACTTTAAAGCATTTCCTTATTATTGCCTTAGTTTTTCTTTTTACACACTGAAACACAGGCAGAGAAACCCTAGACTTTGCTTGAGAATCTCTGCAATCTGCATTAATGCAGCTTGCAAATGCATTGCATGTGAGTTGTGGAAGGGTTATTTGTGAAGCTTTTTAATTATTGTATTCATCTTGAGCTCACTGGAGGCTTTCAATTCAGTCTTTAACTGAAATTTTTAATTTTATTCTCACCAACTTTGGGTACTTGTGAGCACAGGCTGCATTCATAGGTGTTATAATGGCAGCACTTCAAGAGGAAACAATTCCATTTTTTTTCCAAAATCAAGAAGTGACTTTGATAATGTTTTTCAAAATTTTTTCTGAGTTCACTGCTTCTTTCCTCATTAACAAAAGATCTTTCTAGTGATACCTGCTTCATATGTAATAGTAACATTAACAGCTATATAGTAGATACTATGCAGTGAGAGTAAAATGATCTGTCTGAACAGAAAAACAACTGTTTTGCTATAAAAATCTCTAGAAAATTTAGAGAAGCTGCTGGTCTAAGTCATTGTCTCTCCTGAAAAAGCTCACACATTAGACATCCTGGCAGGTATAACCTGATAACATCTGCTTCCCAGAGGTGTGAAGTTATCATTTCTAGCCCAGGACTGCAGTGAGTTTTCATGATTAATTTTGTGTCTAGAAAAGCATATTTTGATTTCACATTGAATTTTACCCAGCCCGAACACAAATTAACTTGCTGAAAAGCAATACTGAGGTGGAGAAAGGAGAAAGAAACAGTGTGTCTGTGCCTTTAAAGATAGATTGAAAGATAAAAATGGCAAGTGTTTGATATTGGAAATAGCTTACTGTTTACAATCTTGGGTGCAATCAGGTGGGAGCAATAAACTCATGTAGCCCAGAGCTTCACACTAATCTCTCCTGTTCTATCCTTTTTCATGCTGAGAGCACCTTTGTTGCTAAATGGCATTGACATTGTTTCTGTATCAGTCTCAGATGTAAGTGCGTGTTATAGTAGGTAATTGCCAATGGGTGCCCATGCGTGGGTTAAAAAGCTCTCTTTCTTAAGGAAGGCAATGCATTGTTAATAACCCTGTCATGCTTCCAATAGACAATTCATGCGTTAAAAAAAAAAAAAAAAAAAAAAAAAAGGTGAATATTTTTCTTTTAAAATAAGAGAAATTGAAAGATTGATAAATTACCAAAGGAGAAAAGCAGCACTTACAATGAGGTGAGTACATAACTCCCCTGCACAGAATATAGGCACGTCATTTTGGTACAAGCTCCTGTGAGTTTGCTAGTACATCCAAACACATGTAAAGTGTTTCAGATTATCAGGAACTGGTTCTTCATGTCATGTCACAGTTATAGACAATTAAAAACCCCATTGTTCTAGATACTATATATGCATATATATTTACTCAATACAATTGAAACATGCAACAAGAGAGATTTAATACCTATGTAGAATAGAATTATTTTCACATACAGACATGTGAGGACAAAATTATATTAAAATGATGGAAATTAAAGAATTGAGGCACTGTAAAAAGTATTAAAAAGTACTTTGTCACTAGTAACTTCTGAAAATAAAGTTAACGTGCTCACTGATACATGGGCTTTTATAGTTAACGAGGTAGTGTGTGGGAGTTGGCAAGAAAGCAGGTCAGCAGGTCGTTGATTATGGAACATGATTATTTTGCCCATACAATGTGTTGAAAGAACACTTATTTAATGACTCCTGAAGGTGGATGTTCTGATGGCTATATATTGTGCTGTTTTAATGATGAAAATGCACTGTAGACTGATTACCTTAGACTGTCCTGAAAGTGTGATGCTAAGACCCTAAATGAACAGGAGACGAAGTACTTCTGTGTAGCAGCATCTCTTACTCTTCTTGCAGCTCAGCCATCTCTGTATTTCAGAACTTTTCCTGTGCAGACTTCTCCCTGTTGATGAGTTCAGAGTTCATGGCAGAACCACACACTCCCCTGAGACAGAACACTTGCGGGAAACAACTGTAATTGCCCAGGGTTTGGGGGATACCACCAGTATGCCCTGGTTTGGAACCCCCTGCTGCCTGGGGGAAGACTTAACAAAGCTCTTCAATCTGTGCTCGTTTGCTTCATGAGTAGATTCGCTGTGGCTCTGACTATCCTCAGGGACTTTATCTTACTATTTATTTTTTGTTTGTTTGTTTTCGGAAATGTGCTGCACTTATCCGGGTTAATGAGGTTCCACTGGCAGTGTCAGTGGAACTCTAGTGCAAGCAGCATTAAAATGAAGTACTTGTAGAAAGCCTCTCTGCAAATGCTCGAGAAGTTCAGTTGTAAGCATCATGATTGTTATTAATTGCACAGTCCAATCACAGCAGCACTTACAAACAGATGAAAGAATAATTAACAGAAACTATAAGAAGGCTCCTCAACACTATGTGCACTTAATCTTCCTGTATTTTTCTGGCCAAGAATTGAAGTAGCTACTTAGAACTTTTCTTCATTGTTCATTCCGTGTTGCATGTACATACAGGTAAGAAGTGCTGTTTCATGATAAATTAAGGTATATTTATGACAAGAATATTTAAAATGCCAATTCTGTAAAGCTAGGACTTCCGAGTGTTTCTTTTCACATTAAGTTTTACTCTGCATTGCTGTGTATTCTTGCTTATTCAGGAGGTTGCTATACAATACAGGAGGCCAAATTTTAAACGGGTCTGATGACACAAAGCCAAATGGGCAGTGGGAGATGCATGTGTTTGTAGACTGGTATTTAAGTCATTGTTCTTGGGGGCAGAGTGATGTCCCTTACCCTTCTGGTCAGACAACAGCAGTGCTGGCACTTGGGATGACACTTTATACTTTTAATTCTTTGATAGCATGTCTTATTTGCTACTGTAAAAATGATTGGGTCAAGGCAACTGTTGATGCTGCAGGTGATCTCTGTGACTTTATAAATGGCACCTAATGTGCTTATGTTCCCACAGGGTGGTTGACAATTCTGTAAATTAGTATCACCATCATCATAACGTGATAAGGTATGAAAGAAACAGCAAATACAATCATAGTGGCTGAAATCAGTAACAGAGGACTAACAAGTCTGTTCCTTCTTTGCTGACCTTTACCGAGTTGTAGTAATGCTTTGAGAGTCAATATATAGCATGTAAAGATGATGGTGACTGGAATTAGGAATCTCAGTACAATCTTGGAGAGTGTGAATGGCACTGCAAATTGTAAAGGTCCTTCAGTGCCATCCAGGGAATCTGTGATGTCATGTTGTCTTCCAGCTGCAACTGTGTAGTAGATCTCAGGCACTGATGCAATCACTGTGAAGATCCATACTGTCATGGTACAAAACCCAGCTTTTCCTTTGTCCCACCATGGTAATTAAGTGATAGGATGGACAGTGCCTACGTATCTGTCCAAACTGATCAGTGTCAGGAAATAGACACTTCCATAGATATTAATACTAAAAAATAGTCTTATGATCTGATAAAATGCTTGACTGGAATAGACAGCTAACTTACGGAGACTATCATGTACTGAAAAAGGTGCCATGAGAGTCCAAGTAAAGTCATACAGTGCCAAATTAAAGAGAAATATGGTATTGGTAGTCCATGTCTTCACGCAGAACACATAATGTCATAGTGCAAGTATACTGCCTAGAAATCCTGCTAATAAGTGAAAAGGCAAACCAGAATCAGCAAATAGCAGTACCACTCCAGCTTAGGATTTCTGTTGCAAATTAAAATAGTGCATGTACCATTCATCATCTTTCTGTGGAATATGCCTGAAGGGAAAAGAGAGACCAACAGCCTTTAAAATAAAAGTTGAATTAGATGTACTGAATTTAAAATTCAAAACTTTTCTGTTAAATCCAGTATGTTTGAATTGGCAAAATAATTTGGAATATGGTATAACATACAAGCTCACCTCTCTCTATCTGAAAAAAAAAAAAAGTAAATTCCGAGTAGGTAACACTTAAAGCTTACTCTACAACACCAGCACAGGTAGATCTTCATGAACTTTAATCCAAACCTTTATATTCTTTCCTCTCTAATATTTAGTGTAGTGTATGATAGATGAAAGGAAAAAAGCACGCGCCCTCAAGTAACAGCAGCATCCCCTTGCCCAATAATGTATCTGTGTCTATCTTTGGAAGAAGCAGAGGGGAGGGCAGGAGGACAGTAGTTGCCCACGCTCATTCCATCCTTGCCTCGAGTATCCATACTGGGCCTAGAGGCATGTGTAATATGGGTAGCTGTGACTGACATCCAGAAGACAGCATCAAAACAAATCAGCATGAAATCCTGCTTGTGGTGATAGCCACAGCAACCTTTCCATCTAAAGTGCTGGACAAGATTTTTTTTTTTTCTTTTTCTGTGACTTTCTTCTGTAAATCAATGTCCCAGGCCAAAAGCATTGTGCTTATGGTAGAGTTAGAGAGAATTAATTTTGTCTCACTCTTTATGGCCCAGTTTGTATCACTGCCCATTATGGAATATCTGGAATCTGCAGTGTATTTTACAAAGCAAGGTTTTTAGGCTTGTAAGGTCTTGTGTTTAATCCCAATGATTTTGTACTCCTAATAAAAACAAAATAAAGGCTGGCATATTCTGCCAGAATGAGCTGTCACCAATTGCAGTTCATTATGTTTGTAGAACATCTCTCCAAACGATGCAGCAGATGCCAAACTGTGAGGTCTGTCCAAGTAGGAGCTTTGTATGAGGGTCATCCAAATAGCCGTTTATGGATCAGAGTCCGCTACAGTGCTTGATAGGATGACAGGATAAAATTTTATTCGGTACAAACTGCACATTGAATGGAAGAAAGGACTTTTTCAAAGTGTTATTGATATCTTGAAAATTTTCAGAGCGCTTCAACCATTAAGTTGATAGTAGTAGTTTTTTTGAATGTAATGTTTTGCTTTCAAGTCAACCTTAAGACAATATGACTTTTCCAAAGGTATGTTCACAGACACAGGTCAAAATATAACAAACATGAGCTACAGTGAAGACCTGCTAAATAGAGACTGCATTATTGTGCTTTGCAAATTTATAGCTCACCCAGGCAGTGAAGTGACAAAAAGCTAGTTCAGACTGTACTCGACGAAATTGGGAAGGAAAGTTGTTTCTCTAGAAGCTCAGCAACAAAAGCAGTCAAATGACTTTCCAGAAAGTGAATGTGGATAGAAAGCCATCTGTTCTACTCACAGTGTATTTCACAGGTGGGGGATGTTTGCTCTCTGAACATATTTTGTTAAGTATTGAAGCACTGTACTTTAACCTAGGGTAGCTGTACTCTTTCCCTACTCTTTTCCATAGCCTTTGTGAATATAAAGAAATTACACAAACTTTGTGTAATTTTTTTCTTCAGCTGAATTTTATAAGATACCCCTGTAAATTCTTCAAAATGTAGCCACCCTAATAGGTACAATACAGTTAAGTAACATTTTCTTATGATGTGTTCAATTAAAAGAGGTTTGAATATGCATAGGAAAGTTACCTTTTCCTAAAATCCTCTTGGCTAGAGGTCATGTGTGCTTTGAATTAAATTCTATTTCCTACCTCTCTGCCTTCCTTTTCAAACATTACAAATGAAGGCAGTATAAATAAGCCCTGAAGTGGGTACAAACAGCATGGCCATAGCTGCATGAGGGAATTGTAATGCCAGATTCCTGATCTCATCAAGCTCCTGGAAAAGGACTATAGGTAGGTCTAAATGGAGAGAGGCAGACAGCTGTGCCACTTCCTCCACTTTGCTGTAAGTTGGCTGGATAAAGCCTGGATGTGTAGCCTCGTAACTGCGTTAGGGCAGTTACAGACCTGAACTAATAAACCCCCTACCCCCTTCATCACCTTCAGTTCACTGGACTGCACGCAGGGCTGAGCTGTACGACATTAGTTACGTAGCTGGAGGGGCTGGAACTGCAGAGCTGCGTAAGGTGCATTTGGAGCTCAGAGTGTCATTAGAAAACATGTCTTGTGTTTGTGTAGGCATTTCTCATGCATCTACCTTGGGATGCATATTTCAATTTGCTAAAATATTCTTACTGTCTCCTATTAATTCTTTGTATTATAGTAGAGCTTAGAGGCCGTAAGCAAGACCAGATTCTTGAAACAGTGTGCCTTGCAATTGATGTGAGCGACTTACAGGGTGGGCACAGGGGAACAGGTGCAGAAATAAAAAGAACCTTTCCTCAGGTAACATAATAAGCAAGAGAAGAACACAACGGGTTCGACCCCCCAGCTTGGTGCTATAACAAGAACTCCTGGTCATCCATCAGAAGAATGTGAAGCCTTGTACAATCAGGACCCAGTTTCACTGCATGTGGGAAGACAGTCAGTATGCCCTGCTATATCCTGAGGCCGTTGGAGCTACCCTGACATCCACCAGATCTGCATATGTGCTGTAATGATTTTCAGAAGTGACTTTTTTTACGTCAGATGGTGGCAAGTTTTCTGCCTACCATCTTAGCACCAACAGAATAACTCAAGTTACAGGATGTGACTAGATCATCTTCATAGTTCAAGTCCAAAATTTTGCATCTGTCATTTAAGAAAACTTTCTTTTTCTGAACATTGCTGTGTTCAGTGCTAAGTGCCATTCTTAAACAAAGCCAGCCAACACACATACACACATCTTAGAAGTGGTAGAATGAGCAACAGCACCATGACATTGTAGTGTGACAGATGAGGAGTTGCATATGTTGTTAGTGCTGACTAAGAACAGAGTTGCCAGACTTTGATGAAAGTAGGATTTGGTTTTCAAGGCTAAAAAAATATTTCCAATTTATTGAGATTAATTTTTCAGCTGAACAGTTTCAGCCATTGAGGGAGATGGCAGTGGACATTAAATGGACAAAAAGAGCAATCACATGATGGGGCATCCAGAATTAAAGGAATACGACTGATTTGATGAAGGGCTTGATATTAGAATATTACACATATGCCCAGGAAAGGGTTGAAGTTTATGGGCTCCATCACTCATAATTAAGACAAGAAAGCATGCTAAATTAATGGGTATGAATTTCATGTTTCTCTTGTTTCTCCTTCTGCAGTGCAATGAATCCAACCATCTTACAGGCTGTGGATCTAAAGATGCTAGAAAAGTTTTAGTTTTAAAAAGTGACCTGTTTGATTGACTCAGTTTTTGTATCTGCCTGTTGGGTTGTCTCTTCTCCTGGACCTAAAAGAAATATGGCTTAGACCTGTGACTCTCTGACAATGAATATCTACATGCTCCTCTGTCATTGTCCCTGACAGTGTCTGCACGCTGTTATATAAAGTCAAGCAGGTTTCAGGTGATGAGCTGATTTACTGCCTGGTTTTGTTGCAGGGCCCTAAATCCTGACATTTGTACAACCCTGTGTTCCCCTTGTACCTGTGATGGGGGCTCCAAAGTCTTGGAGTAGATAGAAGACCTTCTTTCAGTAAAAAATTACTTTTTGTGCAAACTTCATGTGGAGCTAAGAAACATTGTGTAACTGAAAAGAATCTTGATTTGTTTATATAGCTAATTGTAGTTCACAGTTTATCACTGGTAGTCATTCATATGGCACGTAACTTGTATTTGCAAAGTTCCATTAGGTTTAGTGCATTTGTTTATTTAAAAAGTATCTAATTCTGTATGTGTAAATATATCCTAGGAACCATATTCTTCCCTGTCATACCTGTGGAGGTTTTTTGGCATTTTTGACAAGGTCATAATAAGCGATTAATTTGGCCTGAAGTAAAAAAAAGATCAAGCTAACAGCTTACTTTATGTAATTTTATTCCTTATCTACTCTCTTTGCCCCTTGCTCCTTTTTGCTTGCTATTCTTTATAGTAGAAGCCCTAATTTTACATGAACTGTTTTATTTGTTGGGGTTACTCTGAGAATTTTGTTTGCCTGTTTGCAACTGTATTTTAATCTAGTACAAATCTGTTCCAGTTACCATCTAGATAAGTTTTCCAGATTTCTGACTATTCACACCCCAATGTACTTCTGTTACAGGTGCTCTCAAAGCATACTTTTTAGCTCATTTTACCAAGCTAATAAAGTGTTACAGAGGGAGTCCTAGGTTTTGTTATAAAAATATCAAGCCTTATTTGCAATTTTTACTTTAACATCTTCCCTGTTAGGTAATCATCTTATGCATTCCCTTTTTATGTTCAAATGAATTGATATGAAAGGATATATAATGCAATGTGGGTATTAAGTGGAGCTTTTCACGTATTTTAGTTCAACTGCATTTAGCATGTTATACTTACTAGTACGATGGGAACAATAAGTAATATACAGCAGTACTTGTATGCAATTAGGTAAGTAGATTGTGCTAATATCCAATTCCTTTCTTAATGACTCAATCGGTATTGTGATTGAGCTGCTATTTCTTTCATTAAAAAATGATGTTCATGTACTTACTTGAGATTTAAGGAAGTCCTATATGGCAAACATAAGCTACAGTAGAAGGGTAGTTAAGGTGTAAGAATTTGCCTACCAAAGACAATATTTGTGAAAAAGTACTTAAAAAAATGTGAAATTTATACATATGTGTATATATTAATCTGTGTGTAATAGCTAAATAGGGGAAATTATATTGCTTTGGAGAATACAGGTGCAATGAATACTTAATAAACCTATCTCTTACCTGTTTTAGATAGATTGGAATTGGCTATTTTACAGAAATCTAGATGCCCAGCTGTGATTTTCCTCTCCATTAATCTAGACATTCTAAAATCACAACTTTCTTCTGCGAGTACTGTTTTTAATCCAAGGTGTCGTTAATATTCCATATGCAATGGCAGCCCTTCAGAGAGCATGTATCAAACTGCAAGGCAAGTATCTTTTATCACTAAGCCCCTCCTCTCAGTAAGTCAGGCTAAATTGCTATTGCCATAGCAGCCTCTGCTTGCTTTTTAGGGGAGGACAGACTGACCGCACATCCCGAGTCTAGCTAGGCCTGGGGCTGTCATTGTTTCCAGCAGTGAAAGAGAAGAGTACAGGGGCTTGGAGCATGCATATGTGCGTTTGCACTTTCCCTTTCTTCTTCACTGCCAGAATCCTTGTTACTGCTGCCCTACTACTGGACCGGTCCAAGGACCTATGTTGCTCTTGCCCCATCGCAGAGCTTGGTTCACCCCACCTACCTTCCTATCACTTCTGCTGCCTCATGGTTCCCACCTCGTTCCGAAATCTCAGCCCTGTCGGAGAACTCCCATCTTCCAACTCTGCTTACTGCAGAGCTCAAATCCTACCTCCCACTTCAGGCCATAGTCCAGGTCTGCTCCAGGCCCCAAACCTGCATCTCCAATCTTCAGCAGCGCACACCAGTCCTGGGATCTTCCTGTTTCATTCCCTGAATGAACACCTCACTTTTTTACTAATTTCCCCCACTTGATAGCTTCCCCATGTGTCCAGCCCTAATCCATACTGAAACTGGACTTTGCAGTTCAACAGCAGCTCCCAGAGATTGCCTCCGTCCCAGACCATCCCACCTCTCAGTCTGCTGTATCACCTCTCTTGATACTTCCCGTCCAGCTCCTCATCTTCCTTCCGTTTTCCCTATTTTGACATCTTCTGGCACCTGACTGCACTATCTCCTCATTAGATTCTGTCCTTCACCTTACTGCTTGAATTATTGGTTGTCTTCCTTACCCCTCTTGGCTTCTGCTGTGGCACTCTCCACCTTGCAAAAGCAAATTCCCATCTCTTGCACTGGTGAGGTTTTCAATACTTCAAACAATCAAAGAACTTATTAAAAAAAGCCACCTGGTTTTAGGAAAGAAAAATTCTATCTGGAAAAAACATAGACCATCTAGGTAACCCATGATAAAACAATGATACTCTGTTAGTTACAGGGGCATGCAAGTATGAGGGATGGTGATCTACACAAACTACCTACTAACATCAGTAGAGGTAGAAGGAGAGCTGCTAGAAGACAGAGTTGTGAACACAAAAGGAGGTCAGGGTGTCAAGAAGAGCATGAACAACTAGATTGAGGGGTGTGACACTCACCCAGATGAGGAAGAACTAGTATGGCTGAGCTTTAAGGAAGTGGTGATTAGAAATTCTGATAAGAACAGCTCAAGGAGCTGTACCAGACTCATAGGGGTCCAGGAGAAAAAAAAACTCCTGACAGTGAATAAACAGTGTGGCTGAAGAGTTTAGAGATGAAAGACAAAAAGATGATAGGGTATTCTTGCAGAAGCAACTATAGAGGCTATTACAATGCTAAAAACCAGTAGATATGTTTGTTTTGGGAAAGGAGAGGGCTGGACAAGACGGAGAGATTCAGAAGAGGAAAAGAGGGATGAGAGTAGACGTAAAGATCTGGAAATTGGATAGAATGAAATTATATGGGCAGGTGAAAAGGATAAAGGGCTACAGGAAATAGAGGTGAGAAGCTTTTGTGTTTATGATAACAGAGAAGGACAAAGAGAAAAAGGTAAGAGGAGAAGATGGAGAAGGAAAGCTAGTCCAGGACAAATATGTTCCTGAAGAAAACATGACAAAAGTTTCACCTATCCCAATGGTGAGAGTAAGCAGAGCTTCTTTTCAAGTGACAGGACATACCACTATTCTTTGAAAAAGGCATTCTCTGCAGAATGAAGTATAACACATCACATGATTAAAGTACTTAGGCCTAAGAAGAACACACACTACAAGATTCTACAGTCTCATAATTTGATTTCTTAATGAAATTAGGGAAGCAAATAAGGCATGTCAGGGGACGTACTTCTATTTCACACGAGAAAAGCTTTCTTAGACATGAAAAAGAAAATGATGTATGAATCAGTAACCTTTTTTTTTTTAGCATTTGAAATGAATTGTAATGGTTTGTAATATTTCTCAGCATCTCTTAAAAAATACCATTATTAGTAAGTTATTGTTGCTTTTTTTTTCCTTTGCACTTCATATTCAGTGTCTAACACTTGAAAATAGGATACAGAAAAAATGTGCAGAAGGAACTGAGATTTTTCTTTGTGTAGGAATGGTGAAAAAATATTAAGACCGTAGGAGCTTATTTTGTAATATCACAGTGAGGCATTATAACTCAGCATTTGACAAATTTTAGTTTAATAAATTGCATGGTAGTTTGATCAGTCTTCCTGATGTTACCTTAATAGTAAAAGTGACCACTGTAGCAACTATATTGCTCTTAAACATGTTAAATGTTATCTGTTGGTACAAAGCCCTTTTGAAATCCCATCTGGGATGTTAGGTGTTGTTCCTGCTGGGAGTCAAGCACTGAAAAAATATTTCTACACCTTTCCAGCATCATTCACCCACTCCTATTTGGACCATTAATCACTGCAAGTAAATAGCCTTTGAAAAAGCAGGAACCATTAAAACCAAGTATAAACTACAAAAAGCAGGATAAGGAAGAGTGTTGTATTGCAATAAGACTTTTGAGGATAGGACAGTAAAATCCACCTTGCTCTGACAAATTGTAGTATACATTTGTGAAAGGGCGATGACATTACCGTGAGAAACAGTCATAGGTCAAGCACTCTAGGGAATGTTTAGTTCTCTGTGACACGGTGACAACATTTGGTGTACATATCTGACTAGGAGATTAATAGTAATTACATCATAGGTATGGCTGTAAGCCCTATTCTCTTTTGTGATATGATTTTTTTTGTTACCACTTACAGGCTTAATCAGTTTGTGGCCTTGTTGTGGTATAATGTAGCAAAAGTCTACACTGTAAGAAAGAGAATAATATTATTCTTTACCTTTGTGGTAGAGTGTAAATGATTTGTCCATAATGTCACTGGAGGTCTCTAGTTGAATCTGAAACTGATTCTAAGGCTCCTGGCCCTTGTCCAGCCCATATCACCCCATTGGGTGAGGTCATCCCAGCTGAGCAGTTCAGTAGTATTGGAGTCAAAGACTTTTTCAGTTTCCTGTGTTGACATTAGATGACCAGTACACAAGAACACGTGGCAGCCTTGTACTACCTCACAAAATAGAGGAGCAGTGACATTGCACAATATTGTTATCTCAGTTTTACTGACAGGAGAGGCGATTATTTACTTATTATTAACCATGTATTTTTGTGTACTTTGGGGCTTCAGCAAGAGTCATCTTTGACTCAAAGGATGGCTTTTCCTCTGGTACATGGAGTTTCCCTCTAGTCCAGGCAATTTCTTTCATCCTCAACTGGTCCTGCAGTCACCTTCTCAGAAAAGCAAATAATTTTTTCTCATGCACCTAAATGTCCTGAATCCCCAATTCTATTCCATGTTTGTGTTTTTCACAAGCTAGACACACACATATGAAGAGATCACTGTTACCATGTCATGATATTTGACCTGATGCTGTCTATAGTCAGTGGAAAGAGACAGGCAACCATCAACATTTAATGACTCTTTTGTTACTGATCCAGAAATAACTGGCAGCAAATAATGAATCTCACACAGCCTGAGGTACTGATGACACTTCAAAATTTATAAATAGACTTGTTTCCTAAAAACACTGTTCAAATGCCACTAAAAAGTGGCTCTTGCCTTGAGGTTTAGACTAATTCCATGAGATCTTCACTGCAGTGGCATTTGTTTTGGAGTGTTAGGATGTAACAGTTTCTGGAAAACGTGATGGTTTAGGCAGTTGCCCTTCCAATCCATCACTCCTTCTGATTTTTGCACAGATGTGCAGCACTACTGTTCATTGAGCTTCAAGGTCAGCAGGTTGATGGAGCTAATTCACATGAAAGAAAAAAAAACAAAACAAGGTAAATTTTCTTTTTTTTCTAGATGGGTCAGTTCCCCACTCTTGTTCACTCATGCATGGCTGCTCAGCTTGCTGTGCCAGCATGAGAGCAGAGTGGGTAGAGATACTAATGGCTGAAACAGGGAAACAGTGAAAGCTGCTTAACCAGCATGCAGAATCACATGTTGTGTCTGTAAAACCACAGCCACAGTTTGATCAGGATATGATGTGGACTCCTTCAGAACTCCACCTCAGTGATTTTGACTGTAAAAGCCCAAACCAGTTTTTCATCAGTTTGTGGGAAGGAACCTTGTAATTTTGTAGGAATAATATCTGTTCATGCTGAACTACAGAAGAGTAGAGTTTGGCTGCATTATACTAAATCTACCAGCCCAGCCAGCAACAAAGCACCACAAAGCTGCTCGCTCACTCCCTCCTCCCCCCCCGGCCCTGGTGGGACAGGGAGGAGAAAATACCAAGAAACACTCGTGGGTCAAGACAAGGACAGGGAGGATCACTCACCACTTATGGTCACGGGCAAAAGACAGGTTCAGCTTGGGGAAGAAACAAAATCAGTTTAGTTTACTACAAATCAAATCAAAACAAGGATACTGAGAAGAAAAAACAAATCTTAAAACACCTTCCTCCCACCCCTCCCCTCCTTCCCAGCTCAACCCCACTCCCAATTTTCTCTACCTCCTCCTCCCCAGAGGCACAGGGGGATGGGGAATGGGGGTTGGGGTCGGTTCCTCACACCTTGTCTCTGGGACTCCTTCCTCCTCAGGGGGAGGAGGACTCCGCGCTCGGCCCCTGCTCTGCCGTGTGGTCTCTCCCACAGGAGACAGTCCTCCACGAACTGCTCCAGCGTGGGTCCCTTCCATGGGCTGCAGTCCTTCAGGCACAGACTGCTCCAGCGCGGGCTTTCCCATGGAGTCACGGCCATTTTGGGGGGCACCCACCTGCTCCAGCGTGGGCTCCTCTCTCTTCTTCATCACTAACCTCGGTATCTGCAGAAAGGTTCCTCTCCCATTCCAGTCTCCTCCCCTGCTGCAGGTTTCCCCTCTTAAATCTGTTCTCCCACAGGTGTTACCGCTGTCACTGAGGGGCTCGGCCTGGGCCAGGTGGGTTGACTTGGAGCCAGGGAAGCTTCTAGAAGTTTCTCACAGGAGCTGGCCCTGCGGCCCCTCCCCTGCTACCAAAGCCCCTGCCACGCAAACCCAAAACACCCCCACACAGTGAAATAATTGGATATAAAAAGAAATACAGTTTAGTACTCTATTTTGGTTTTGTTATCTTGTAAACATGTATTTACTGACTGACTAAAATAAGCTTTCTCGTATTATTTGTACCATAGGTCAGTTGCTCCGTCTGAAAATGTTTCGGGAGGACCATGGGTCTTGGATGACGATGTTCTTCAGTACCATCCTCTTCCTCTTCATTTTTTCTCACATTTATAATCTGTTCCTCATTATGGCAGGGAATATGAGGTAGGTGACACAGTTTCTTTCTGTCTCTTTTGCTCTAGGATATATTGTCCTGGAAACCTTTCATATTGTGCTGCTTTACAGTGAACGAGAGCTTACCAAGATGTAAACATACTTGTATTCACTATCTTTTTTTATTCTTCTGCTTTCTGAATTTAGGTAGAATAGTAATTTAATTGGTTAATTGGCCAAGAGGATTAAACTGTCAGTTATAAAATGTGGGGTCCTAGACTAATGATAGCAACTATTACATCAGGGTACTAATGAACATTTTTTTTTTTTAAATTTAAAATTATAAAATTATAGCTCAACAAATTTGATTTGAAGTTAGGGCTGAGTAGTTTAAAAGCATAAGCATTACTATTGTGCATACTGAGGAAATTCAGAGTTAAAGTTAAAAGAAATTGAAACATCAACATTTGAGGAAGCTCAAACTCAAAACACAAACATTGAATATATAGTATAGTGTTATTTTGGTTATGTACAATAATATTTGCTGATCCAGTTTGTTAAAAATATTCTTAAAGATCTATTTTTTTTTCCCATAAGGTGCTCTGACAGGGCAAAGTTATGGTTGGCTGACAGATGAACAGCTGTCTTTTTATTATGTCTGGATTTATTTTAAATGGAACTCTTTATATTAATTTTCTGACTTAAGAAGACTTGCTTTCTCCTATTATCTCAAAATTAACACCACTTTCATGTGTTGATTTTCCTGAGAAAACCTCCATTATTAGTCATCTAATACCTACAAAACGAGTTCACTGGACAAAAATATGTGGTCATGTTGTTTATGAAAGGCAAGGTAGCATCTGAAGAGTTTCTAGCAAGGAATAAGAAGCCCAGTGTATATATGAGTTGAAGAACAGTGCAAATAATTGAATGACTTGTTCTTAGCAGAATATCAGAGCCACACCAACAGAGTCTGATGAAGAGTTATTTAATGGGCCCTGGTGTGGTGTGTTACAGATCTTAAGTGTGTCAACAAAAATACACAGTGTATGTAGTCCTTTTACCAGTGTGACATAAACGAAAAGGTGAGTAGGAGGCAGACTGGGTATCACTGAATGAACATTAAGCGCAGATCAGCTGGGCTAATCATGAGATTGTGACATGAAACTAAATGTATTGATTCAAGCAAGGCAGGTAAAGCAGCAGAATCACCGAGTATTTTAGGAAACAATCATGGTAACAATGTGGTAAATATGAATAGGTGCCCAATAAGAGGCAGAATAATCATCCCTGAAATGAGAAGGGTAGGAGCATTGCAGGTTTCTGGCTTCCCTATTTATATAGTCGTACTATTATTGGTATTATGTTAAGATTTATGTTTGGTATTTCTAATGCTCTGTAAACTATAACTAGCTGTTAGACAAAGCATTAATGATTTTGAAAGCTTGACTTGTGTCTGGAAATCAAGAGTTCATTTGTCCTTGTCAACATTCCTGCTCCCCATATCTGTTACAAGCGTCCATTAACTGCTCTGAAGAGATTGTGTAGCAATCAGCATCCACATCCATGGAAATAGGCACAGCCTAGTACTGAAATAGCTGGTGTCAGTCAAATCTGCCCTCTTGCTTTCTGCAGGGTAAAGCCTTTCGTTCCCTGGAGCTTACGCCCCAGCCCTAGATTTGTTGTGATTTTTTTGGGAAGCTGACCACACTGTGCTCAAGGAATCACACTGCCTTTTTCGAAGTGGACTGAAGGCTTGTTACAGCCATTTTGGGTGTCTATTCCAGCAAAAAGGCAGCATGCGGATACGGAACAAACAGTTTCGGTCTCAAACTGCACAACGTAAACCATCAGTCAAACGGAGCCCTTGGGTCAGTCCTCCCAAATTTGAGGTAGAACAATGTGTAGTACTTTTGAAAAGAGTATTTCTACAACAAACATCATCAAAGCCAACTACTTCATGTTGCTATAATAAAGTGTTTCAAGGAGTGTATTATTTTTTCCTGAGTAAATGTAATCCTTATGAAAGCTATTTGCTTCACACACAGAAGGTGTGTACTTCTGTGCAAAAGAACACCTCTGTCCACACCTTTTGCCACAGTGCCTTATTGAAATGACTGACGCCAGAGAGACTGGCTTCCAGGGTAAAGATCAGCGTCTGCCTGCATGGAGGTTACAGTCTTTGTAGAGACAAGCTGACCTTTGTGCCTATGGACTCCTATGAAACACAAGCATCCAGAATACCCATCTTTCCATATAAAGGCTACAAAAGCCTTACAATTACTGTCTACAAGACTGAGCGAACAACATTCTTTTTTTTTGCATGTGTTTCCTCCTTGCCCTGTCCCTGATTCAGCTTGCCCAGTGTGCTGGCAAGAGAGTAATTCTGACAGGTTTCTTTATGTCAGATGTTTGGTCTCATCAATGAAAATCCCTTTGTGGCTCATGAATAGGAGAGTCATGTGTCTTGCATGTGCGTGGCAGTGTGGATGATCGCAGCAGAAGCAATATCCTATTGAAGGTTCAAGAAACCTGTGCCAGGAGTGCTTTAAAGCCCTGTCATGTTACCATCTCTAAGAAGGTATATTTTACAGTTGCTAAGATTTGGAGGTTTTTTAGAAGTATTTTTAATGACACTTCACGTGTCTTCCTGTGGCAAACCTAGAAAGCATGAATGTATCCCTTAAAAAGGTAGCAGTAGGGACTATAGTTTGCTGGGAAGACCAAAAGCTGAACAAGTTGCTGGTATTTGAATATATATTATAGAACTATTTGCCGGGTGAAAGTGTGAGTATTTGAACTGAAAATTTTGTGACAGATTGGAATGTACCTTTTGTAATTTTAAGTTCCTCTTTTTTCCGTGACATTTCCTTTTAGGGACTTCACAGTTTATGACACTTACCCACTGTACATTAGGTCATTGCTGTTGTAGTCGGAGCTGAACATGTGTTGAGGAGACACGTCTGAAAAGCTGTCGGAGAATGGTCTGCAGCTATTATTTCTTACTGCTTCTCATCCCTGAAAAAAGTAAGCAGAAGCCGAGCTGGGCATAGGGCCCACGTCAGCCCCAGTTTGTGTAACTGTCTGAAGGCCCAGCAGGGTTGAGGCACAGGCTTCAGGAAGGAGGTGTTTGGTCCAGCTGGTCCTTGTCTGCAAGAAAGATGAATTTTGCATCTTCTCTGTAATTTGGATTTTAAGTTTTTGAAGTAGCGAGAAGGGCTGCGTTAGCCAGTGGTATGACGCGTTGCGAGAGGGACTCTGATACCACATGATGTGACGTACGTTGGCCTGGGGATCTGCTGTTCGTGCTACAAGTCTTCTGGTGGTTTTGTGCACATGAGCAGAAGTACAACATCTGTCACGTTGTGGTCCGTCACGCTTGTGCACAGTGGTCCATCACACATGTACGCAACGGTCCTCCGCAGAGCAAGCCCAGGCAGCCCCGGGAAGAGGCCAGTGGCCCTCTGTGTCAAATCTGTCCCTGTCACTTTGCCTGCTCTGCACTATTGTTTGCCTTTACATGGCTGAAAAAAATCCCTCCTTCCTTTATCCATCTTACAACAGCTGCAGGAGCCTGTTTGGAGGTCTTAATTCATACTCGGCACTATTTCCATCAACACAGGTCTGCATATAGTGAATAGAAGTTTTTTTCTATGATGATAGACAATAGGAAGATAGTGGCCGCTCTCTTGTACTCAGCTTCTGCTTTGCTGGTTTCCATTCTGCAGAAGCGCCTGTCAACTCCTGTCACGTCATCATAACGTTTTCTTTGACCAGTGCTCTGAAGAGGGGTAAATAGTTTGCTTGGAAGCTGAACTCTGGTTGCCAGCGGTCACTGGGTGAGGCTGGGGGTCATGAACTGGTGGCAGCACAGCGTGATCGAAAGTGACGGTGAACAGTGGCTGCACGATTTTCGGGCACCACCCAGTCACACAGTTAGGGCTACGAATGCACCGCGAGGTGGCCAGGTGGCCATCTGTCTGTCCATCCGGGGAGGTCACTGCACAACCCCTCTGCAAACATTGTGCACTACTGGCCATGTCTGGGGTCCCCCCACCCAGGCTTGAACAGTATGGTCCTGTTCATACAGTCCTGAGCAGGAGATCGCTATCCAAGTCTTTGAAGATGTGAATTGGGTCCTTTAAGTGCTTATAATACCTTGTGCTGGACATCATTATTAATAACACATAGTTAGTTATTGGACAAGACCAATAACATTGGCCAAGGCCAAGGTTTCTGTTAGAAGCAGTAAAATTTGAAAAGCAGGAGTGTTGTTGAACATTTGCAGCAAACTCAAACCTAGTATGTGCGAAAGTAGCTCAGAGCCCGGCGTGCCAAAGTAAAGCCCTCAGAGGATTAAATAAGCACATTGTTTTGCAGGGAGAAATTCTAGAAAGCTAGGGTCAGCATCGTCTAGCTTGAAGAATTTCTTAAAACATTTTAAAGACAGGAGTTCGTGTAATGAATGGTGACAAGGACAATGTGAGAATAACACAGAATTTTATGACAATGTTTTACAGTATTGCATGGTTAAAAAAAACAAAGGACAAAGCTCATCAGAATCATCCTTTGTCTGCTGCTTGGAGGAAACTGGAGCAGTGTTGGGCTATTGAATTCTTAGGGCTTTCCCAGTGATTCCCAATTCACAGCATGCATGTGCAGTTAGGTGCCAAGCTCCATGGTACTCTCTCATCTGAAGACCTTCTGTAGTACCTTGTAACTGATACTCTGTGCTACCTTGTCAGAGATCTGATTTCTGCCTTTGTCTTTGGACTCATGGCCTTTATTTTTCAAAATACAGTGTGGCAATGCTATTCAAATCTTGGGTAGATAAGTTAACTGCCTGGCAACTTTTGCGTAGTGCCAGTGAGCACGGTCAAGTTTTCTGCCCCCTTGCAGAAGATGCCGGGAAGGCTTGTCTGAAGGCACTCCAGTGGAACGTGAGATACTTGTCTTGCACTTTGTCTCCTGTGCTTGGCCATTTCTGATTGCTATTTTAGAGCCTGAGTTGAAAGACTGAAAAAATGTAGATCAGGATTTCATTAAAAATGAAGGGTTGTAATGTGCTGGTGAGAGCTGTGAGGATTTTGAAAATGATGACTCTAGAATGATCTTGGCTTTCAGAGCACATGCAGGTCTCTCAGTCAAAAAGCCAAAGCAGAGTAAGGAGAGTAGTTCCCTCCTCAACCTTTTATTATCTCTTGTGTGGTAGAGTGACTGAACCTGTAGATGCTTCCAGTGTCCTCTTCCTGCACATGCCCACAGCCACTGCTGGAGGAGTGATGAGCATCGTTATGATCTACTCCATGTTTCAGTACCGTACGTCCCCATTACCAATGGCATCCTGCATGCTGCAAGGCATGCTGGTGTGCAGTTCCAGTGTGGTTTCACAGGAAAGGAGGCTTTTTTTCTCCATACTAAAGGTTCACGTAAATGTACTTAGTATAAATCTGCTGTGTGGGTGTGGATGAAAGGTTTTTCACAGTTAAAAAAGTGGCTATGTTCTGTCCAGGGCCCAGAGTTGTGACACTTCTCAACACTTTTCAGATCAAGGGCATTTATTTAATTTGTAATGCCTGTGTCACCTGCCCAGCAGCCTGGAGCCGTCTTATGTAAGAGCACCATATATTTTAATCATAAACATTACCTATATACATGCAGTTCAGGCCTTGTGTACTCAAAGTACTGTCCTGACAGCTACGAAGTAACTCTGCCTATTGCTTGAAGTCCCATCTAGCTCCCAACCTGGTGAACTCCTGGAATATTGACTTTGTGGTATCTGAACAGGTAGGGTGAAGTACAGGTGTTATATGTCTTTTATCAAAGTACCATTGAATACTTTTTTAAAAAGTGAGGGACTTCAGTGTTTATTTGTTAACTAAAGTCATTGAGATTCTTGAACTTAAGCAGTGATTTTTGAGCTGTGTAACACCTAACAGATAAGGAACCGAGCTTATTTAATTAAGGCTGAAATATAAATGAAAGGAAGAAGACCTTTTTTATTTTTTTAATCACATGGGATAGAAGAGGATTGCAGAGGGGTGGAACAAGTATTACTGGTGTTCATCATTCCTAGTGTGTTGTGGCAAGGCCCACGTGGTGGCAGCAAAGGGCACGTTTTAACAGTGGAAAAGCTAAATCCCGTGGAAATATACAGGGATCCTATCTATCAAACATTTTCTCTGGATTTTTCTGTGCCACAAGCTGATTCAAAGCCCTTAATTTATGTTGTCTTTCCTTAAAGGAATTCTGGGTCTTGAACTGTCCAGGGACTGCCCCATATTTTTGTCATTTATATGTGACTTTTGTGTGCTTAACATATAAGTCAGTACCTACATGTATTGAAGTTTTTCCGATTGTATTGCTTTTAAGTGGAGAATATATTGCCTAAAGGAAATCCATTCTCTCCTTTGGGAGCATGCGTCATTAAATAATGCTTTGATATTTAAAATTACAACAGTGATGTATTTTTCACGTGACATCCAAAAATCAGAGTTGTGACTGCTTGTCTCACAAATGTCAGCTGTCTTGTCTTAGATGAAGTGATTTTCAATTGACCAAAGGATGTTCAGGTGCCTCATTATTCGACATGGTAAAGTGTCATTAAAACTGTAGACACAAACCATTTTCTCTTTTGATGCTAATTGTCGCATTGCTATAGCAATAATACAAGTTGTCGGGATTGTCTTTTTTGAGTGCTGAATGTGTCAGGAGAGGGTTTGGCGTGAATTTATTACCTGTGCTGTCAAAGGGTTTCAGTTATTCTTCTAAAGCACTAGGAGAGGTACATCTTTTTGGTGTATTTTTGTCTTCTCTTATTGCTCATTTCTTTCACAAGAGATGTGTGAAATTACAACACAGTTTATGGTAATAGCAGGAATTCCTTAGGAATAAAAAAATATTCCTTTAATTAATTTTAATTAAGGTTCATTTTGAAGAGGACTCTGTTTCAGTGATTCAGTGAATTGGGACCCAATTATGATCTGCAATTGACAAATGTATATAAAGATGGTTTGCATTTTGTTTAACAAGCTGAAACAAGGAAACAGCTATATACGTTTTTAAAAGCCACAATAATAGTTTTCTATTAAATACTTTACCTTTATCCAAATTAGTTACTGTTCCTTTTCCTTTTTCCCCATTTGTAGCTACATTCAGATTATTGTGTCCCTGGAAATGTGTATTTACTGAAGGCTTTATACCACATCTTATTCAGGATTCTGTGTTTGAGTTTGTTTGATTGCTTTATGATGAGTCAAGGATTAGTCATCATTAGCATAATTTTTAAAGCAAGTTTTAAGGACAAACAGGAGTGTGTTTTCCTAACCACTGTTAATGTTCTACAGAACTGCAAGGTCCACAGTGGGTTTGTATTAGCCCTCCAGACTACCTTCATAGCTGTGTCTACCCAGCCATATGTTTCATGAGCTTTATATTGATGTATCCTTTGTATATATCTGTTTTAGTTATGTATTTATACCATAGTCATGCCATAAGGCAAATCCTAAATTGTTGGGGTTTTTTGTTTGTTTCAAGCTCTCAGCGAGAAAAAAGGGCTTAATATTCATCCCTACTCAGTTGGCAAAGATAATTGTGTTATACTGTGATCTTCAGAAGGTTCAGGCTTTTGTGAACTGCTGAAAGGAAAGGTTCCAAATCCGTACGTCCTCTATGCCATTCTCAGAGACTTTGGGGCCGTTATGTGTCTTTCCCAAAGAGTATGTGGAAAACAGGGACTCCCTTAGAGTACATGTAGGTTCTAAACAGCATAGGCTGTGACAGGTTTACACTGTGTAAATTTATACAGAGGCAGAAAGTTCAGTACAGTTATAAGAATCACGGATGTAAAATACTGCTCCAAGAATGCAGAAGGCTGCAGTCTTCAAGTGGTCTTCAAGTGAGGCTTTTTATTGCAGGTTGTCATCCCAGCTGGGATCCTAACACACAGGCGTCTAGTGAGATCACATCAGCAAAAGAAACTGTGTTTTCCAAGTCACTGTGATTGAAAAGTCTCTTGGGCCAGCATTAGTACTCGAAAATTAAAGTTTACTTAAAAATTTCCAAGCTAGTTCAAGGTGTTTCAACCTTTGTAGCTAAACGTACTCGCAGTCATATCACCTGGTGAAAAAGTACCTCATGGTTCCATGTGCTAAATCTGCCATATTGCTTCTATCTTCTGTAAAGTAGACTTTAGCAAACTTTTCCGTCTCCTAAGCCAGGAAATGGCAAAGCAAAGAAAATGCTTAGTTTGGATGTAATTAAAAGGTGATGATTCTGAAATCCCAAGCCCTGTAAAGACTAAGAAATTCATTCCCCAAACCACACTCTCTGTGCAGAGGACAAAGTAGGTCTTGCACATCACAGAACAACCAGCATAGAATCGTCATAGATCTCCGGGTGGATGGATGTAGACAGGATACCAAAGAGCTCCCATATCCATAAACACATCCCAGGAGTACCTTGTGGTCAGCAGGATCAAAGGCTGCCAAAAAAACTGTGGCACAGTTGAAGGTCTGTTATCATGAAGTGGCCATAATACAGGTTGATCAGTTTGCGAGCAATGTTAATCACTTTGATAGAATCCCTTAATCACACCATGATGTTGTCACTGTGGCATTGTCTGTTAGGATTATGTGAAAATACTCTGCTCCATCAGCCCTGTTGCCGGTTCAGAAACAATAGCATTGCTACTGCTTACGTGTCTTGTTTTCTTTGCCCATGACACACATGCGTTTAGTCTCCTGAAGACTGAAAAATGCTTTTCTCTAACCCAGATTGTTCCGTTCCAAAGGGAAAAATAACCTGGGCTGAAGTTAGTGGGTTACGCTGCGTTTGCAGCTCATCATGTCTACCTGGACTTCAGTAAGGCCTTTGATACTGTCTCTCACGGCTTACTGCTTGAGAAGCTGGCAGATCATGGCTTAGACAAGTGCACTCTTCGCTGGGTGAAAAACTGGCTGGATGGCCAAGCCCAGAGAGTGGTGGTGAATGGGGTGAAATCCAGTTGGCAGCGGGTCACAAGTGGTGTTCCCCAGGGCTCGGTGTTGGGCCCTGTTCTGTTTAATATCTTTATCAATGATCTGGATGAGGGGATTGAGTGCACCCTCAGCAAGTTTGCAGATGACACCAAGTTGGGAGGCAGGGTCGATCTGCTGGAGGGTAGGGAGGCTCTACAGAGGGATCTGGACAGGCTGGATCGATGGGCCGAGGCCAATTGTATGAGGTTCAACAAGGGCGAGTGCCGGGTCCCGCACTTGGGTCACAGCAACCGCACGCAGCACTACAGGCTTGGGGAAGAGCGGCTGGAAAGCTGCCCGGCAGAGAAAGACCTGGGGGTGCTGGTCCACAGCCGGCTGAATACGAGCCAGCGGTGTGCCCAGGTGGCCAAGGCAGCCAACGGCATCCCGGCCTGCATCAGAAATAGTGTGGCCAGCAGGAGCAGGGAGGTGATTGTCCCCCTGTGCTGGGCACTGGTGAGGCCGCACCTCGAGTCCTGTGTTCAGTTTTGGGCCCCTCACTACAGGAAAGACCTTGAGGTGCTGGAGCGTGTCCAGAGGAGGGCAACGAAGCTGGTGAAGGGTCTGGAGCACAAGTCTTGTGAGGAGCGGCTGAGGGAGCTGGGGCTGTTTAGTCTGGAGGAAAGGAGCGTGAGGGGAGACCTTATCGCTCTCTACAACTACCTGAAAGGAGGTTGTACTGAGGTGGGTGCTGGTCTCTTCTGTCAGGTGGCTGGAGATAGGACGAGAAGAAATTGGCAGGGGAGGTTTAGATTGGATATTAGGAAAAACTTCTTCACTGAAAGGGTTATTAAGCATTGGAACAGGCTGCCCAGGGAAGTGGTTGAGTCACCTGGAGGTATTCAAAAAACACGTAGACAAGGCACTTCGGGACATCATTTAGTGGGCATGGTTGATGGTTGGGCTCGATGATCTTGAAGGTCTTTTCCAACCTAAATGATTCTGTGATTCTATGTGAGGCCATATGTCTATGGCTAATCATGATGTAGGAGGTTGGAAGTTTAAAGGCACCTCCTGAGGCCAGTTAGGATATAGGCTTGTCAGGATGATCGGGCTAGAGTGTAGTGTCTTCTTGTATAGGAGATCAGGTCCTCAGGTCATCTCTTCTCACCATAAACTAGGAAATCTGTAAAGCTGTAATCTGGACTATTAAAAGATTTTTCCTATGCCAGGGATGCAACTCGAATTGGGGCTTATATTCTGCAGGGCAGTCTGAGGGGAACTACTGCCAATTTCCACTAGCTGAGGAGCTGGTTCATTACTGTCTGTCTTCTGTTTGCTTTTAGCTCATAGAAGGACATTCAGTTAAACACAAAGTTTTAATAAATATTAATGTAATAAAGAGCACTTCCATAAGAAGCAGGTTTTTAAGAAGGGAAATGCTTCCTGGCACTTTTCATCCTTCTTCGTTTTGGCTGAAAACCCTGAAGATATCAAGTACCTGGAATGGAAAAAACATGTAGCACAGCTGCCACCCTAGTGAGACATTTGCTTGCTCTAGGTACTGCTGCTGTATTCTCTTTTTTTATCGCCCTAACAGAACTGGGGAGCAGAGAGCCCACCTGTCCCTAACATCTCTGCCAATAACGAGGTAGGTGGTAGCAGCAGATGGGTAGGCAGCCTATTCCCCAGCCTCGTTAGGCTGCTGGAGTGGAGGGTGCAGTTGTGATTGAGACTGCTGAACACGAAAGCCATGGCAGAGAAGGAAAGAGAAAGAATTGGAAAGTGCAGGAAGAAATTTTGTAGGCGCTCGCTTTCCTCTGGCAGCAGCAGTAGCAGCAGCTGATGCGACTCAGACAAATTTAGCCTGTGTAGTGCTTTCAGCTCCCACAGGGTAACACCTGGGATAATAGTCTCTTATAGTGCCCTTCTGATGGCCCCGGGTGCATTTAATGCCTCGCATTTGAATATGACTACTTGTGTGAACGAAATTGAGCACTTGAGGTAGTCCTTGCCAGGTTATGGCCCTAATGCTGGTGGTTAAACTGCTTTAGCTAGAGAGGGTAATCTAAATTACCTGTTTTCTTCATTGTTTAATAGTACAAGAGAAAATGGAAGAAAATGAAAGACCAGGTTTACTTTCAGAGAAAATATGACTTGAGTTTATTTAAGCTTTTATGATTGCAGTCCCCCCCAAAGTACATGCATTTGTAAAACATATTTTGTTGTCATCTGTCATTTTTATAGAAATGTCTGAGTTTAGCAAGTGATAACACGTCTCCCCGTTGCTTTATCCAATGTTATAACCATCAATCACCCTAATACGACAACTGTAACAAAATTAAGAAGTTGTCCATTTAAGAAATACTTACCTGCATTTTCCAGCAATTGCATGTGTTCTAGGCCTGTTTAAAGAGAATATAAGTGATATAAATAAAACTGTGCTTTAATGATTAAGCTGCAGGGTTACTGCAGGTTTTTTAAAACAGGGTATCTGGCTCATAGGTGACACCTGTTCGTTAATATGTTCAGAACTCTACAAATCAGCAGATTAAGAGACATGCTTGTACATGTGAACTTTTAAATATTTCATGCAATTTAAAAATTGACTACTTTTTTCTAATCTAGAAATTTTGTATTTTTGATCAAAAATTTATGATTTTTTCACCCAAACTAGAGAGTTTTAACATTTTGGCTGCAAAATGGAAGCTGTGAACAGTTTTTGAGTTTTTAAGAAAAACAGGTATATTCTAGTAAGAGAAAAATTGCTGAAAGTCTAGCTGTTTGATACAAATCTTTTGGTCTTCTTGGATGTCATAGAGAGATTGGAAATATTCAGTTTGCCAGACAGTAAAGGGCACAAATTAAGATGGTAGAGCAATAGCGCATCTCATTCCTGTTACTTGCATTATTTTAATTGATACTTACCTGAGTTAATCTAAAATGAAACTAGCAGTATTTTTACTATGGACTTGGAGTTAAATCCTTAGTCTTCTCTAAGCAATACTCATACTATGGAGAAATCTTAATCTGTAGTCCCCCAACAGGAAAAAAGACAGTACATTTGGGGAGGGAGGAGAATTTTTCAAGATTTGGTAAAGGAAATTTAGTCTACAAAAAATACTGAGGAGGTTAAAGGCTTTCTTGCTGTATTTAATTTCTTTTTTCAGTTGATTACTCAGATACATTTGCTGTTTCTTGTCTCTGTGAGCCTTCATGCCAAATCCTGAGGTCTTTAGTCAGAATACCCACTGGATGATCCAGGATTTTTGCTTGGTAATAGCTGCAACACCCTACTTTCTTTTACTGGTAAACAAGAAATAGTGTCTTAGAATTTCTTGAGCCTTCTTCACAAAAATACATTTTAAGCCTTTTTCCCACTGCACTCATCTACAGGTTTTGAAGTGAATGTTTTTATTTGCTGTGCAGCAACAATATGCAAAGTTTTGAGACAGGACTTACTACCATTTTCTTATTTTTTGTGTTTGTGCCAAAACTGTGTATTATGTAGTTCCAGCACCCAAAGGAACTTCATGCTTGAATAAGTAGCCAAAAAGCCAGTTACAGCAAATTGACACAGTTGTTATTTTGAATAAAACATTGAATGCTTGCTGTAAAAAGTTCACAATCAGTCCAAAATTCTTCAAGAATTCAAAGATCAGTTTGAATAATGTACAAATAACTACTTATGGCTGTACCAGATGGCAGAAAAAAATTGCTAAATTAATGAAAAGAACTTTTTATAATGAATATACTCACAGCTTTCTCCATGTTACTGTTGTTCAATTAAATTTAGTGTTAAAGCATTATAATTAACATGAAATTTCAGTATTATTCAGACAAAATGCAATTACATTGACTGAGATATTTACCTTGTCCATTCTGTAGGGATATTCTGTGAAAGGTGGAATGGACAGTGTATTTTAGAGCAACTTGGTTGTGTTTGTTTGTGAATCAGTACCTATAGATATATGTAGAGACAGAGGAATTTCAGTGATGTATGGCTATTTCTGAAAAAATGAAAAGGCTCTTTTTTATTCTAAAGATGTATACTTTTGCCTGAAGGCATTACTGGGAGTCTAGTATTTAAAGATTTTATCTTCCCTTTTTTTTTTTTTTAAAGTAAGTAAAACTTTTAATGCAGTTCACCAATTTAGGAATGAACGAGGTTGAAAGTAGCTGAGCACAAAATTCCAAAATTGCATGCTGAAGTGGTATTCGTATATGCATGTAAAAAAGATTAATGTAAGTTAGGATACAAACATTTTCCAATGCAAACATTTTCTATGCAAAGATTTCTCACAAAAATTCTTGAGTGCTGTGCAGATAGGTTAGAAATATTTTGCCACTTACCAATGCTCACCTAGCAAAGTGTAGGCTGGGAATTTATTTTTAGAGACATTTTTACTGTAAAAGAATCAGCATGACTGTGATGGAGAGCACTGCTGGTTGTAAAAGTTATAATGAAACATTGAAAATGACACGGTTAGAACCTATCTAAATGGAAGCAACCTGTAAAAAGAATTGTGATAAAATGGCTTTCAGTGACACATGCTCTGAAAAGTAGAGTAAAGATACACAATAGGTTCTGCTTCTTTCAGGTGACCCATTGTAATACCTCCAGTCTATCTAACACATAATGGTAACTAGGAACATAAATTGATACTGGGTAACAGCAGCATTTGACACCTACAATTAGTTCTCCAGTGATGAATAAATGATGATAGAATCAAAAGAACCTTTTTCTAGCCTTAAAATGCTTGCGAGGCTAAGAAAGGGAATATTCCTTTAGCACTTAGCCATCTGAAGTAACAGGAGGATGACACCCCGCTCTGTATAAAGCACAGTGGGGGAACTTGCACAGGGCTTTTGTTCTCGTCTTAGAGGAGTGAAGGCCAGTTCCGTGTGAACTCCCCGATGCCTCCCGGTACAGCAGGTCCGCTCCCGAGCAGTGTGGCAGCAGCGGCAGAAACCCGCAGTTTTGGTTCTGTGACACCAGCTATTAGTGACCTGCGTGTACTCTGCTTCTTGCGCTTAGTACTGAGGCTTGCCGGGCTGGCTCAGGGACAGAAGAAAAGAAACCTTAGATTATAGACTTCAGAAACATGTGTCACAAAAGCCTGGAAGTTTCCAGGGCTGAAAATATTCCTCTTAGTCTCTAGTCATATGTAGCAACACGTAGTACTTGAGGTCGCAAAGGCATCTTTTAGTCTCTTTCAGAGTTATATTGTTGATAATTAAAAATGGCTTTCTCACAAAACTTACCCAGTAGAAGCATTCCATGCTGAAATGGCTTTCATATAAGCATACAAAAAGGTGAAGGTAAGTTAGGATGGAAAAAATACAGCAAAAAGTTCCTGCCGGTAAGTTGAAACCAAAATTCAATAAGCTAGAGCATAACACCACTACAACCAGTCCACCTATGGTCAGTTCTTGTGACTCAGAAACATCCACCTTTTTAAATATTTCAGTTTGTTTTTTGTTTTTTTTTCAAGTAAGAATTGTCTGCCTCCTCCAAGAAGTGGAGAGTAAATGCTCAGTTCACATATTGGCAGGATTGAGGAGGAAAACCTTGTTTTTCATCTATTGCTGAAAGCATCCTGTGTCAAGGAGGCAGGCCATACCCCAGGATATTTCCACACAGTGGATATTAAGATCCAGGTTCTCCCTGTTCTGCTTTGCCTTATGTTGCAGCTGCATAAATGAAGTGATTCACAGGCAGTAAATAAGCAGAGTGCACACAGTGTCAGAGAGATTGCTTGAATGCTGTAGCGATGAACGTTGCATATGATTGTATGTGCCCATCTGGTATTACTGGTTCCAGCTGCTTTTCATTTCAAAAAGAGAACAGTGAAAATGGCTGTAAATAAATTTTGTTTGTTTGTTTGTTTACCACAAACTTATGCTCAGGATTTATACATTAAAAATTAAAATAGGCTGGGATAGAAAATTTCAAATGCTGCTAGGACTTCTGTGATTCTTTCCCTAGGTTTTCCAATTCCACCTTTCCTCTCAGTAAATGTTTACCATTTCAAAGAAGAACACAGTGGCTGAGGAATGGGGAGGCTTCATGTCTCTTGAGGGTGCCCTGGGATTGTCTAAGAATCTGGTTGGAGAGCCCTAAGTCCCAGTGGGAGACTTGAGATCACCCCAGTGTTTGTTCATTTTAAAGCAGACTCCATGGCATTTGAACCAGCCTATATTATGGTTGCTATTGTATTCTAGAGGTTACAGACTGATCTGAGAATTGCATGAGTGTCTCTAATACCATGATAAATCAGGAGTGTTTCTACTGAAGGTAAGGGATCAAGATTTGTCTCTTAAAATGACCCTAACAATCGAGGAAAAGGAAAAGTCCTGGAAGTAAAATTAAAAAATATGCAAATTATAGAATCAAATAATAAATCAAAAGGAATATTTTTTATATTTAAGGGCTTGGTTATTCTTGCCAGTATGTCATCCTTCTGGCTTTATGCAGGAGCTGCAGTCTCAGAATACCATAGACGAGGAAAAAACACATGGTGCTCCAGTAGAGCTCCTTGTTCTTCACAGTGAGCAGGAAATCCCACCACTTTTTTATCAAAAGGAGGTTGAGGAAATAAGTAATGCTAGCAGCAGTCCTCCACATCTTTGTAGAACATGGTTTAGGATGGTCAGCAGGATGCTTATACCACGTGCATGCCACTTTCCCAAGAAAATTTCTAGAGATGAAGACACTACGAGAGTCGTGCCCAGACTTTGGGCAGTTCACGCATATTCATGATACTTCTTGTCGCCTTGTGACACAGGCAAAACTGTGTAGTTGTCCAGGGTCATTCAGGGTTTTGCTATTAATGGTAACAGGCTTCCTCTCTAGATTGAGGGTTACCGCCTGTCACCTTCCTTTGCTGGATTAGCATCAGTGTAGTTCTACGTTAATTTGAGTATATCTGTCTATCAGCCAGTGAAAAGCCAAAATCAGAATGCGGTGCTGAATAGCTCATTTCTATGCTGAAGTTCAGATTTATACTGTATGCTTTTTTTTTTTTTTTTTTTTAATTTCAAGTGTTTAGGACATGTACCTGGGACTCGAGAAGTATTTCCCCTCACTCCAAAGTACTGTGCTATTTATTATGACTGTTTGAGACAATGTTTATTTTCTCAGATACTTTCGTGAAAGTGTGATAGCCTACTATTATATGCTGCATATTTATAGACTTGCAGAACTAAGGATACGTTTTCACAGCTCAAGGCAGCTGTGGTAAAAGTAAAGTACGATGAACATTTATTCTCACCGTTTTCTGACATTTTGAATTTTCAGGTTTGTGACTACCATCACACTAATGTAAATTCCTGTTTTTTAAAATACCACATAATTATATATACAACTGTACACTCAAAACATATTTCCTCAAATATTTCAACTTTGTTTTAAAGCTGTTTTCAGTCACCTTCAAACTATTTTTTTTTTTTTACTTTTTCTATTAACCATTTCCTTTCTAAATCATACCTACACACAAACACATACATTACTCAAAGGATATTCAAAAAGTATGGTAAAAACCTGAAAGCTCTTACATTACTGGTATAATTAACCTCATGAAGTTCAACAAGGCCAAGTACAAGGTCCTGCACCTGGGTTGGGGCAATCCCCAGTATCATTAAAGACTGGGGATTAATTTACCGAGAGCAGCCCTGCAGAAAAGGACTTGGGGGTGCTGGTGGATGAAAAATTGGAGATGAGCCAGCGATACGTACTTGCAGCCCAGAAAGCCACCGTATCCTGGGCTGCATCAAAAGAAGCGTGGCCAGCAGGTTGAGGGAGGTGATTTTCCCCCTCTGCTCTGCTCTGGTGAGACCCCACCTGCAGTACTGCATCCAGATCTGGGGTCCCCAGCATAAGAAGGACGTGGACCTGTTGGAGCAAGTCCAGAGGAGGCCACGAAGATCGTCAGAGGGCTGGAGCACCTCTCCTGTGAGGACAGGCTGAGAGAGTTGGGGTGGTTCAGCCTGGAGAAGGCTCTGGGGAGACCTTATTGCAGCCTTTCAATATATAAAGAGGACTTATAAGAAAGATGGGGACAGACATTTTAGTAGGGCCTGTAATGGTTTTAAACTAAAAAGTAAGGTCTCCCTGGAGCCTTCTCTCCTTCAGGCTGAACAACCCCAACTCTCTCAGCCTGTCCTCACAGGAGACGTGCTCCAGCCCTCTGACCATTTTTGTGGCCCTCCTCTGGACCCGCTCCAACAGGTCCACGTCTCTCCTGTGCTGAGGACCCCCGAGCTGAACGCAGTACTGCAGGTGGGGTCTCACCAGAGCAGAGCAGAGGGGCAGAATCTCCTCCCTCGATCTGCTGGCCACGCTTCTTTTGATGCAGCCCAGGATACGGTGGCTTTCTGGGCTGCAAGCACACATTGTCGGCTTGTGTCCAATTTTTCATCCACCAGTACCCCCAAGTCCTTCTCAGCAGGGCTCTTCTCAATCCCTTCATCCCCCAGCCTGTATTGATAGCAGGGGTTGCCCCGACCCAGGTGCAGGACCTTGCACTTGGCCTTGTTGAACCTCATGAGGTTCACATGGGCCCACTTCTCGAGCTTGTCCAGGTCCCTCTGGATGGCATCCTGGCCCTCAGGCATGTCAGCCACACCACTCAGCTTGGTGTCATCTGCGAACTTGCTGAGGGGGCACTCGATCCCACTGTCTGTGTCATTGATGAAGCTATTAAATAGTACTGGTCCCAGTATGGACCCCTGGAGGACGCCACTCGTCACTGATCTCCATCCAGACATTGAGCCGTTGACTGCTACCCTCTGGACGCGACCATCCAACCGTATTCCTCATCCACTGAACAGTCCATCCATCAAATCCATATCTCTCCAATTTAGAGAGAAGGCTGTTGGGGGGGACCATGTCAAAGACCATACGGAAGTCTAGATAGAAGAAATCCGTAGCTCTTCCCTTGACCACTGATCTAGTCACTCCATCATAGAAGGCCACTAGATTTGTCAGGCAAGACTTGCCCTTGGTGAAGCCATCAGGTTTTAGTAGGTTTTCAGAGGCTATGGTTTAAGAGGTCTTAAGCCTGCAAAATCTAGGTCTCAAGAGAAAGGAGTAAGAGAAAACCAAGTGTGCATCAGACAGTGTTCCTGAAAGATACAGACTTTGAAAAGTGACCCAGCACTTCCCTAAGCCAGTTAGATTAGGAAAATATGTGATAAACAGCTTGCATCTGTTTGCAGCTGACTGGTGTTATCTGAGAAGAGAGCCTGGATTCACATTTTTTCTAACAGCCTACCTTTTCAGGTCAGGCCAGATCCGCTGCTCTTTACTGGTGCTTTCCAATTCAAAACAGTCAGTGTAGATTGCACACAAAAGTAAAAAGTAGTGAAAGGGAGAAAACCATTCTTTCTGTTGAAGTTGTTTGGGTCCTAAAAAAATGTTGAATCAGTTTTTACTTTGGTCAGACTGGTTTCCTGATCTCTGCTTTTCAGGCTGGGAAATTCAATAAGAAAAATACGTTTTGTTCTTTGGATGTTAGAGAAATGCTGTTTTGGAGGTGGGGTGCAGTGTGGTCGGTGAGTCATCATGATAGGTAAAACCAGGTAGATGGATCACAGGTAGCGATGCCCATAGTCTCTCTAGCAGAAATGTGGATTCATTTTGTACTGGTATAGAGCTGGTGGTTCAGGCAGGGGTTTTTCGCTTCTGTGTGTGGAAAACTATACTGAAATGATAAAATCAGAATTAAGGCAGCTAGAGGGCACTGTGGCTAAACACTTGTAATCTGCCTTTTAACTAGACCTGATTTACTTGCCAGACAGAAGTTATAATTCAGAATTAACAATAGCTTTATAGTTACCCCTCATATCTTTTGTTGTTTCTAGAATGCAACAAAATTGCTATAAAAAAGCATCTGAAAGATGTGTTGTTTCTGTCTTTGATGAGCTTTTGTATGAAGAGCCAAAAATATACAGAACAGGGTATGACTGAGTTCCCACTAAAGAATATATTGACTATAAACCATGTACATATTTACAGTGCCATCTGCACATTTTCAGATGTTGAAATCTTCTATTCGTTACTCACATTTGTCTAATTAATAAATAACTGTTAAGGGAAGTTGTTATCTATATGTTGTAGTGGGATCTTTATGTATGTAAGTAGGTGACAGATGAGATATTCCTATATATGTCAAAAGTTGCTTCTCTGATCAGGGATTCAGTGCAGTGCATAAAGTATTGCTTTGTGAGTTTGTTTGGTCTTTACTCTGAATGTTTGGGAAACTGAGTAAAACAAAAATGGTGTTCCGTAACCTGATCAGTTCCTTCATACATAACTAGCAATATTTCATCTGTGAAATATATCTCATGGAAATTTTACCAAAGAAAGATTCCAGACTTTGACTTACTGTGAATAGTAGCTTCTGAACATGCAAGGTTGGATTTAAAGTCATTTTGCTGTATAGATTTCCTCAAGGAAAGCCTTAGCCCTCCTGTGACCTCATTTAAACCAGCAGAACAACCTATTTGAATTGGTACTCCTGTAGGCAAAGTACTCCAAGTCTGTCCATAAGTAAATTGCTAGGAATTAGTAAGTCAGGTGCCAGATAGCTCACTCTAAATCACAAGGTAATCTTTGCTGGGTATGTGATACATGCATAGCTAGTGGAGAGAACAGATAGGCTTTACAAAATGTGTCTTTTAATGTATACAGAAAAGTGTATTGAGAACCTTAGGGCTATGGTACAATTTAAAATAAGCGACTCAGAGTGCTAGCTTATGTTTCCTGTATAAAAGTGGTGATAATCAAAGGAAGTATTACATTGTTTTTCATGATTCCAGAGTTCTTGGCTTAATATTTCATCAGGATGCAACATGGCTATGTATATGGCTCTTTAATGTAAAGTTTACATCTGACACATCTGAATGCTTTTATCTACATAAATCACATACCAATTAACTGCTGTTATTTAATTACACCATCTATTTGAGGGAGTAATTTATTAATCCCACCTAATTTGGTGTGTGCTGGTAACTGTTCACAATTGTGCAGTTCAGCTGGGATTAGTTTCGTGCTGTGTGTTGCAGCTGCACCACGACTCAACTCCTCTCTTTTGTCTCTGTTTTATTCAGGAAGGTGACAGTATAGGTAACAGCTGAGCCAGTTATCAGTCTTGAGTTTATTGGTGGATTGAGTGCATGCTCAAGGCAAAGATGAAATTATTATGTCCTTAGGGAGTGGGTTTTTTCCTTTTCAGATTTCTTATGATTAAGCCTATTCCTGATTTTTGGCCGTGTTATTTTCCAGTGTCATTGAAAAGTATTTGTCTGCATCTTTGCAGCAGCACTAAGTATATCCTGTAGAACATCTGAGTTTGCAGTAGGCTCGCAAACAGTAAATACAGATATTGAATTTTTGTCACCCTACCAATAGCTATTCTACTTCTGTGAATATTGCACAAAGTATACTTTTAAAAATGTTAATTGGAACCTACTGTGCTGACTTAAACAAATGGTTGCGCCAAGGGTATTAAATTCATGATTTGTAAGATTTATTACAAACTTAGTCTTCAGTTCTTTAATTAAAAGGCAACTGATTTTTATCAGTTCAGTTTTCTTTACTTTCAAGGAGAAAACTGCTACAATAAACCACCAAAAAGAAATGAAAGTTTATTGGAGTAGGTATGAAAAGAATCAAATTGACCTGCTCAAATCCTTAGATTACAGGGAAACTACCCAGGATAATTGATTCCTCTCATTGAGATTCAGAACATACAAGGATTGTTTTTCTCTCTTTTCCTTTCCTCTGTCCAACAGGAGACCTGTTTAAGTCCCTTCTGTCTTGTGGTATGAAGATCAAAACTAGAGTAACTCAGGGATTCAGTAGAGTGCATGTTTTAAATAGAAGTCCTCCTAGCAGTTCATTCTGCAAAACACCTATTTTATAAGTGTAATTTTGTATAACCCCAGAATTCCACAGCGAACTGGTTTTCCTTTATTATTTAGGTAAATTAGTGTAAACCAGGAGAAGTGTTGCTCTGCACCAATGTTTTGTGACTATTTAAACTGTGATTTCACATACACGTAATGAAACCTGAAAACTGCTCTTATTCTGATTGGTTGATAATCCTTTATGCCCAGTGAGCAGTTCTGGTCCCCATAATAATTCTTTGTCGTTGTTGACAATGTACTGTACATCTAGGTATTATAAGACCAAACATAGAGAAATATCTTCTCTTGCACCTGCATTTTCCTTGTTCATGCGTCATAGTCTAATAGATGGTTAGAAAGGCAGGATGGATCCAAGTCTGATTTATACTGATAAAAGTCTTTTCCAGATAAATGAAGATGGACAGGGATTGATTGAGTGTCAGGCTGTATTTTCACTAATGACATGTTAGAAGAGGATGGTGTATATCCAGTTCCCTGCTTCTCATGTACCTGGCATTTATGTGGATGCAAGTGGGTACAGAGTACTCACTATTTTGCAGCCTGTGATTCAGGTGAAACCCCTCCCTTAACCTGCTCTTAGGGACAAGCTCACTTCTCAGTCCTCCAAGCTTTGTCTGTGAAGATATTAATTACCCTTTATCTAGTCTGCCTGCCTGTATATTAGGGGCCATTAAATATCACCTGTTTTTGAACATTAAGGAGTTTGACAGGGCTCCGATGTACTACTCCAGAGGCTCCTGCTCTCTATTGGTAATACACACACTCTGCCATCTCATGGAGGAGAATCTGCAGCTCTAAAATGTTCTCGATCCGAAGAACTAACTATGTCAATGGACAGTGAATCTGCTGCTTCCTTTGGTAAGCTGTTCTGGGAACTGTTGTGCTGCTTTTCTGGTGCAAAAGTTTCCAGCTCTGACTCCTGATGGTTTTATACCTTTCCATAATAGATTAAGGAGTCTTTCTGTCACCAGTGCTTTCATTTTTTTCCCATGAAGATATGTGTATTCCGTGACCAGGTCACCTCTCAGTCCTATTTTAATCAGTTAAACAGGTATGTTTTAGAACTCACTGTATGGCTTTTCTCCAGTCTTTTTTTGACACAGTTTTTCAACATGCTTTAAAAACATGGACTCCAGAACTATGTGCAGCAGTTTGGTATCAGTCTTACCAATGCTGTGTATAAAGGTAAAATGATTTCTGATCTTCTGCATAGTGCTTCTGTTACTGATGCAAATTAGCCGCACATTTCCCTAAATCTTTTGGTCTACATCCCTCCTGGTGAAGTCTGTCATTCGCATCCACCCCTCAGTTAGGTAACATTGCTGCTGGTATAAGCAGTGTATTAGACCATTCTAATATAGGCTTTGATTTTTCTCTCACTACCTCTAGGTATTTGGAAAAGCACTGAAAAAAGCCCTGATAAACACTACTTTACAGAGATTTTTTGAATAAAAAGACCAGTTGGTACTAAAGGTCGCATTTCACTGTTTCTTTTCTAAACTGCTCCCCCTATAGAGACAATTGACCCTATGGTGTCTGGTACCTGTTGCTGTTTATTCCTTTAGACATTATTGAGTACAGTGCTGCACTCAGAAGTACACAGGACAACCTACCTCTTATAGCTTATACGGAAGGTTATGTTGGCAGCATCTAAGGCAATTGCCACATCGATAGCCAACTACATTGCTCCAGAGCAACTTCCCGCAGCCTGTGCTGACAACCTGAGTGAAACAATGAGATATCTTGACACCACATATATGAGGAGGTAGGTGCGAAATAAGACACTTGGCACTACCGCTAGTCACACAGAAGTATTGGAGCCATGGGAGGTACTGAAAGAAAAGGCATTTGGGGCAGCTGGAGTCCTTTGTGTTTTGATTGCTTCCATCAGTGCTCATCCAGCAGTTGAGTTTGCATTGGTGAATGCCAAGATACACCTCGCACTGTGCAACTTTCTTCCTTTCTTCTATTTTTTCTATGGCCAGAGGGACTTCCAGTTTAAACCTCTTCTGGCCTCTGTAACAGAGGTGCCTGTGTTTTGAAGGAGAAGGAGCATCGTCTATGTACTGCTAGGGTACATGGTATGGCATGAGCTACTCCTGGAGCTTCGGGAAGGAGGTGGGAGATGGGAGAGTAATGAACCTGGCAGGCTGCATAGATGAGTACCACGGAGGCAGAGCATAGTAGTTGGCTTCTCGTGGCTCACTTTAATATATGATAGAGCAAATACTGAAATGAGTGCGTTGCAAATCAAATGCCTGCAATGCCCAGCAGCGAACTGTCTTGCAAGAACACTGGGTGGCATGGACGGGAGATAGCAATAAGATTTGTGTAGGAGGTGCTGCGCCAAAGTGCAGCCAGTAATGCAGAGCTCAGGGAGGATGTTTGAGTCCCATATACTGGCACTGCATGGCTAGTGAGGAACTGTAGAGGTGGTAGTCACTTTTGGATTAAAAGTATTCCTGTTATGATGTTTTGTTTCACATATAAGTGTGCCTCCTTCGTCCCTTGGGTTTCTCTCAGTGTTTACCTAAGGCCTTTTGGAGCTGTTTACAGTTACGGGAGATCACCTTGTTCCCTGCGGAGAGGATTTGTTGTTCAATAGCAGCTGTTTGTTGGGTTTGGGTTTTTTTTCCTGGTTTATAGTAGACAGTACTTTTTCCTGTTTGCTGCATTAATAAATAAAAGTGGCTGTGACTAAACTCATTTAAAATTCAGTCTTCTGACGGGTTCCAGATAGTCCTAAAATGTACTTATGATGAACAGTTCATTGGTTTTAACATCCAGTATTTACTCACATTTCTCCAAGTATCTTCAGAAGATCTGTGGTAATCTTACCTTCTGGTCTGAAATCTCATGGAACAGCACTGCTATCATGAAACAGGGCAGCTAGGCCTGTGTTTTTTAGGCATTTTTGGATGTCACTAATAAAAGGTGTTAGTGAGGTACTGGCAGATAGATAATAACTTTAAAAAGGTATATAGTTCATTTCTAGATGAGATAGTGGAAACAGTACAAAAGATACAACTTCAGAAGGAGTATGTAAAATTTCATCTCTAACATCACACTAGGCAGGCTGGCAAATTGACAAATGGAGTGTACTTTGAAAGAACAGTAAATGATACTAAAATGCAGAGTAGCGCTTTCCAAAACTTCTGAAAGGGTTCTAGAGAGTTGGGCCATGTAGTTCCTGAATTTTTTGTCCATTTTACCAAGCATGCTTTGGAGAGGGAGCGTGTTGCTATAGTTGAAAAAGTTTTGTGGTGCACAGTTTGAAAGTAAAACTATCTTAAAATTTCAATATAAACATAAACTTTTGTGCACTTCTGCAGTTACTCCTTTATAGTGTGCTTGGGGGAAACTGGGAAACCATAGATGCAGAAGTCTGATATCCCTACTGGACAAGCTGGTAGGATCAATGGCCTGTAAACAAATATGCTGTATTAAAGATGACTCTAAGAGAATCCTTCTGCAGGGGGAGTTCATGCCTTACAAAAATCTGTTAGAGTCCTTAAGGCATAGTGAGTGTGTAGAATAATAAATCCAGCTGGTACAATTTACTTGAACTTCCAAGTCTTTCAGCATATCTCTCTCATCTGTCAAGAATCTTGGTCAGGATTAGAATGAAGATGTGTTCAGAGGTGAACAGCTTGTTAAAGGCCAGGAGGCAAAGGGTAGAAATAAATGGTCAATTTTAAGAATAAGGGAAGATTATTAGTAATCTGTTAAAGGGATCTGTGCTGGTGTCTGTACTGCTTGGTATTTGCAGAAGTATGCTGGAAAGGAGGGTAAGAGCAGAATGGCAAAGTTTTTGATGGTACTGCGTTATTCAGTGTAGCAAGAATGAAAGCTCACTGCAAAGAGCTACAGAAGGATTTCACAACACCAAGTTAGTAGATGACAATGTGGCAGATGACAAGCTATTGCCTCCCAAGGAACAGTGCTTGGAGTTAATATACGTAGTTGTATAAAAATGTCAGTGCAAAGGTGAGCAGAGGGCAAAGGAAAGAATGTAAGGAATTGTTAGGAAAAGAGCAGAGAACAACAAGGAACAGAAATCATTGTGCCACTGTTCATACCTGTAATGGTCCCACATCTTGAATAATATACACAATTTTGTTCCCCCTTCAGAAAATAACATGAAGTACTCCAGAATACATAAAGAAGGGCAACAAGGATGATCAAAGGAACACCTTCCATACAAGAAGCTGATAAGTAGACTAGAGTCTATGAAAAGGTCTATAAAATCATGGGTGGCACAGAGAAAATGAACTAAGAACAATTTTTCACTGTTTCTGATGCTATAAAATTTAGGAATTATCAAATAATATCAAATAGTAGGATGAAAACAAAAAGATGTACTTATTTACGCAACACATGCTGTGGAACTAACTGCCAAAGAATATTGCAAATGTCTGTGTAGATGCAAAATTGATTCATAAATTCATGGAACAAAAGTATATTGGAGTTTTACACACAATGATATCACCTTTGGCTGAGAAAGCCCTTGAGCCTCAGGTTGCTGACAGCTGCGGGAGTCTGTGACCTATAGCATTTCCCTATTCTAATACTTTCCTTGCTCATCTGTCTGAGGTGAAATATTTGGACAGACAGATGTTTGATCTGGCAAAGTACAGCCATTATTATATTCCTGTTGTTCTGGTTGCGTATGTTTCTTAAATGTTAGATCATAATAAATCAGCTATTTCAAAAAGTGTCATGTTCGTATTAAGCCATATGAAATACTTACTGAAGAGTATTGCAGTTCACATCCCTAACATGCCCATTCTGCCATTCTCTGAACAGAAAATTCATGCCTTTTGAGGCTTCCTCTAAGTAATCTCATGAAAGATAGAAATTATCTTCCAGATACATGAACTGCTGATAAGGTCCTGAGTGATGACCTTAGAAACCTGGAGATGCTTTAGCGCTGAAAGGAAACTTAGCAAGAAAGTGGGGAAAAAAATTAGAAGTGAAAAAAAGTGGAAAAAAGTGAAGTTTCCTCTTTGATGACTCATGTATATAGACTTACAAATGGGAAGGTTGGTTGGAAATGCTGGCTTGTGTTTATTACCCATCTGAGATTCTGGTCGTGTGTCTAATTCTATTTGGAATTCTGTTTGTGTACTATTCTATTTGGAATAGTAGCATTTGATTCAGTATATATTATTTAAGAGTTGCAGCAAGTACAGGGCCTTTGTATCAAACTTAACTAAATATCCATCAGAGAATGAGTATTTTCTCATTCTCACAGTTCTGCTAAACACATAGGAAGGATTATAATGTAAAATCTAACAATGTTGCAAAAGAGTAAGTGAGATTATGAATTGCTGAAGTGTTTTGTGAAAAATAGATGAAAGGCAGGTGAATGCTACATAAACACACTTAAGTTCTACCAGCAAGCTTATGAGTTGACTTCTGTTAGACTATTTACTGGTCTTTTATTATAAAATCTTGTCCTTTCCTTTAAAAGAGACTGCGGATGAAAGAAACATGCGAAACATGGACATGAGAAAATGAAAATTGAAAGGTATTTTGAAAGCCTTTTGTGGTACAGCAGAGGTAATATTGTAAATTCCTTGGGGTACACTGTGTGTTCTAGTTCTGTCCAAACCCTTCTGTTAACAAATCTATACTAGAGAGAAACTGCCTATTTCATTCAGTCAGTCTCCAGTTCATTCATTCACTTCATACAGCACCTATCAGACACTGGACAGAATATATTCCATCAAATGTTTTCCCTACAGTCCTAAAATATTAGCTAAATAAGTCATCAGTAACCTGACCCTAAAGAGTGACATCTTGTTATAAATATCGAAAGAAGGAAACATTTGAAAGCTTGACAGGATAAATCAGCTCCTCTCAGTCTCTCTGACACCCACACTTACACATGCGCATGTGTCATGCAACATATTAAACATTCAAACCCTTAAATTAGTTCAGTATCTCTCCTCGTATTTGCAATTTTCATACTGTTTATCACCACGAGTGTACACATATTATGGTTTCATTTTTACAAATCATGTAGATAACACATTTTTGTTGCATGTCACTAGTATAATTTTGTTTTTGTCAGCAGACTGCTAAATGACAGTGAAGTGTCTGCAGTGTGCATAAAGCAGCATCTTGTAATAGACTGCAGGTCCCATGTGAGAACTTACAATGAATACCTTTAAAGTTGCAGCAGTATAGCCTGAAAAACTGCCAGCAATCATTTGATTGTGATGTGTGCATGTATTTCTTTTTGACATGCCTGTATGCATGTCAGTGTAAATCTTCCATGAAGATCAGTGACAGTATTATGAACTCCAGTTAGTGGCTCAACCTTTTACTTAACTAAATGATATTAGTTCACAGAGAGAATATCAATAGTTCTGCTTCTTCTGTAGAACATGTAGAAAACTTGATGGCCTTGAAAGGCAGTATTTCAATACTGGTAGTAATGTGTAGCTGTGTATTCAGAAACACGTTGCTGAGTCTCAGGGATTTCCTGTGCAGGAGTCGGATGCAGGGCAATAGATTAAATTTTAGCTACACTCATACAATATAAACACAGAGGATTAGTAAAATACTGCAGCGGTGCAGATGAAATGAATGCATTGTTGATTTTTTTTCACTTATACCAGAAAGCCAGGTAACTTTTTGCATGATACTTTTCTTAAAAAAACGCAGGTTTTGGGGCTGAGGTGTATGGGAGGTATTTCTCTTTACCATCATAAATTCTACTGGCTTATGTCATGTATAATTCATAGACTTTTAAAGTCAGGGCATTTCCAAGGTTGATTATTTTAACAGTTAAACATTTCTACCTTGTTTCTACTTTGTGTTGTTTAACTTAATCTTTCCACCATTTAATGTTGTTACTCGCTTTTTGGCTGGATTAGAGAGCTCTCTACTATCAATAATCTCCCATGTAGGTACTCCTATAGTGTAATTAAGTCCCCTCTTAATCTTTGCTTTGATCAGATAGACACAGATTCTTAAGTCTGTCATTGTAAGGCAGGATTTACTGTCCTCTGATTATCTAGTGGTTCCTGTATAAGTATTTTTCCTTTTTTCTGGTGTTTTCCTTCAGAGCATCAGAACCCGAAACAGCACTCTGAAAATACTCATGCTGTCCAAAAACACCTCCATACCTAGGAGTAATACCATCATTGCAGTCTTGATACATATTCCTCTGCTTATATTCCCAGGGATGTTTTTACCCATTAGCTGTAGTACTGCATTGGGACCTTGTGTTTTGTTAGCTGTAATGATGCTCATAGTACACTTTCCCAGATGATATCCCTCTTGTTTTACAGATTAGCACTATTTTATTGAGTATTAAAATGTTATTTGAATGAACACAATGTAATAAATTATCCAGATGACATAATTATGCCTATGATTTGCAGTATAGCTCTGTGTCATCTGCAATTTTCTTAATAGTAAACTTGTAGTGTTTTCAGATCAGTGACAACTGATCTTGTGGGACCCCAGGACAAATATGTACAGGACTGCATCTTATAACGCAGACGAATTCACTGCCTATTCTTTTAGCTCTCAGTTTCGAAGAATTGGTTTGTTTTTGCATTCAGACAGCATGATGGTTTGGAAGGGTTGTATTCTGTTGCTGCTACACATGCTGTGTGTGTTTAAAAGACGGCCTCTAGTTGGTGGGACTCTTAAATCAGAATTTTTGAGACGAGTCACCTACATGAAGTCTATTGTATGGTGAAGTGGTACTTTTCAGGTTGTTAGTGATAATCAGTGGAGTGAAATAATGATGAGTAAAAAGTCTTTGTCAGCCATTTCAAAATATGGATCCTATTTCTTTTGTTAAAAAATTTGCCCAGCTGTTTCTGCATAAAGTAACTTTTCAAAAGAGAATCAAATCCTGTAGGCAGTACCCTTGCAGGTTAGTTGTGAAAGGTGCTGTCTTTCTCAGCTCCTCAAAAACTCACCTCTCCCATTACTGAAATCAATGGAGCTAAGTAAATTTTTATCAGCTAAGGATCTGGCTTAGCTTATGTGATAAGTTTTGAATTCACTGGCTAGGTTGACAATCAGATGTTTCAAAGTCAACCTGTTGAGAAAAAAAAAAAAGTTGTTGCTCTGGAGATAGCTGTGTCTGCTTTATCCTTCTTCCTCCCACTACCTCCAAAAATACTCCACTTGCTCTCTCAGAGAGGGTGAAGTTTCACAGAACATTAGGAGGAAAACAGAGCCATCCTCTCCTAGGCACTGCACTGATGAAGATACCCTTTTTCTGAGCGGTATGCTCCACTTCTCTAATCTCTCTTCTGCCTGTCTGGTTTTTTCAAACTCAGCTGGCCTTACTGCAAAGGATATTTTCTGCCCTGGACAACTGTTAAACTTGTTTTCAGACATGTATTTTAACAATTTGGAGTTAGGCACCTGGCAACCTGTTGTTAGGAACCGATTTCTGCGTGATGTCAGGCTGAGCTCACAGTGACAATTAAGTGATTTTACTGCTACCACGGTACAGGAAAAACTATATTGGGAATTTTGTTTGCCTTTCAGTGGAACACCAGTGACTGCTGAAGACTGCAGGCATGAAATACTTGTCTTATAAGAGTGTTTTCTTCTTGCTACCATCTGTGAAAATTTGAAGCTCTAAACATTTGTCTCGTGCATTTATGTGTGGGAGGTGTGATACTTTCAGTTTAATAAATGAGTCTTAGCTTGTTTACAATATATCAGAATTGACTATAATTTGGACAGTGTGCATCTGTTCTGGAAAATGTCTAGTGTACTTACTTTATAATGGAGTGTGATTATGTTTATACTTGATTTCTCCTGCACAATGAACCATAATTAAAATTTAATTTGTAATCCTTTGGTAATACAGTATGAAGCTGCTGTCAATTAATTGGAAGCAATTAATTCATTAGATAGAAATGAAAGTACCGCAGGAACAATGAGCAGAGATAGCAGGACAGTGAAAACATCTGTGGGAGACCAACAAGCGTAGTTCAAGTCTCCAGGCCACAGATTTTCTTCAGCAGTATTAGTAAACCATTTGCTGCAAAAAGAGGTGCCTGTGCCTGTTTTTAAATCTGTTTTTGCTTCGTAAACTCCTCCTTGGAGTCTGACTTCATTTGTGCGTGAGTTGCCATTTTGTATTTGGAAATCTCCTTCAGACTGAGGCGCGTTCGGTTTGGGTTGGCCATTGCCCTGCCTCTCAGGGAGGCAGGCGCTTGAGGGAGGGTTCAGGGAAGGAGCAGGAACAGGCTAGCCACGGAGTATTACTTGAGACCTTGGTTAATTCGGGAAGCTTTTTTCATTCCTGGCTAGAGGTGGGTTTTCCAGCCTGAAAAATGGAAAAAAAGATTCAAAGAGGAGAAGGAGCAGAGTCTGAGAAGCAGAGCCCTCTGCCACCACCTCCTAACAGTTAGGCAGGAAAGTTGAATGGAAGTAGCCAGGCTAGTGAGCTGCATGTCTTAGGACAAGGCGAGGCACAAATTCTTCAGATAGATCAATTTGCTCATTGCCTCAAGGGAGGAGGGAATTTAAGATGTTTCTTACATACTTAAATAGTAAAGCATTTCATAGGACTCACTTGGCATGCATTAAATCTAGCTAATTTCTAAAATATGGAAATGATGGACTTTCTTCCCGTGGTCTGACTTCTCTTCCAGGGCCACCTCTGGGCCACCGGTTATAGTCTCTTCTCCTTGTTGTCAATGTTGCAGCAAAAAAGAAACTCGGGTGTGTTACCATCTATACATCTTCCACATGAACAACCTAATTACTTGGTGTGCTCTGGCCTGTGTTAGCTTCAGGGGACCATTTTAATTGATGCAGTCAAGAAGTAGTCTGATTCCTTATTGTTTGTTACTTATTTGACGGAGTGTCTCTTTCTGCTTCCCCAAATCTGTTTGCATCTCCCAGAAGACCAGTTCTTAGGCTGGTTCCCTGTCCTGCTGTACTTGTACATCATGGGCTCAACATAGCATGGGTAAGCCCTACCACTCCTGAAGAGCTGGCTCTTATTGTGACATCCACTATGAAAATTTACCTTTTGATACAGTATATATTTTGTAAGCTTGGATATCGAAACCTTTTTTCTGTTGAGAGCCTACATCTAGACTAAAACAGCTTTGCCCAGTTTATTTTGTCAGGTCAAAATTCGCCCTTGCATGGAAAAGGAAAACACATGCAGTGTAATCTCTTTCACAGTTAGATGCAATCTAAGTGCAAGAATGGGCTCTGTGCTAAGATAGGACTAGCTTCTAACCTTCTCAAAAGGCTAAGATAAACACAGACTTACCTTGCTTTCAGCTAGGCAAGAGGAGCCTGCGCAGCTTACATCCGTGTTAGCAAGTTGTGTGGCAAAACAGGAGTGAATCTATAAAGCAAAAACATCGGTGCTGAGGGCTGAGCGTCCTCACTGTATGCGGTTTGGGGTGTGTGAGGGAGTTACTTCAGCCGAGCTTTAGTCTGGTCCTGGTGTGAGCACCAGTGCCACTGCAGGAGCGTAGGAAATAGGAGATGAGTAGGAAGCTGGGACCTCAGTAGTGTGCAGCCTTCCCTTTCAGTTTCCTATTTTTCATTTTGCTTTCTATATTCCTCACCACTGGGAGGCAGCTTATGTCCAGGATCCAAACCAGTGCTATTCTGCAAGGCAGCCTTTAAAGTGGTTTGTGTTGTGGACAAACAGATGCTTTGTTACAGACCTGTGGGACAGCATCTGATCAGGTGCAATGAAAGCTCCAGTTTTGTTCTGTCTCAGGATAAATAGGGCAGCACATTGCTTCCAGGCCCCTAGGCTGGTCGTAATAATTTCCCTTTGTGTGATTTCTCTGAAGTTCTGGTCATCACTAAAATGAGACATATGGAAACCAGTGATTCTCTGGATGCAATACTGTAATGGAGAGGTATGGGCTAAACTGAGATAATCAGATTTTAATTCCTGGATACTTAGAGTGTGTATTTTTTATCAGAGTATCTTTTGCTCAAGAGATGCACCAGATTATGACTGCCTATTGGTATTGTATACCAAAGGCCATTACAACTTCAGAGGGTCTGTCTTGTACTGCTGTTCTTTTGGGGAGAAAAAGTTCTTTAGAAAGGAGGGTTGCTGGTGAATTTTGCTATGGTTAAAGTATGTGGTACCACATAAAACAGTGGTACCACAGAGTGTTAAAAAAATGTTCTGGAGCTGTCTGCACTTCAGACAAACAGTGGTTAGTTTCTCTATGAAGTTTCCCAAAGTGTCCTTGGATGAAATTGTGTTGTACCAAGAGGAACTTTAAGACATGAATAAATTATTTGTTAGTGTTGTTGCCAGCATATACATAAATAAAGCACTATTGCTGTATGTCTGTTTTCACTGGGACCCAGCATCAACAAAAAGCTTCTGGGGGATACTTTCTTTTTCTACCCCAGTTTAAACCTATTTAGAGGATTTTCTGAAAGTAAGAAGCCAACATATTTCTTATAGCTGTTTACACTTCATAGAAGTTTTTTGTTTGGTTTTATGACCTGCGAATATTTATCATCTCATAAGAATATAACAAAGGCTGTAATGTGTCAGACTGTCCAACTTTTAGAAACATCCTATTTCTGACAGTGGTCAGACATCTGGGAAAGGAGCACAGGAGAAGGGTGCAGTGATGCTTCTTCCAGTGTGTCCTCACATTTTCCACTAGTGCAGTGCTTAGAAGTTTTCTGACCTAGATGATGTATCTATGTAGTAGTAGCCCTTAATGGGCTTTCTCTACATGAATTTATAATATCACTTTTTCAAATTACCTACATTTTTGCTACTACAGTACCCAGCAAGAAGAACTCTAGGCTTACATTATGCACTCTGTGGAAAATTCTTGCTTTTTTTAAGATCCTGATAATTTCGTTGGCTATTTCCTAGGTTTTGTGTTAGGGGACAGAATGAATAATATTCTCTGTTCATATTGCTTCTCCTTTCATAATTGGGTCCTGTGTATGTCTTCTGCTGCTGTTTACTTTCTTTTCTCTGAAATGCCTAATTTAAGCTTCAAAAATGGCATTATCTTCAGTGGTAGCCAGCAAACAAAACTGGGGACTAATTTGTTAAAAAAAAAAAAAAAAAAAAGGAAAAAAGCAGCAGGGGGAGGACAAAGGCCATCTTGAATTAATGACATTATTGTTCATGCAAGGGTCATCACCAGGGGAAATTTCAGTTTACAGTGAAGGAAGAATCGCATGACAAAATGCAGATAAAATGGAATTTACTTTCTGAGACAGACAAAATAAAAATACCCCCACCACCACCATAAAGGGAAATTCATAGACTTTAGGTAGATTAATTCCCTAAATGTTCAAGGTTTGCATTTTCTTCCCTTTGTTACGTCTGCATGCAGGTAACTCCCTTTTTGCTCCTTATATATTAGTGCCGCAGTGTAGCTGGCACCAGAAACCTCATAAAAGAAAGCTAACTTTCTGCTTACTGCCATTGAAAAAAGGATTGTTATTACACCCAGAGAGTAGTGAAGTAGAGCAGAGAGAATGATTCTTTTTGTATAATATCTCCTACGTTCAGCCCTTGTTTCATCATGACTAAAGTGGCATTATTCTATCTGCTGGACAACAGTGCTGTTTTGGCTCAGGAAGGAATGCTTCTATTGAAAATAGTGCTTCACAGAATATTTTGTCTGCTTTTTGTCTATTGTACGGGTATTTCTAACTCTTAATATACAAAAGTAACATGTACTTAGGATTGTTGCTTCTTTTCAAAACACTTAAACAACGTTTCAGCAATCTGTGTCAATCGAAAGGATGTTATTAAGGCTGTAGGACCAAAAATTGACCTATTTCTTGTGGTTTGCATAGTGGAGATATCTACACTGAAAGCTTTTCCCCACCTGCTTATATTATCACAGAGCATTAATTTTAAAGAATTTTATCTTGCTGTCTGCAGGTGAACCAGTTAAGACAACAAGAAACCTTGAAGAATAAATGACCTGAACTACAGTACAAGGCAGCTAAATTCAGGGGTAACACTGTGCTGTTGTTACCATTTTGAAACTGAAATAAACTGAAATAGTTCAGAGTGTAATGGAGTAAAAATACACTATTATCTTTTATTAGATTGGTGATGAGTTCTGCTGAGATCAGTGGTTGCTCCGTGCAGGCGCATCAGTTGACTGAGTTTCATAACAAAGCATTAATTTTGCATGGTATGTCCTCTCTTCAGAAGTTTTGCAATGTGACTTGAAGAGCTTTATTCTATCCACTGCTCAGTAACGAAGGCTTTGAAAGGGACAGTCTGATTGAAAATGCTGCCATTCCAAGGATATCTTTCTGCCTGTGGACCACTGAGAAAAAGAAAAGAAACAGCATGGTGAAGTTGGGATAAGAGACAGTATCTGTCTGTGGGTTTATAAATTTAGGAGAGAGAACAGGAGAAGGGAAGTATGTTTATTTCTATTTGTGGACATTGTTGAGGCTCTTACTCCTGTTTTATGTACGTACAGTTTTGGCATCGGCAGTTGCAAAACTGGAGCAAAGCTTTCTAGCTTCTTGAGAAGCCACTTCAGACACTGAGAACTAGGAGAATTATAACTGGGTGAGGCCAAGAGCGAAGAAAGGAGAGATGGAAATAGCAAAGTATAAATATTTCCAAATGGGTTTTCATGTCATAGAACTTCCTCATACGTCCTTCTAAATACACACGGAAATCCATGTACAAAATATCTCATTTTCTGCCTTTAATTTCTTCCATTTTGACCATTCCGGTAGAAAAAGAACGAGGTTAGCTCTGCTTATTGTTTCTTACTGATACCTTAATAATGAGACCTTATAGTGTCTTAGTGTAATTCTAACCCCTTAATAAATAAACTTTGTTGTAATAACAGTAATGCTCTTTCTCTTTAGTACGTACAAAATTTCTTTAATCTAGAAGGAGATTTGCATTTGTTATGTAGTTATATCTTCTATCAGCCACTAAACCTACTGGAGAAAATGTGGCAGAGAACTTAAGTGACATGTCTGTATTTACAAAAGTTACTGTTTTCATCGGTGGGTTGAAACTCTTGAACTACTGGTTTTCAGCGCTCCTGCAGTATGTCATTAAAAATGTTTCCACCTTGCTACTCCTGAAGTCTTTCCCCAGATTTGTTCTGCATATGTTTCTGATTTCCCTGTGGCAGATTTTTCTTGACATCTGCTGTCAAGATAACTGTAGCTAGACTTAGGTGGAAAATGCTCTGGCTTTTCAAGTGTGCTGCTTGACCAAAGACTGACACTACAGACAGACCCAGCAGGGGGGGGAAAAAAACCAAGTAACCCTCACAAATTTGTATTACAACTGGATAAAACTTTTAATTCTGAATTTTCTACAGAAAACGCATTTTCTGCCAAATGAAAATTTTCAACAGGACCGTGTTTACTTTTTTCACTTTAAGGAAAGGTAGTGTAAAATGCTGGCTTTTAAAAGAGTTTTCCATTGCTCCTTGCATGAATCTAAATCACTGTGGTGGTTTATGGGATTATAGGAAGTATGGTTTGGATAACTCATGTCTTCATACTTGCCTGTCACCAACGCTCAACAGCCAGACTGTACCTCTCATGATGTACTGTATCTTCTCTCGTAGAGGGATAGTCCACAGCACAGCGTAGGAGATGTGTCTGCAAAACTACATTTTGGAAAGTTTTCAGAATTCATCTTCTCTCAGAAAGTTTTCCTGTATCAACTTTTTGCCCCAATTTCAGAGAAAAATTAGTATTGAAACAATGAATTTAGGCAAACATCGAAAGTTCATTTTTTTGTTCAGCTTAAACATGCATATAAAATTAACCTTTTTCCAACTAATTCAGGGTTTTTTTCAGCCACCTACTTGTTCTTCATTTAATTAGAAGACAAAAATTAATATCCTTGGGAACCTTGGAATAAAGTACAGAGTATTTTACATATTTTGCCTATATAATATGGACTAGAAATTGTACAATAATAGGAGATAGCACCTGTAACAACTTTTTTACAAAATGCATGCTTTATATGTTAGTAGTTGGAATGCATTCAGTTTGCGATGTGATTATATGGAAAGGAATAATTATAATGAATAACTATACAGAAATGAAAAACCTTTAACTCCTTACAGCAGGTATTTCAGATTAATGAAGTATATATAATTGCAAATACAGTATGGTGTTATGATTGATGCTGAATTCTTTTAAGTTTTTCAGGTTTAACAATTATAAACATTGGTGTACTTCCCATTAGTCATTCAGGTTGCGCAAAAGAATATTCAGGGTCTGTACCCTTTGAAATAGTGGGAACAAGCCTTTTGCAGGCAAAAATAACATCAAAGCAGCTGTAGGAAGATATAGCAAGGCATACCCTGGCTTGTTAAAAGTAGACACAACCAGGAAACTGGGGTGAAGTTCAGCCCCTTAAACACTTCAGCAGGAGGACTAGTCATCTTGAAGCTATAGATCATTTATAAAATCAGACTTTTAAGGTGCTGTCAGATCTGCCATATAGGTGATATATATAATCTATCAGTGATCTCAAGCAGATACTTTTTACCTACTAACCAGTAACTACAGAATGTAGAAACATCCTTACCATGAGACACTAGGACAAGTTCCTAGGGAGATGACAAATAGAAAGTATCTGCCATACGTGGCAGGAGCAAAGGCTTAATATTCTTAACCTGCTGCAAGCAATGCAAACGGTTCATTAACACAGTTGCTTATAGGAGGCACGTCTGTATTTTGTTCTATATTAACTTTTTTGCTGTCAGTGGCTCTGAAGCTAGACATTTAGGTAAATAAAAATGTGGGAAAGATCTCTGGGTCACCTTGTTTGCGTTACCAAAAAAACTGAACATGAGGTGGCAATGTGTGCTTGCGGCCCAGAAAGCCAACTGTATCCTGGGCTGCGTAAAAAGCAGCATGACCAGCAGGTCGAGGGAGGTGATGCTGCCCCTCTGCTCCATTCTTGAGAGACCCCCCCTGGAGTCCTGCGTCCAGCTCTGGGCCCCCAGGACAAGACAGACGTGGACCTGTTAGAGCAGGTCTGGAGGAGGGCTACAAAAATGGTCAGAGGGCTGGAGCACCTCTCCTGTGAGGACAGGCTGAGAGAGTTGGGGTTGTTCAGCCTGGAGAAGAGAAGGCTGCGGGGGCACCTTATTGCAGCCGTTCAATATTTGTTCCCATTACATGTTTGAATTGGCTCTGCTGAAACAGTGTCATCAGCAAAGTACTGATGGGGCCTCATGGGAAAGATGGAGAGAGACTTTTTACCAAGGCCTCTAGTGACAGGACAAAGGTCAACAATTTTAAACTGAAAGACACTGGAAGAGGTTGCCCAGAGAGGCTGTGGCTGCCCCATCCCTGGCAGTGTTCAAGGCCAGGTTGGATGGGCCTTGGAGCAACCTGGTCTAGTGGAAGATGTCCCTGCCCATGGCAGGGGGGTTGGAACTAGGTGATCTTTAAAGGTCCCTTCCAACCCAAACCATTCCATGGTTCTATGATTCTCTGAAGTGTTCCCAAATGCCCAGTTACATCTGACCTTTAGTTTAGTTTTGCTCTTTTTCTTTGGATGGAGAAACCCAGGGCGGTCATTTATTGGAAGTTAAAAAATGTATTATCCCAATGATACATAAACTCTTTTCTGTCATCAGAGTTAGTTCGGAATTGATAGAAAGGTAAGCAACAAACTGAACTGTGCTGAGATAAACATATCAGCTTCTACATCCCATTCCAATGTAGAATTTGAGTAGAACTGCATCTTTGTGCTAATCCATATGGACCCAACTTCTTTCTTTTTTCTGTAGCCTTAGGATTCATTTGAAATGCCATCTGTTAAGTTGCTCAACTACATTCAGTGCTTTTGGGAGAGCAAATGTCTATCTACTAGGAGTTAAAGTAAATTATTTCTATTTATGTTTGTAACCTTGAAATGTTAGTGGGAATGTCAACCTTTCTGATTTTGGCATTCTCTTGAGCTAGGCAAGTGATTCTAGCAGCATAATCTTATTTATCTCTTGTCAGCTCCAGGTGGTTTCCTTGGTCTATATCTGGGATATTCATTCTTAACAGAATTATTTCCTCCTCAGCCAGGCAGATTTGCAGTGTCAGCATCTCCTAGTTCACACTCTAGTACTGTAATCCGCAAACTAAGCAGGCAAGATAAATGGTGGCATAAGGAGAAATAATAGAAAACCAAAAGACTGAGATGACAGAACTAAGCAAGTAAATAAAAGGTGTAAATAAAGATTCAGGAATGGGAATGTGAGTAAGGGAATCAGATAATTTCCCCACACTTATGTATTAATAACAGACAGAAATTTGTACATAGTGCCAATTACTATAAAATGCTATAAACGAGGGGAAATAAAAATGCAGTAACATGTCTGTTGTTTTTAGGTCCGAGTCAAAAAAGCTCAGAAGTATATGTGTTTAATTCTGAACTGTGAGGAATTACTGTAAGTTAAATATGCCCTTAAATACTTTGCTGATGATGCTGTTTCAGTGGAGCAAATTCAAACATGTGATAGGCACACATTTGTAGATATTTCATTCTGCATTTTACAGCAGTTTTCTTAAGTATTATTATTTGAGCCTTCTATTATATGTTAATGCTAGTATTTGGTGAAATCAATCTCTATGCAATTTAACAACAATGTAATCTGCACTGTTAACGACCATCATCTATCTCACCTTGAGATTCTTACTTTATTTCCTTTCTGGATAATCACTATCATTAATGTATCTTAATGAAATGAGATAAATGTGAAAAGTAGGGTCAGATCATCAGTGAACGTAAGTCAGTGCAGTCCAATTGATACCTGTGACCTCACACCTATTTACAGCGTTCCTTAACCTTGTGCGGAGTTTCAGAATTACAGTTAAATACTTCATGTTTTTTTTGCTCTTAAGTTTGACTCTTAAAGCTAACACGTAGCTATAGTTCAATTAATAAGTGCAAAATACATTTTTATATCACTGAATAAAGTGAAGTTTTATTTTGAAACTGGCAATTCCAAATAAAACTACAGCTGTACCTATTTATTTAATTATTTAACGTCTACTTTCAGTAGTGAATCAGCCAGGAACAGATACTGTTTCATAGTGATTTCTTGCATTTACTTACTGGTCTACTTCATTAATTCATTTTGAAAGTAATTTACTGAAAACTTGCAGTAAATTTGCACTGATATTCTGAATTTTGCAATTTTTTATTTTACTCTTTGTGGTGGTCCAGAAATAGGTAGATTCGTATCTGATTGATTAGGTGAAAGCTTTTAGAATTGCACTTGTGAATTTAGAAGCCCATATTCAGCCTTAGCCCTTTTTGTTCAAATTGGCTTTGCAGTTTGTTTTCAACTTACATGACCCTGAAAACGTAAGGAATCCGCTTAAAGGTGGGCCAGCTGAGATGAGACCATGAGTTGTTTAAATTTGTGAATCCATGGAATTATGCTGCTTTCCTTAACCGACTATCTGATCCAGTGTTTGTGATTTTTAGTTACATTTGTCTTTTCTTCAAGCAAGTCTCTACATGGAAATCTTGACATGAATATGTGCTGTTATGTTCTACTTTGTTACAATTAATTACATCTATTTATGGATTATTTCTGATTTTACATGTTCCTAACATGGTTATATATTGCAACTTGGTCTTAGCTTGTATTGTTTAGCTATGTGTATCAGGAATTATCCAGTTTCCTGATAGTAGTCCAGTCATCTGCCAAAGCAAATATATACCGTTTTCCTTAGTAACTCTATATTCACTTTATGGGAAGCACTGCATACATCACACAAAATAGTGGAGAACTAGGCCTGCAATGCTTGTAGTTTTATAACAGTCATTTAAAAATCTTGCTGATTGTCTGTATATTCCCTTTTGGTTTTATTCACTTTTCCTATGTAAATGTTGAAGATGCTCTGCAGACTGTATCACCTAAATCAGCTGAGAAACATCTGCTGCATAGTGACTGATAAGAAAAGATCACTGTTTCTCCAGAATTATTATGTTGTTTCCAAAGAACTTCATTTTGCCAGGATGCTCTGGTTCAGCAAACCACTTAGCAACATGCTTAATTTAAGTGCACACTTTCTGACAGCAGTAGCTTTAATACTATACCTGAAGGTAAGTGTTCTGCTGTACCAGACTACAGCAGCCAGCATGCAGCAGAATTTATTACCAAAGCAAAAAAGATATTTCAGTACCTAATTGCTAGTAAAATACCTAAATTCTCCCTTTCTACCTCTGGTAGCCACATGAACATAGGGGCCAGTCATGCGTTTCACTCCTTACGTGCTGCATCTTGTACTTGGACATGTCATTTCATTGGATCCCTGCTGCATCATTTTGTCTCAATACTTGTTCTTAATTGTAATTAATAAACCAATGGAAATACTGAAGTTCCTGGGATATTGTTTTCTTCAGATATGTTATGGTTTTGTTAAGATATTGAGTGTAGGTTTCTAAAACACAAGGTTAGAACACAGTTAAAAAGACAGTTGAGAATTTCAAAACATTATAAAACATATCTGAGACTTTGAACTCCCTGTCTGCAACCTTTAGATATTCTTATGAGCAATTTGTGATTGTAGGAGACAGTAATACTTAATTCTTGAACTTATATTTTATTGTGGAGGGAATTGAATCTTAAGTATTACTGAATTCTGTAACCTGATAGTTCTAAGAAGCATCTTAAACTTTGAACTTACTTGTATGATTACGTTGATTTGAAGCTGTTAAATTGAGCTTCTAGAATTATTGATTATTACCAGTTTGAAAGTAAATAATTCCCAATGGGACCTATTTCAAGGCTGGAATGGATCCAAGAAACAAGCCCTCTGACAGAGTATACACATAAATCCTTAATCTCATCGAGCAGGTTATTTTCGGAAAGCCTAGCAGATTAGTAACATGATGCCTTGCAATTCCATTAATGAAATCCTGTGAGAATAAATTAATGAATACCATACTGATATTTTAGGCTTATTTTATGGCAATGTGTTGCAGTCATTTCAGAACTCATTGCGCAAACCGTTTTAAGTGTTGTTGATGTTAAATAGTAACCCACGCACTTACTACGTTACTCGAACTTTCATTTTAACAGTAGTATTGATTTGGTGAAAAGCAGAATTTACAAAACTCTTTTCCGATAAACTTGACTGTATATGACTAAGGTTGCAGTCCCACTAGCACACGAACAGGGTGCATTCTGTACAAGATTGGCTTAAAGGAACTTGTGTTTTGATTTGAGATTTTGAGAAACATTCATTTTGATTCATAATAGCCTTTCTGTCCGAGAATGTTATAACAAAAGCCTATTTGGATTCTATCAGTCTGAAATGAACTCAAATGCCTCTGTGCAGAAGTGCATCATTTCTGTATCTACCTATATTAATTTGTATTTATTGATACAATTTAATATTTAGAATTGTAAAAGGAATGAAAATGCACTGTTGTCAACATCATTAAAGAAGATTTTTTAAAACATGTCAGAAAGAGGGGAGAGACCAATATTATTGAACATGAGTGACTTGGTCTTGTTTCCAGAAAGAACTGAAATAAAATCAGGCTCAGAATATCTCACACACACTGATGTTTGAACTTATGTGTGAACATTATTCAGGTATTTAAATGTGTCCTTGCCCCCTTTTTGGTTTAACTTTACAAATTCATCCTTAGCATGGAGTCTCTTTAGACTGCCATGGGAGTTGTCTTCTTTATATTGCTCAAGACTCTAAGAATGTTAACTAAACAGAAAGAGTTGGACCGCAGGAGAGGCGATAATGAACAGCAGATCTTAAGCATGTTTGTTTCTAGAACCTGTAAACAAATGAAGTGAATAGTCAAGGATCTGAAAACCAGTGATAATGATATCTGCTACTAGTATTTGCATTTGCTGTTTGGACTCTGGTGACTGTTTTTTGCTGCATTAAATATTCTTTTCCATTAATTTTTCTGTTACCACTATGAGTTTCTCCTTCAGTCAGAAGAACTTGGTTCTAGGAAGCTCTTCTCCAATCAAAAGCTGAATCCTCATCTGCTTTAGTAAGAAGCATCTGTTTTAAACCAAAGCAAGTTGGTTTACACCACCTACATTCTCAGAGGCAGCTTCACTTCGCCACTTCACAATTTTACCTTCAGGATCTTAGTTTTTCAAGAATTCTGAGAAGGGGGCTAGAACTGTGGCAGATTGGTGGCCCACTGTGGTGAAACTGTTGCCCCCACCTGCAGAGTCCATATTCCTCTTCTTGACTGAAATGGCAGTTTGATCTGGGCAATTAACAATCCATTGTGCTAACCTTTTCTCGTTTGGTCTGTTCTCCCAGCACTGACCTTTAAGAAATTCTTTCACTTTGTTCCCCAAAACTTCCATTTTCAAGTTCTCAGCTTCCTGTTTAATGGGTTCATGACTGTAAGTGAGAGATTTTTTTTTTAACCATAAATCAGAATTGGGCTGAGTGAGGATATTTGAGGTTGCTGGTCGCAGAAAGGAGAGAAACAGACATGATGTCTCTCTTAAAAATGCCTCTAAAAATCAATGCAAAGAGAGGAAAAATTCTTTGACAACATTTGTTAGGCATATGTGTGTAGTGAACCTTTAAATGCGTTAGGAAAAGAGTCGCATCCCAGATCATTCTGTGACTTTGAATTGTCCTTGCTACTTGTTTCCTTCGTAAGGTTTGATTTTGTTCAGGGACTAAGTTTGCAAGGACTGTAGAACTAATTGTTTCAGGGAAGTCAGTTGGCTTCATAATGTTTTCGTCCAAATTGCAGCAATTACCATAAAGCTTTTCACACCTCAGAAACAGTTTTGGTGGGATCGAGGTCAGCTATAACAATCTATTTTAATTTGTTGACTTTGAAGGAGGAAAGTAGACAAAATGGAAAGAGGGAATTGCTTCACGTTCTTCACAGTTTTGTAAAAGGGATAGGTAACAGCTTTTTCCTTCATCCTATAAGAGAGGAGCAGCCAATTTTAATAACAAAACCCACATAAACTGCCCTTCCTCCTACCTCTGATGAAAGAAATTAATTAATCAAAAGAATTACCCAAAAGCAAAAATGTGAGGAGGAGAACTTTAATTTTGCTCATTAAGAAGAACAAACAATGAATCCTTGTATCTCAGAGATCCATCTGAACACAAATCTGTGTTTATGTTCAGCTCTTATTGGTGTTCTAGAGGTGCAAGGGCTTGCACTGGTATGTGCAGAGTACCTGAATAACACTGTAGCTGATTTCAACAGAATCGGCACATTCATAAATGAGTACTTGTACCAGCAAACCACTCTTCTGCTGCTGCACTACTCCTAATAGAGCAATTCTAGCTTTTATTTTGTGCATGGCAAGTGTAATGTTATGATATAAACGACAATGAATCTCACATGATTTTGTTTAAAACCTTGACCAGATGAGTTAGTGTTAGAACTTTGGATATACAAAAAGTAATTTCTTCCCTGAAATTAGGAGATATGAATACAACATCATACAGATTCCATATGAAAATTCATGAGAATTAAAAAAAAAAAAAAACAAACCACAAAACCTTAAGAGTAACTTGAAGCACAAAAAGCATGCTTTGTGGTTTAAGACTGTTTGGTTTATACAAGAGTAGGTCATGAGGAACTTGAATGAAGCCTTTAATTACTGCGATAGAAGATAAGATTTCTGGTAATACAATGTTTAGTTTAGCAAAGGAGTAGAAGATGCAGTAGCTGAAAGCAGAGTCTGGACAAATTCAGAGTAGGAATAAAGTGCCGATAGAGTGAGATTAAGTAATTTGATGATGTGTACATTCTCTATGTATGCTTAGAGTACTGAAATCGAGACTTTCTAATTGACTCAACCTCATCTAGAAAGAGTCCATTTAGAATCATAGATAGAATCATAGAATAGTTTGGGTTCCAATAGACCTTGAAGATCATCTAGTTCCAACCCCCCTGCCACAGGCAGAGACACCTTCCACTAGACCAGGTTGCTCAAAGCCCCATCCAACCTGGCCTCGAACACTTCCAGGGATGGCACATGTAAGGCAGAAATTTTTCCCTATGAGGGTTGTGAGGCTGGAACAGGTTGCCCAGAGAAGCTGTGGATCCCTCAATTACAGTCATGAACGCATTAAACAGGAAGCTGAGAACTTAGAAAATGGAAGTTTTGGGGAAAAAGGTGAAAGAATTTCTTAAAGGTCTGTGCCTTACATCTAATCTATATCTACCCTCTTTCAGTTTAAAGCCATTACGCCTTGTCCTATCACTACATGCTCATGTAAAAAGTCCTTCTCCAGCTTTCTTTTAGGCCCCTTTTAGGTACTGGAAGGCTGCTATAAGGTCTCCCCGGAGCCTTCTCTTCTCTACGGCTGAACAACCCCAACTCTCTCAGCCTGTCTTCATAGGAGGGGTGCTCCAGCCCTCTGATCATCTTCATGGCCCTTCTCCGGACCTGCTCCAACAGATTCTGCTAAGAATTACTATATAGAATTTTGTGACCTGGATTATGCAAGTCAGAGTAGATTATTGTTTTACACTTTACAGCCTTTAAATCTGTGAATTCACAAGTAACTACGCTGTTAACCATCATATGCCTTATTTTTTAATTGAAAATCAAATATTCTAGTCAAAACATTGTAAACAAGTAATTTAAAAGATGAAATATGAAAGAAATTCACCTCAAATAGACAGCATGCAGGTAAGGGCAAAACTACGTAAGCAGCATCTACAAGGAAGTAGTAGTCAGAGCCTGAAAATCCTACTACAAAACTCAAGGTGAATGACCATTCCTTTTTCTCCAGTTATAAACTTATCAACAATGAGTAGTTTCACTCCATTAAGAAAAGACTGATGAGTGAGACTAGAGGCCACACAAAGTCTGAAATTACAAATATACAAGAATTCCTCTCTTTCAGTATCACTTCTCTTTTTGGCACTTGCCACGCTAGTGTTTCATGGCTCTCATTCCAGTAAACAGTAGTCACTTACTCACTCAGCCTGCCTTAAACATAAATTTCTTCCTGCAGCCATGGGCATCAGGTCTTGAAAGAACTACCTATTAATAATGAAGGCTTCTCTGTTGTGGCAAAAATCTCTTTCCAGCAAGAAAGCTCACCGTAGTGCCTCCATTGCCCAAGAGAAGAAAGATTGATGACAAACTTTTTCATTATCATTTTTTTCTTATTGCTGATATCCTCTGTATCAGATCAGATTCTTTTGCTTTATCGCAGCCCTGGCCAGAAGAACTTCAGGATGAAGTATGTTGAATATGGACCCTACTTTTACTTTAGACTTTGCATATATTTTATTTAGGATGACCATAGCGCTTATAATTATTTGAAAATGTCTCAGAAAAAGTATTCAAGAATTCTTAATAAATGAATGAGTTTTTATCTTACCACAGTAAGAATGCAAAGTGTCAGCTTTCCAAATTTGGCCTGTCAAGCATGTGTCATCGTATATTACTTCCCTTTCTCACCTTTTGGGGAATTTATCCCCAGACTATCTGTGGGAACAAATGCTCCCAGTGACATAAAAGCCATTCCACTTTCTAGTCTCTCTCTGCCCTGGAGGTCATCTGAGAATATTGAAAGCTAATATTTGTTCCAAATTGGCACTGCTGGTGGCATCAAGAAAATGGTATTCTCTCGATTACTTTCTCTCTTGACAGAGTTAAAACACTGAGTGTCTCTACAGCCCATTCAGCGCCTTAGAGAAATAGGATCAACTTCGTAGTCCCATTCCAAAAGCCATCTTTTCTGTCTTCATTGTTTTGAAGTAAACTGTTTGCTTTTGTTTAATAAGGAGACACTTCTGCTACAAAATTTTCATAAGGGAAACATGATCTTTTTTAATGAAAACAAATCCCTGATAAGGGAGTGCATCCAAAACATAGCTGTTTTGTGTCTTGCCTGTCTGGCCAAATCATTTGGGGTTTCTTTACTTCCACATTGACTCAAAAGAACAATCATCTATGTTGTGACTAGATAAAATCTTGCTACTCATTTACCTAGTTTAATGTCATCCCTGTAAATAGTAATTATTGAATCACTGATTTCAATGGAAAAAGATTTGCTCCTCATGTTAAGCAGATGAAAAGGCTTTAAAACTAGATTCTCTATACCTGAAAGTGTCAGCAATTAAAAGGTAATAGAGAAAAATGAAGCAGTACACTGTTACATAGCTTAAGTTTAATGAACATCTATTTTGCAGGCAAAAGGCTCATTTCTATATTTTCTATAAATAGTTTTTCATGTGAGGTTTCAGTTTTGTCTCATGGTGGCCATATAATATTTTGTGAGAAATGGAAATGCTGATAACTAAGTCTTATCAGAAGGACATACAGAAAGATGCATGTAACGGTAAGCTGACTGTTAGGACTGTGGTAAACAAAGGGTAATAAGAAAAGGGATATAAAACCCTGAGAAAACTTCTGTTGGTGAGGCTGTTTCTTTTCCAGACTGAAGGCATGATACCAGCAAAGTTCATGTACTTATTTTCCAAACTCTAACTTATTCCTCTGTCTGGAAAAAGCCATATGGCTAGTGCTGTCTTCCCACAGGTACTTTTGCATAACAAGGCAGCACTGTACTTGTTATAACCAGCCATACTAGTTACAGTATGGATATGGGGCTGTGCCAGACATTGTCAAGCCTGCAACAGATTAGAGAGAATACGGGGTGAAACACTATGTTGGAAAAGTAATGGAAATGTATCATATCCACAGCACATTAAGAATCCAACTGTCCTGTGCAGGAGACCCGTATGTTCCTCATCTGTGGCATGGTTTCTTTCACTCCTGAGTGGTCTGCTTCTAAGAAAGAGCTCTCTTAGCCTTAGAAATGCTTCCTGACAACGTGACGAATTAATGCCTAAGTCTTGTTTTCCTTTAAGGGAATAGAAAAAAGAAATATTTTAAAAATTGCTAATTATTCTCTATTTCAGCAGTCCAGTTGAAGACCAAAGGCAGCCCAGTGGAGGTGCCTTCTTAACTATCCAAATGGATAGCCATTTCTTTACCATTCTGTTAGTAAATCCTTGTTTAACAAGAAATCTTTGTAAGCTTTTCAGTCCAAAACCAGTTAACACATTTGTTTTAACTTTGCACTGCGTTTTTCTTTATGTAACAACATGATTACTGCCAAGATGAGTGTAGCTCATCTGAAATTTTAAAAAAACCGAATGCACTTTTTCATCAGTTCAGAACATTTATCAGAAAAAAAAAATTAAAACTAAGGGAAGTGGTACATTTCTGGCAAAAAATGATATAACTTTCACTTCAAATTTAGATGAGCAGAGTGTTTGTCTTCATCTTTCCAAATCTGATCAGTTGAAATGTATTTAAAGTAATTAAATCAGCTAGAGCACAGAGTAAACTTTCATTTTGGACTGCTTGCTGCTGTCAATGTTCCTGAAATGGGTCATCCAATCTGCAAAAGAGGGCAAGGGTATTTATACTGTTATCTTAATAAAACCCTAAGCAGTTTCCCAAGTGGCGTCTTCAGCGTAGCGCTAGCTAACCTTTGTGCTGCTCCTTGTCTCTGACTCTGCAGCAGTTGTGGAGGTTGAAACTTCAGCAACAATCTGGGCTCTGCTCTACTTTTGAGAGGAGATCTTGACTTCCCTCAGCCTGATCACGTTGAAATCAGCCCTGCCTTGAGCAGGAGTTTGGATTAGGTGATCTCCAGAGGTTCCTTCCAACTTACATTATTCTACGTTTTCGTGAGAAGTATAAAAATATGAAAACATGTAAAATTCATGCTTTTGCACTGTTACTTGCCTGTTTCTTATTTGGAATAAAGAATCACCTGTAGAACAATTGAATTCTGGTCAGTACAGAAAAGAGTAAAAAAGCCATCAGCTTTAAGTGCTGGCAAATGGCCACCCTCTCGTATAACAGGAAATGTGAAAACTGGCTGTGAAAAAGTGGAACTGGATTCCTGCAAGGGGCAGATCTCCTGCCAGCTCTGAGATACAACCTTTGGGGAAATTAAAGAGATGACTCAAGTGTAATGGACAGTGTGCCTGTACAACCAGTAAATCAAAAGAGACAGGGTCACAGTCCATTCTTTTTTCTCTTACCTAGCTGAGGATTTTGTTTTCATTTGCAGTACGGAACAAGAAATGGAATTTTGTTCACAAATGTGACAGACTACTGACTGAACAGGCTTCAGATGAAGACAAGAGAAGGTTCTTTAAACATTACAGGAGATGAACTCACAAACATGAGGATACTTCTTTTTTAGGTTTTTCATAGATCATCTGTGTTGTCCTGTTAATGTTGAGATTTCTCACTAAGTTGATACATTTATCATAAATATAATTACATGATTTGTGAAGGTTTCTGGTTCATAAATTTTGAACTAAAGACCTAAATGTTGTAAACGTCCCAGACAGTGGCCAGAAGTGGATGGTATAAGGTTGATCTATAAATAGGAATGCAGTATTTCTATCTAGATTAAGGTGAGTTGAACAAAATGTGAAAATGGAATTTTATGGAGCTGTTGGTATTGGTTTTGTAAATAAGTGACGTTAGCAAATGAAGATCACTTTTTTTTTTTTAAATGCCTAATCATATTTATTTTAACAGTATGTTATTGAGAGCTAAATATGATGAATGTAGGTGCTGGGCATCTCTGAAAATCCTACCAGAAGTTTTGCATTATGGTTCATATTTGAAGTGTTGTTTTAGTAATATTTAAAGTAATATTAAAATGAAACCAGAGGACTACTTTATCAGTTGTGAACCCCTTTTGCTACTAGAAAGTCAGCATGAACAGAGTATATTGTGGAGGGTTGACCGTGGCTGTCTGCCAGGCCCCTGCCCAGTCCCTCTCTCACTCCTCCTCCTCAGCAGGACAGGGGAAGAAAATGAGATGGACAAGATCGTGGGTTGAGGTAAAGGCAGCTTAATAAGAAAAGCAAAAGCCATGTGCAGAAGGCGAGGAAAAAAGAGGAAATTTATTCAATACTTCCCACCAGCGGACAGATGTCCAGCGACTTCCTGGGAAGCAGGGCCTCAGTACGCATAGCAGTTGCTTCAGAAGACAAACGCCGTAATCACGAATGTCCCTCCCTCCTCTTCCCCCCCTGCTTTTATTGCTGAGTATGATGCCGTATAGTATGGAATATCCCTTGGGTCAGTTCAGACCAGGTGTCCCAGCTGTGTCCCCTCCCAACCTCTTGCCCATCTCCAGCCTACTGGCCTTTTGAGTGGTGGGTTGGAGAGACAGCCCTGATGATGCTGTGCGCGCCCTGCTCAGCAACAGCCAAAACGTTGGTGTGTTGTCAACACCGTTGTAGCTACAAATGCAAAGCACAGCACTATGGGGCTGCTGTAAAGAAAGTTAAGTCCGTCCTAGCCAGACCGAATACATATATCAAAAGGAGATGTGCAGTATTAGGTCTGATTTAATGCTGTGACCTGTCTAGATACGAAGATCTTCTTTGTTCACATGTGAGCATTTGAAAAAAACACAAGGTGGGCATTATATCTGACATATAGCTAGTGAAAGATTTCTTTTGAAAAATAATAAAAGTTTAAAGAAAGATGTATTTAAACTTTAATTACAAATGGGATTTAAAATTCCTGAAATATGATAATTTAATCATACTCTACCTCTAGCCAGTAGTTTCTATTGATTAGGTCTCACAGTATTTTACTGCCTTCTAACTTCATAGCGGTGTGTCCATTACTGCTTGAAAGCAAGCTGTTTATTATCTTTATCTTCATCTTTAAAAAAACAAAAAATTGTTGTACAAGGCTTAAAAGATATGTTTTTAACTGAAGAATTACATTCTGTCTTGTCTGCTTCAGAGCAGGCACTTCTAACCGTTCTCACGTCCTCAACTGGCTTCAGGAGGCAGGGAGAATTTTTGCAGGGGTTGTTCCTGAGCAGAAAGAAGGGTTTATAATCACTCTGCAGAGCCATCCAGCAACCTTCTATTTCTTCTGTTCATCAATGTAGAATATCACTTTAATTACAAAATCTCCCACATAATCAATAAATGAACTAAGGAAATACTTACTGTAAAATACATTGTCATTGTTCCTGAAGCTTTGCTTGCATCCAATGTAAAGATCTCAAGATATTCTTATTAATGACACTATTTGCTTCAGCTAGTACATGTAGATGATAACTTTCAGACAGTATAAAACTATTTCTGGATCAGATTATTATTGAACAGTAGCGCTCTTAAATATTTTCCACAATGAGCATCGGACAAAGATAGAATATTTACTACATCATTTATTTCATTCTGGTTATATCTGTGCTGCTAACCATCTGTTCAACTTTAGATTTAACTTACTATTTTAATGAAATCTTCATTGCAGTTTACTCATTCTTGTAAAGGTTTCTTACTGACAATGTTTTATCATGTAATCTTTTACGCTATTTGGAAGTGTCTTTTTCAAACTTATGTCTAAATAAGAGGTAAGTTTTTTCAGTTAGAATGGTATTTTCCCAAACTGCATATTTTATCTTTAGTATCTCACTGGTTTTAGTTGCAGTTTGGGATGTGTGTAGACTTGCAAGGACATTTTATAGACATTAGACCTTCAGTCTACTGATCTAAACCATGCCAGTCTTAAATCATAAAAATCCATATTTTGTCTTATATCATAGGTTAAGAATCCAATAAAGATGAGTTTAAAGTTAACGAACTACTTTTACATTTAACTGAACTGAAATCTCCAGAAGATGATTCATCTGATTTGGAGATGTTCTTGCAGGTTAACCTCGGTAGGCAGCATTAGTGTGTTATCAGCACTGTTTTGATCACAAATCTAAAACACAGCAGCATACAAGCTGCTATAAAGAAAATTAACTCCATCCCAGCCAGACCCAGTGCAGATGTCTAAGATAAGTCAGATGAATTACATCTGTAAGGTACTTATTTTTCTCTATTAATAGTCTGCGGAGAGAAATGGACTCTTCTAGTGGATCCTAGAACTACTAGCTGAAATTGAGACTTCTTTTTTAAGTCTGTAGTTGGGATGAAACCCAGTATTTGTAACTAACTGACCTTAAAAGTATAGGCAAAACCATCATAGTTTAGTGTCTGGGTATCAAAAATGCATGTGCATACGTCTTTCTCTCCACTGTTTGACAATGTGCTATCCTTTACTTGGGAAAAATTAGGAGAATATTCTTTTTGAGGATGAAGTTCACACCACAATTTGTGTCTTTTCTCCATTTGTGTGTCTTAAAGTTGTACTACAAGTGATAGTGCCTGAGCAACACTTGCAGTGTGTGGTTCTGATGTGTCTGTCTTCTGATAACTCATTTTCAAGTCATTAAAAGAAAACTGTATTGTAAAATGGACAGTCTGCAATAGAGTTATGTTGATTTGAGGATAAAATCCTCAAACAACTTCTGACAATTTTCCCCCTTTATTTAAGTGATAATTTTATTTAAAATGCTGAGTAGTGTAAGGACCAGCAAATATAGCAGTAGTCAGTACAATACAGAGAAAATTTTTAGCAGAGGCAGTGTTGGACTCTTTTGGATGATATTAGCCATTGGATGGTCAAAGAGTGATCATAAAGGTGTTTGCGTTGTCAGCCAAGGAGTGGAAGAACAGGCTGTCTTCACTGCATTTTCCATGTGAAATTCTCTGCTGTGATTATCGGCCAGCTTTTGTCGGATGACTGGCCCTACACCCAGTTGTTCTTTATATACCATTTTCAAGTAATATAGTAAAGAAGCAATCATCTCCTCGATTTGTTAATTTGTACATTGCTTGAAGTCTAGTTATTTTCCATCTGGTCTGTAATCTGATGCTGTTCCTACATTATGAGAGAAGCCCACCAAATCCTCAGACCAGCTCCTGAGTTGTCGTGCCACATTTTCCTTCCATTTCTTCTCAAAGGTACCTGTGAGCATGGTTTGATCATTGTTTCTTAACAACTCCAACAGTGTCTATATCTCAGTCTGGTTTTATAGACTGCAGCAAGACACACCAGTCCTCTTCAACAGATACGAAACCAAACATACGTAACACAAAGATATTTCCTGTTCTTTTGCACCTGTGAGTAGCTTTAAAGAATAACTTCTTCTCATATGAGAGTTTCCTGATTAATTTTGATTTATCAACAGAGTATTGGGTATGTGTATGCAGCCTGTAGAACTTAGATAATGTTTTAGAACAAACCACTTGCAGAGGAAATGTTTCAGAAGGTTCTTATTTAGGGTTCATTTGTGGCTGTATCAAATTGTAGTATCCATTCTCCATCTGAATAAACTCGTGGGTTTTTGGGCTGAATTATTGTTTCTGCTGACATGGTTCTTTGAAAAGCCTAGTAAGGCTGACATGCTAATTCCATTTTCGGTCTTCGTAAGACCCCTATGCAGTTATTTGTGCCATTGCGTACTGATGTTCTGGGCTGGTGTATGCTCTCAATTCCTTGAACAAACTGCAGTTTCAGTCTCCTTTTATCTGCACACACCCTAATACAGCAAATCATCTGTAAGCAGCTAGATGCACTAAAATAACATGTAAAGCTTGGACCTATTCCCTTGTTTGAAATTAAGATTTTAACTGAGTGCTTTTCAAGGAAGGAAGCACCTCTCTGTTTTTCCTCTTGCAGTGAGACTTGCTCTACAGTGCTGAGATTCTAGACAGTTGAATCTTTACAAAAGGAGTAGCAAACTACAGCTGAATCTAAACACTTTTCCTAAAAACATTTGAGTATTGTGACCACATCCATTCCATTCTGGGCTCTGACCTTTCTTCCTTTTCAGGTATTTTGTACTTGAAATGTATTTCTGCATTTCTGTATATACTCATCATTTCCCTTCCATCAACTTTGTCAGTCCAGTTTCCCAGCTCTCCTACCTTCCTTCCTTCTTTTAAGTATTTTTTAATATTCTGCTTCCCCTATTGCATATGATTTTCTCGGGTTTTGGCTGATTGATGGTCTCCCTGTGGCCCTTGTCAAATTCAGCATTCAATAACTTGGCACTTTTTTTAGGCTTTGCCTATGTGCAACACAAAGATCCTATAGGAAACAGAGTTTATATTTTAATTTAACTTTACTCTTAGCATTTTGACTTGTTCTGTCTCTCAATGTAAAAAAAAAAAAAATTATATTCTATATAAGCAATGTATGCCTGTGTGCAGGGTTAACTTTTGTATTATTTATATTAATACAAAATACTTACATTTGTCTTATTTCAGGAAGGATATTTAACAAATACTAAACCATGTAATGAGGTGGAGTTAAAAATGAAGTGCTGTCTTCCTTCTTCAAAATGTTCAGGGTGATGTATAGCAGCATATATTTTATTTTATTGAACTCTAATGACAGGATAGGACGAGGAGAATCTTGGCTGTTTGCATAGAAGTATTCTGTGCCAAATCCCTGGCTGCTTTAGCACTGTGTTAAATGGATGAGGTCTTGGCATAATCTAAGGAGACCGCTTGAACTAGAAATCTGGAGCAGTCAGTTGTAAAGTGCACTTATTCCCTAGTGCCCTTTTAAATTTTGTTCAGATGTTTAAGTAATTTTAGCTTTGTTTTTGATACAGGATTTAGGTTTAAATAAATAAGTTTAAATAAATGTAACTTAAAATAAACAATCTTTAATCATAAATAAGGCCTTGAGCGAGCTGAGCTAATGCCAGTTAGCCCTGTTTAGCATGAGGGGTTGGACATGTTCATCCCTTGAGTTTCCTTCCAACCTATTTTTTTTCTGTGATTTTACCTGCTTTATTTAATTATTAGTAATTGCTTACTTCATGGATCTGTCAATAATCTAATACTTAAAAAATCTTCATCTTATCCTTAAACTTCCATGAAGTCCAATCTCCTTGCTACTCATTCAGCAAACATCCCACAAGCTCCAAGGCAGGTATTACTTAGTCACTGTTCCTTTTTTAGTAAATTTATACTTCTGCAATGCAAAGTAGCAGGACTCTTCCCCACCATCCATCCATCCAGTCTCAGATGTTATCACCGACTGGTCTTGTTCCTGACTTATTCATTTCAAATGTTACTTATCTTCATAGAGAATAATTCAAAGAAATACTTATTTTTAGAACATCAGTTTAGTTGAATCACCTGTTCTACAACCTTGATACTTCTGTAGTATTTTTTACAATTTGAACAATCATGATACAAAGTCCCAAATTGGATTGGACAATTTAAAATAGTCATTACAGAACCTACATGGTCGTTCTCTCACAAATTTGCTTACATACTGTGTACTTGATTCATAAGAAAATGTGAGAAGTTTCTTGTGAAAGAATAATATTTAAATAGAAAATGGAAAATTGGTAAATCAGTTTTGATACTATTCAGATGTAATTTAGCCTTAAATTACCTTACTGTTGAACGTTTTCATATCGGTAGTTAAACTTTGAATCCTCTAAAGGAATATCTGACCTTATTCGGTACTGTAATTTGGGTTAGAAATACATTTTTCTGAAAGAAAAAACTTGCACAATAAATGCTAATCCAAAGTGATTTGGACATGAAACATTTTTTCAGTCTCCCAAGAGTTTTTGCGGATTAGAAGGATCTCCTGTCCCAAACCAGCAAAAGAAATTAAAATAATTAAAATGCTTATGATACGCAGATTTGGAAAGAAAGCTGGAATGATCATAGAAACAGGTTAAAAAAAATCAAGCTAAGTATTTCTAAGTATAAGTAACTTAATTTTTAAATCAAACCACAAGATTATTTTCAATTCGAGAACTGGCAAGTTTTTTGTATTTTGTAAATATGTTTGTATTTTCAGATTTTAATTCCCCCCCCAATCTATTAAAAGCAATATGTTACTTCAAGTGATTGGAGACTCTGCATGACCTACCATTTTATAATAATAGTGAAATGCTCCTGACCATTTTTTATTCCTGATAACTTTGAAGAAAGAGACAGAGGTACCATCAGCCCTGGCAGTACAAGCACACAAGCCAAATCAAATATCTTCATATCTTATGTAAAAGGTAATGTGAATGGATTTGAAATTGTCATTTAAAGCCTGGTGTCAGGGAAATCACCTTCTAGCCTATAAAGGATGTCTTCTCTGCTTCAGATACTCTGACATGTCTCTGCAGCAAAACTCTGGAAACAAAAATGTCAAAATTAAAACTTGCCACACAGTACTGATATAGTAAAAAAAAGTCATTTTAGCCTATTTAGCATCAATTACACTCCTCTACCACATGTTTACGTACTTTGACACAAATTGTAATGTGAGTCATATATCAGTCTCCACTGCTTTAAAAATGGGCATCCATATGCAGGTTGCATTCATCCGTATTTCCAGTTACTTCTCAAATTCAGACTCCGTCTAAGAGGTTCAAATACTGGTCCAACATTTGCTGTAGTGAAGCATCTCACCTCGTTCCAGTCACAAATATATAGGTTCTTGCAATGTCTTCCAGTGTTCAGTAAAGCACTAGAAGTCCCGTGGTCCATGCTGAAAGGACAGTCCTTTGGCCATTTGTCATTCAGCTGCAGGGTATTCATGGTTCCTGAACATAAAATCTTGAAAGAAGGCACATGGGCCTTGCTTCACCCAATCACTACAGTAGACCCTTGAAATTCAAACTAATATTAGTCTTTATAAAGCCTTAAAACATTGTCATTAAATAAGGAAAAAAATCTACTTTGTTTATAATAAATTTTTAAAAAGTAAACCCGTAAGAAATTTTCACAACTTTATTTTACATTATGGGCTTATAATTTTTTTTCAGAGCCAGCTCAAATTTTTTTCGGTTATGATTGCTGAGAATCTGTCAGCAGAGATTCTGTGCCAGCCTTTCTTTGTTCCCTCAGTTCCAGTTCATTAACTTACGATGTTGTTTGTAGTTTTCTGGCATTTCATTATTTTAAATTATATAAAAAATCTGTTTATCAATGGTTCAAGGAAGTTTAATAAGGTAAAAATGATTAATATGTAAAGTTGCATTATCTGCTAATACTAACAAGTTTCTACTAAAATTTGCTGCAATATGTATCTGCTTTCGCTTTCTCAGTTGGGCTGCTATTTACAAGCAGAGTCCATCCAGTGTTTTGTAGCAACTGTAAATTGTTCTAATTTTCTCTTTCTGAATAGCAATAATACTGCAGTTGCTATTTTATTCAGCATTATAATAATGCATTTAAACTTCTCTGCCATCCCTAAAACTGAAACGGATAGAAAGTACAAAGATTTTTCTGGAATTCACAGAAGTTTTAAATGTCAGAGCATTTGGTCAAAGTGGTAAATTTCCAACCACATCATTAAATTTTGTTTATATTCTGGCAATGAGATGAGCAATTCTCTTTTTTTTTTTTTTTTTAAAGTGAATAATTTTTTTGTTGCAACTGCCAGTTCTGAGAATATTGCTGCACATCTGTCCTTATCCCTTCTTAGCTGTACTGAAATGTCAACACTGGGAATGGATGTGTGTAAGCCATGTCTCATTCTGAAGAGTTCAGCCAGTGCAGCATCGTTCAAAGCCATTCTTACCAGTATCTCGCCAAGTTTAAAAACAAAGCAAGTATTTATTTAAAAGAAAATATTTTACTGCGTCTCTCTTGCTGAATTACTAACCTAACTTAACCTTCCCAAATGCATTGCTTGTTATATTCCTTAGTTCTCTGTTAATGTTATTTTCAAATTTTAGTAGCTATTTTTAAATGTCACTTGCCAAACAAATTATCTGCATTTTAAGATAAGCAAACCTACATTTAACAAAATGTTAAAACCTACATTTACAGAATGTTAAATGTAAAAAAAAACCCCAAAACCAAAACAGTTTACAACATTTTTCTAAATTTTAGAAACCCTGAGTATACATTTTTCTTCAATGTACATGTGTATAATTTAGCTTGCTGTTTAGCAATGTGTTGGAAATCAACACTCATTATCCTTCTCAGGATGCGTACGGCAAGGGCTAGGACTGCAAATGTGTATGTCTGCAGAGTGTGTTACAGTATGGTGAGTCAAGATCCTCTTTAAACCTTCAGAATGAGTATGCCCAAGGCCACTTGTTCTATTTGTGTCCCTGGGCACCTGTGCTAGCACTTTAGACCTTTGTACTGTAAAACTATTTTGATACCATAGTATATAGGCAAATGGAGTGAATCAAATAAGGCATGCAATGTACCAGCTTGTACTACAGTCTTGTGGATTACTTGCAGAATTTTACTAGTCTATTGAAAGAGATCCTAAAAAGTGACACGGTTGTCTTAACTTGTCATGGTTCTCTTAACTTGTTTGATTGTCTGCTAAAACAATTTCCAATAAACAATTCACTTAGCAGTAAGTAAATATCTTAATCCTCTCCTGTAGTACCAAACAGACATGTAAGAGGCAACCCTTTATTTCATTGCTTCAGTAAAAACAACTTATGCAGTGGTTATAGAGTTTAAGTGGAAGCATAAACAGCTAGATGTAAACAGCTGCAGTGCTCGTGTCTGAGCGTGTGGTGGGGGCTGGTAAGACTGTCCTATGGATATTTAGAATCATAGAAACATAGAATGGTTTGGGTTGGAAGAAACCTTTAAAGATCATCTAGTCCAACCCCCCTGCCATGGGCAGGGACACCTTCCACTAGACCAGGTTGCTCCAAGCCCCATCCAACCTGGCCCTGAACACTGCCAGGGATGGGGCAGCCACAACCTCTCTGGGCAACCTCTTCCAGTGCCTCACCACCCTCACAGTGAAGAACTTTTTCCTTACATCTAATCTAAATCTACCCTCTTTCAGTTTAAAGCCATTACCCCTTGTCCTATCACTATGTGCCCTTAGGTGAGCATTCATCTAGTAGCACAACTTTAGAAGCATTTCAGACAACCTGTCCTTGGCTGAGTAGTGTAACCTTTATTATTTGCTGCAGAAGGATGCTAAATGCACTCTGCAGCCATTGTTTTTCTTTTGTCTGACTAAACAGAATATATATGTGATGATACACATTGCATAAGAACAGCAAAAATCGTTGAAAATTTGGAAAAGATGTCTTATGGATATAATAAATTTGAAAAATCAATCTGTTGAAATCTTTCGTCAGGCACCTTTAATGCTTTTTCCCAGACTATCCTGTCCATAGAAGTGCTTTGTAGGGGAGTCTGTAGGGGTAGTACAGCATTTTCATCAAAGCACTTACGTAACGATGGAGAAAGTTGCTCATCTGAGAGGGGAGAAATCTGGGTTAAGTTCCCAACTCAGCCACTGCTTGTCTCTGATTTTATTTATGTGATTTAAGGTTTGACATAAAAAAAAATGTAGGTGTAGCAAATCCTGCCATTTAAACTTGCTGGGAGTATGTGTCAACACTCACCAAAGTTTACCTTTAGCCCAGGGAGACCGCATTCCTCCCACAGTGGAGGTCCTTAATACTTTTGAATTGGCAGATCCCTAAGATTTTCCCAGTAGAGATGGAGCCTCTCACATGTCCTGGCAGTAGCCCTACCATTATGAGTTGCCTTTTGCAAATCCTTTAGAAGCAAGCTGTTGACCCTTAGTGATGCCATATGTGAAAATCATCTAAAGTAACATCCTGCTCTGAACTGCTGTCAAATCCTTTGATTATGGAGACAGCCTAGGAAGACTAGCGTCATTAAGCAAAAGTTAATCTGTATTAATACCACCTGGTCCCTAAAGAGAAGGCCAGACTGTATTGGGCATCAAGTGCTTGAGAGTTGTTGGCATAGGATCCACAAAAAACCACACAGGGAACAAGAAACTCCTACAATTTGCAATAAAGAAGCTATATTAAGGACACAAATATATTTTAAATCCTGTCCCAACTTGCTTGAAGCACCTTAATTAAGACTGTACTTGTGATCTAATCCAAACTCCTATCCTGATCAGTAGCATCCATTCCACTTCTCTAAAAGTGGAGAAAAGGGAAAGGGAAAAGACGATACTTGCACAAGACATGGAATATACAGCTTCGGTTACCCCTCACCTAAAGGAGGTTGAAACACACTTTTCTCATCCTCTTGGTGAGTGCCATATACAAAAAATCTACTGTCCTAATAGGAGTTGGTCATCACCTTTTCTTTTCTTATTGAGAGTGACGCAGTTCTCTGACTTTGAAAGGCATTGAACCAGTGTCCCTTGGAATAGGGATTGGATCTCATGTGTTCCCAGCCATTTAAGTTATGTGCATATACCTCTTCTACATTAACAGAAATGCAATTGCTGCATTTTTCAATGGGCCTTGTCTTATAGGCAGGCTTGCAAAACACTTCACAGATGGAGCTCCGCAGGCAAACCAAGTGGAGGAATAACCACTTTATGGATATCAATCAGTATAAGATGCGAGCTAGAAGCCAAATGGCTTATTCCTGTGGAGAGTGAGCAGCTCCTGTACATGCCTAGCAGCAGAACTTTAAATGGCTTGGGAGCTTTAAAAGCCAAGTCCCCAGAGTAAGTTAGGCAGCCATCATGCCTGTAGACTGATGAGCAGAGGTTTTCAGAATCACCATTCCGTTGCCTGATTTAAAAAAAAAAAAAAGTATAAATAAGTTACCAACCAGCAGTGCTCAGTTACAGCATCAATCCATCAGTTTCAGGTGTTCTGCACTGTGCCATGGATCTGTCTCGCTATGGCCAAGCCATTTTTGCATCCTAGTTTTGTTGTGTCTTGGAGATTAGCCTGCTGAGCCTCTTGTGGCTGTTACCTCTTTGACGTCTTGTCAAGCAAAATCCCTGGTTCAGTGCCTCTTAATTCTCTCTGTTCTGGTGTCATAGAAAAAGTTTCATCTGTGCCTCTGAAGTGCGTACTGGGGATGGTTAGGGACTGTATGGCGAGCTGTTGTGCTCTCTGTACTGTTTGTAGGTAGCTACATATTATGCCATTCTCATTATGATATGCCAATTTATAGGACAGCAGGTCTTCTTGTCTCTGTGCATCTTCCAGTTCCCTGTGGCTCTGACTTCAGTTTCTAGCAGTAGAGGGATAACTTTTCAGCTGAGCAAAGTGCTACCAAGTGTCTCATTTGCCATTCTGTCATTTTAGAGTGACAAATATAGATCAGGAACTGTGTCTGCAGTCTTTTATGTATGTTTTCAGTTATTCTGACACTCTTTGCCTCAGCTAAATTAAGAGTAATGGAAGCTTGTGGTACCACGTCTAAACACATACTTCTTTGCAGCCTGCGTGAACTCCCATGCTGTCATTTGTTGGCCATTGTCAAGGCATTTCACTTTGTCCGAGGAAAGTCCGGTGCACCGAGGAAGATGAGTTCCATATAGATAATCAGCTATTTAGGGTGAATGCCACATAATAAAACTGCCTCAGAAAAGCACATATCACACTGCAGAACATGTACATACTTTTTATCACTCAGCGTAAAAGATATCTAGGCCTCCCTTCCTTTTCAAAGAGCCTTAAGTTACCACTTTCTATGGGTGCAGTTCTTGTAGACTCTACAGAATGTGCCCTGTGTGCTGTGTGCCAACCCAGTGCCTTAGGTTCTCCAGAGTGTATAAAGAGCCAGCTGAAGTGTAGTTAAGATGCATCAAGGTGGCTAATACGGCATTAAAAGGCAACTGAAACTTACCCAAAGTGTCTGTGCTCTCACTGCAGTCCATGGAGACCTAGGGTTCGGTTCAGATGTGTCTGGGTTGTCAGATGTGTCACAGGCCCTACAAGAAATCCAGATCTCTCTGGATTATCATCTGGAGACCAGGATATGTCACAGCACCTGGAATTATTTAGTCACATAGGTCTAGCAATGCCTTTTGATACGTAAACATGCTGCTTTGACATGCTAGCCATCCTGCAGTAACAGAAGGCAAACAAATCCTTCACCCAGCATGTCTACATTAGTGTAAGGACAAATCATGCTCTAATCTGCTTTGACTATTCTGACTAGGCTCCACTGAGCATTTGGATCCCTGACTTACCCTTAAATTTAAGTGTCTAAATTCAAGCTATATCCCAGTTTTAGATTGCTGTGATGGTCAAGAAAACACCATCTTGGCACTAAGTTTCAGCCATGACTTTTATTCCAATGCCTAGAATAATGTTGATAGCACCATGGTGGCTTGTACATTGTTATCCAACTTAAAAATAAAAACGTTCCATTTGCTTTCAGACTGCTTGTCATTTTGGCAGCTGCTAAAGTGTCATCCTTCTTTGAAAAAATGCTCTGATATCTTCCTTTGAACAATTTCTCTGGGCTAGTACAGTTGTTTCCCTCTTTGTCTGTTCTGTGCACGCTCTGCTGCTAACTCCAGAAAAGCGATCAAATACATTTGGCTCATAAATCTTTTAGCTGACTCACTGTTATTAACTTACCTTTTGCAACAACATGGATATCGGCAGCACCTTGTGACAGGGTTTTTTGGACTCTGTTTTAGAACTATGTGTCTCAAGTCTCTTTTGTCTTTCGGTTCCCCTGTTTTGTATTACTCTGTCAAAATTGTGGTCTACCTTCCATAGGCTTTGGCCTGCAAAGAGCAATTTCCCTGACTTTGCAGCTTCCAGTTTTACTGTCAAAGGTTAATAGTGGGTTTGTCCCAAATCCCAATCGCAAACTTGTCCTTTATCTATAACATTCACGAGTATTGGCTCCTCAGCCTTTAATTATTTACACTTATCCTGTCCGTTTCTGAAGAGCTTTTTACTCTGTTATGAGCTTTAACTGCTGTGTTTTTCCACTCAGTGTTTTCTTAGATTGTGCTATTCATGCAATATGGATGTACCTTGCTACAGAATACAAGTATGGCATAGTAAACAGAAGCCTTTTGACAAGCTATAGAAAATCTGGGCTGACCATGACAGTTAACTGGAACCCAACAGCTATTAGCCCTCCTGCAAGGTGCAGACATGGCTCCTAGCCAGGAAGCAGAGTAACCGATTATTGAAAACTCCTCTAATCACTAGCTAAAGCTAGGAAAAAGTGGGGATTTTTCCACAATAGAATTGATTTTACTTTTGGTACTGTTAAATTATCTATCCTGGTGACATCATCAGGCAAGCACGGCTTTTTCAAAAATGTCAACTACTCTCATTTATATTTAAACTAAAACCTGAAAATTAAAAATGGAGCATTTTTTCATTTTTAGCAGGCAAAAATCCATATTTTTAAAAAGTCAATTTCTCTTTGTGTTTTAAACTGAAAATAATACTGCAGAGAGCATAAGAGACACAGGATGTAATGCTAATAGTTAATAAAATAGTTAATAAAATGCAGTGTATTTCATTACTATTTCTAATAAGATAATGACAGTGCTAAAAATATTTTCCCTGTTCCATAAAAAGTTGTACCTGTATTTTAATTGGTAAATGCACTTATAATATGCACAGATTATGTTCTTAAGAGTTTCTTTATAATAATATGCTATTTTAACTCTAACTGAAGGTCTGTCAATTTGCATATTTAATTTAGGCATTAATTACTTATAGACTACAATGCACAATTTATACTAGGCTTCTTGGATTCTTTCATGTTGCAAATGTTCATGTTTCAAATTACAAACAGGACTGTTAGAATGATCTGGTGCTTATAAGGCATTTCTGTGTATTAAGTATCATATCCACGTCATCCAACCTTATTATAAGCCTTCAGGTACTTTTAACATTCGTAGAAACAAGTGACTACATGGAGAATTTCAATTTCCATTAAAAAAGTAGCTTATGTCTGGTTAGATATCTCTTCTACTTGTTAATGCCTACATTCAGTGATGAGTGACCTCTCAGCCTTTTTGGATAACCCGTCTTGTGTACATCAGCCTGCCATGCGTGGCTGTGGCAGGCCCACTATATGCAACGGGGCTACAAGGGTTACCCAAGTGGCCCGTTTTTCAGGAGCGTTGTGCAAGTGTTCATTCAGTTTCTGTACACCTGTAATCATGTATAATGCATATGAGAATGTATAATGCATAAGAGAAATGGGAATAAAAAAGGTGAGAACTGTGGGGGTTTTGTATGTGTTTCACACTGATGAAAAAGATAAAGATATGGTTTGCTTTTGGGGGCCAGTCCTTACAACCGACGTTTACTGTCGTGCCTTCTTTGTTAATGAGACACCTTCTTAAGGAGTGCAGGCTTGACAATTTTTCACCTTCACGGATGCTACAAGAATGGCATACCCAAGATGCAGGAAAAAAAGGAATTCCAAATGTTTCCCAGTTATAAAGAGGCTGGGAGAATATATGTGGGAGGGGTGTGCTTGCCTACTCTCACAGTCTTCCCTAGGTATCTGCTGTTGCCCTCTCTTGGAGACAGGGTGTTGGAATAAGGAGACTTTAGGCTGACCCAGTGTAGCTGTTCTTGTGTTGTTACATCCTTATTTACAACATGGTGAATTTAGAATGTTGATGATCTTATTAACTACAAGGAACATAATTAAAAATAGCTTGGAAAAAAATGTGTTGTTTTTTTTTTTATAATTCCAGCAGAAAATCTGAGCCAGCATTTATATGCTGTTCAACAGATGAAAAAAAAGGTGTGGTATTTTTGTAAGTGACATATTAGCCAAAAGCTCATGACGTGTATAATGAAAAGAGCCTTTAGGGTATGCCATTTTACATATGTCATGAAACTATTCAGTGACATTAGTATTTCAACTCTAGAACATACTAACTTGTATCTAAGAAGTGATACAGTGCTATGCATGGATTTGTGCTAGCAAGACCCTCTATCATCAAGTATTTAGATTTTAATAGGGCTTCCCCAGAAAGTGGGATCAGCTTGCATTGATCCAGTTGCAGGGATATGGTCCGTTAGCTCCTAGACATTACAACATTTGGTATATAATAATAGTAAGATTTGAATAATGGATAACACAATGTTCAAGGAAGTTGTTACAAGCAACTAGGTCACTTGTGCGCACCCTTAAATAGGCATAACATTATATAAGCGATGTTTACAGGTATCTTGAAAACAAAGATTTCTCTTGGGAAGTTAAAATATAATTGCTATAATTATTCAATGTGTTAGCTCTTGAGGAAAGTCTTCTCTTAAACACTATCAAAGTCTTTTAGCAAAGGATATGATTATATTAAAAGCTATGATTTTTTCACAAAGGTTTTAATCCCGCACAAGTAACTTTACCTTCTTAATTGTCCTTATAGCATCTTGATGAACTTGAAAGTAGAGGTCAAATTATTGCGTGAGGTTTTAAACCCTATCTGTTGCATTATTTAAGCAGAATGGAAATGCTTCTTTTGGATTTAGTAAAATATATCTATGAAAATACATTGTATAAATCAAGAAACAGTGACACCTGACTGAAATTCTGCAAAGCTCGTTTGCACTCTTTTGTTAAAAAAAATGTGGTTATATAACTGGTAGAGTGAAAAGTCAAGTGGCTCAATTATCTTTTTAAAGAGAACTTAAAGATTTTCATTTTTCTTTATAAAGATTTTGCAAAGTCACTGATTCCATTTGTACAAAGGAAGAGGTAAAAGGTGTAAAACAGTTTATATTTCCAGAAGCCTTACATAATCCTAAAGCCTTTGCCTATCATTATCTTAGCACCTTCAAAAGGGCATGGGCTGTAAAATCAGATTCACATTTCTGTTTCTAATTGGAATTGACCCATCCTTGTTCAGTTCTATGTCAAGACTCAGATGTAGCAGAAAGAGTGATTGTGAAAGAAATGGGAAATCTTTCACAGCTAATGATAAATTTTGTCACTAAAGCAAGTTCTTTGTAACTGCATTAAGCAAATGTGTATAGCTTACAGTCTGTGTTCTTGTTTCCACAGTGCATACATTATAACAGACTTCATGGGCATCAGGAATGAAAATTTTATGAAGGTAGCTGCAGTTGGGACTTGGATGGGAGATTTTGTCACAGCATGGATGGTAAGAAACGTAATATTATATTTTAAAAGAAAAGGAATATGTTTGTTGGTTTCAAGGGAAAGAGGAGAGGAGAAGAGAGACAACTAAATTTCTTGAAGTATTCAAGTATTTCAACCCAGACAAGTGGAAAGTCAACAAAGGCGAAGTAGCATAATGGCAGGGAATTTAATTAGCTGGGAGTCCAGAAAAGTTTCAGTTAAAATGTATCAGAGCAATATTTCATTTCTTCTGTTGTGAGTGGGAATTTTGCAATTGACTTCTGCGAGGACAGCACAGTGGCCCTTCTTTGCTATGGAATAACATCAAGACTTGCTATCTGGTGAAACAGTGAGTAATGTCTAGAGATAAACAAGTCTAAAGAAAAGGATTAAAAAAGAAGAAAAATTTACTGAAATATGTGACAAAGTGATGGAGACGAGAGAAAGAACAGAAGCCAGTTACATCCCAGAATTTGAAGGTAGCCCATTTGATGTGAAACTATCAGATTAAGTTTGTCTCTGATTTAGGATTTAGAAGAATAAAGTTTTAGCTTGGATTATAATTGTTACAAAGGTTCTCCCCTGAAATATGGGCAACCCAAAGATCAGCTTAGTGAAAGAGAATCAGAAAATGAGAGCTAACTGGGAACAAAAGGAAGCATTTGCACATGTTTTTATTGTTCAGGAAAAGCATTTCTTAAACACAAAGTGATAAAAGCTGAATTCCTTTTTTTTTTTTTTTAAGTAAGATTAGGTTTTTATGATGAGTGTAGGTAAGAATTTTAACAGTTATGGCTGTGACATTCATTTAAATTGGGGAAAGAAGTCCATGATTTTTAAGCTTGCAGAATTGGTTTTAATTAATCTAGATTTTTTTTCCTAATGATTCATTGATACCTCTCTTTGTTTACTCAAAAGAATCAAGATAATTTTAGAGGAATTTGTTAACACAGGGAACATTGCCTGATGGTGAATGTTTATCACATATGACATAAACATGGATGGAAAAGATCTTAGCACTGTATGTAGTTAGTGACTGCAATAATCTCTGACGTAAGCAAAGAAACAAGCCAAGGTGGATAAATTTTAGGACTGTGGTATGTGTTAAAGAGAAAACACTGTAGGAATAGTTTCAAGCAGGAAGGACTGTAAGATGCTAAGACTATAGTCTATAAAACTGTAGGAATAGTCTTAGAAGGGTCATCCGAGTTTCTGTCAATCTGTCTTCTATCCTCCACGTATTTGGAACATACTGTACAACAGACAGAAGAAAAAAAAAGCATCAAGGATTTTTTCAGCATATTGTTCAGTATGTGTCAGTGGTTTGTCCAAGACAAATTATGCTCTGTGAAGTGGTGGCCATGAAAAGCGTGTACAGAGCAAATCATCTGTACATACATTACAGTAAGGACATTGCAGAATTGGTGCATTGACTGATGTGACAATTAATGCGGATTTCTTGTGAATCTGTGATAAAATTCATGGCTACTTCTGAATACCTTTAGCTTGACCCTTTTTTTTTTATGGGCTTTACCCCACTATGGAAGGAAAGATGATGTATAAGCTAAGCTGAATTGAGAAGGGTCGTGTTCTTCATACATATGTGACTTAAAGCTCCAGTGATAGATTACATACAAATTGCACTACATTAGATAACGTTCAATTTTTTCAGTCCCTCTTTTCTCTTTTCTTTGAAAAAAACTGTTATATGCAGCACTATATAAAGCATGGAAACAGCTGGATTCAAGAGGCTCGAGAATCCTGATCCTTTTCTGTGTACTCAAAGCCCTCTCAGGTCTTTTCAGGAGTAGAGGCACAACTGGGTTGTGCCACAGTAGGTTCCAGTGGTGGATGGAGTTACCACTAAAGAATGGGAGAGAGACTGGGAGAAACTGCAGAGGCAGTTTGGAAAGGGGAGGCTGTTTGCAAACCAGCCTGGTTCTGTTAGCTTTCAGGAAGAGCAGAGGGCATGGAATTGGAGGGTCAATGCTTTTTAGGACATGCTTTGATTGGATTAGGAGAATTAAGAAGTGTGGTGATTGGTGTTTAAATCTTCAGACCAAAAGAGAATAGTGAGAGTGCTTCTGCAATGCAAATCTCTAGGCAAAGTGTATGAATCATTCAATGGAAGTTACAGTGTTTAAGGGCAGCTAAGCCTAGGAACATCAAAAAAAGCTACAATGCAGGTAGAGAAGTATTAGTAACAGAGAGTGGACCTGTACATTGGTGCGTGTGCATGTACATTGCTGCAAACCTCCCATACAGCCTAACTTTAGCAGTCTTATTCTATATGAACAGAAATTATCATGTTGTTTATAATATTTGAATTTGCTTGACTTTCTGCATGTCAAGCCCAGCATGGAGTTGATATCAAAGTGATATGAGTCTTCTGTGGGATTATTATATTTTATGAAGTTCTCCAGTCCTGTTTGGAAACAGGAAAGAAAAAACAGACCTGTAAAGGAACCTTTGCAGATCTTCCCATTCACAGCAGTGCTTATATTTTCTAATGTTTAAGCAGTTTCTGTAAAGAAGCCACCCATCCTTAAGACTACAAAGGAGTAGATGAAAAAGCAGCTGTAGCCTTCATTTCAGTGTATTTGAACCATACTGGAATTAAGATCTTACTCCCTATTTAATTGGAAACTTTGGAAATAAGCAGGAGTAAAGCAGAACAGATGGGGTTCCATTTCAAAAATGAGTAATCAATAAACAATAATATTGCCCTAGTACAGCAAGGAGAGGCTTATTAAATCAGGGAAGTGATTGAAATGGGAAAATATGTTTTGGATTACTGTTTGGTTTGGATTTAAAAGGCAGAAATGAGCCTTCCCCCTCAATACTTCTAGCTCACTGGCTAGCTTGTTGACAGGGTCTGACTCAATTCCTAATAAAATCAGCAATATTCCTTCCATTGTGTGTAATGAGAACGGGGCCATGCTATGGGTGCATAGGAGCTTCTCCTTTGTACCTCTGGACAGGAACTTCTGCTACTAGTAATCATCTTTGCTGAAATCTGTAGTGTTAGATGTTCTAAATAAGTCTGTGAAGAGGGGAATGGGTTCAATACACTAACCATCTCTCTGCGCTTTTTCCTCTTTGAAGCCAGGGAAGTATATGCTGCACCTGCTTTGACATGCTCTCCTGCTCTCATAAAATGTGCATTCTGTTCTCATGGAGAGTGCTTTTGAGGCAGACACCACAGGATTTGGCATAGTAGGCTAGCTTTGAAAAAAAGGTTGGATTCCACCCAAACGTATAAACTAGCAATTATGGCCACCTTCTGGGAGAGTGTGAGCAGGCTGAGGAAGGAGCTGATTCCAGGGCAGAATCTCTGATGATTAGAGTTGGGTGGCCTCCTGACCCTCTCTGTAAAAATGAGCAACCTGCTGCAGCTGTGTTTTTGTGAGGGACACGGTCCTGAGCATGGCATACTCAGAGTATACCTACAGGAGTGCGTGGCACTGAACATGGACACAGAAGGCGGAGTACGACCAGAGCCTCCTCTCTTCTTTCCAGCCTCCTGGTGAGGTGGAACAGCCTGCTTTCCTCCTTCTTTCCAGGCACCGTCGGCTTTTAGACTGTCAAAACTGTTGTTCTCCACTTTGGATGATGGCTTTTTGGGCTTTCCAAAGATTACGTATTGGCCTTGTGCTATGAATGACACTCATACCACATTGAGAGATTTACTTACCAACTGCCATTGGCGTTGACATTGAAGGCATATCCCTGCCTACAGGCCCTACATATGTGTGAAAGATTCTAAGCAGTAGAAGTTTGTTACATCTTCCTCAGACCTTGCTTGCTAGGATTATCAGAAGCTGAAGCAGTCAACTTCAGCCAGAGGCTGGCACTAATCTCTATGAATGTATCAGGGGCTGATCCTCTTTGCAAGGGATTCTGTTCCCATTTACCTTCCTTCTGAAAGGTAATTTAATTGAGATTCTCTTTTCCCTTGTTAATTGCTAGAGGGAACTGAGAACGGTTGAGAGATTCCTGAGCAGCAGAGACACTGCAGACTCACATCATCAGAAACAATGACAAACTCAAGGGATGGTTTAGCTTATTATTTATCAAACTAGTATTTACCAAATCTGCACCAGCATGTTCTTTTTAACAAGGCAAAGCCAAGACTTCTCTCAGCACTGTGCTTTAGCACAGTACTTGGCACAATGTTTTAGAGTGTAAGCTGAATCATTGCCACAATTCCTGGCTGTTCTTTCTGACACCTTCACTTGATTTCAGTTTGACTCTTCCCTTGCTTGGGACCATGAAGACTCCCAGGACCATTTCTGTCTTTCATCATCTTAGCAGAGGAATTAGTAGTATTGGGATTTCAAAAGGTTATTACTGAGTGATGAATCCACACCTACCTTTCTTTATTAGTGAAATTGGATAATGACCCCCATATACACAAGTTGCCTGGGCTTCTGTGAAGTTTCTCAGGCAAAAGAGTCACATCATTAGGTGATCATGCCTCCACATCATGACATATAACTTGTGGAATGCTGCTCCCCTTGATAAAGCTTATCTGTTCTTCTGCGAGCAGGATTTTCTGTTCTCTGAGTTTTTCAGTGCTAGCCAAAAAAGCTCCAGGAAGTGTACTTATCTGGCCAAATGGACCAGGTTTTCGGTCTTATAATTCCAGAGGACAAATCTCACACCATTATGTGTTCTGGCTTTGCTAGTTGTCAAAGAAACAGATTTTGTTCTGTTCTTTTCATTCACATTTCTCTATTAGGCATTTTTTATCTTCATCCTCTGGTGAAGGAGGCTTCTGTATTTTCCCATCTTATGAGACTAAAATGGCTTACATGGCTGGTCACAGTGTAGCTAGTAGAGGGACCTGTGGCTGGTTCATAAAGAACACTCTAGAGGGCTCAAGCCTGTCCACGTGGTCCTTGATGCTATTAACGTCAATAGCTGACAGGTTTAAGTGAATGGTTACTGCCATGCAAGCACAGAGTAAATCTGTGGACTCCTAAACCAGAACTTCTTTCTGTCATGTGCACCATGTTAGAACTCAGGCTACATCTGTAAGAACATAACAGTCGTATCTGGTCAGACTAAAAATCCATCCAACCTAGTATCCTGCCTCAAACTGTGACTATAAGCAGAAGCCTACCAGCAGAGTAAGAACAAGCCAATCATATATGGTAGTGTCCTCTAATACTCTCTCCAACTGCATGCAGTTTTGTGTATATAATAACTCTTGACGGATGTCTCTTCCCTCCTGGTCTTGCCCAATCTCACCTTTAGCCCAAGTACTTTTTCTAGCATCCACAGAATTATTTGGCAACAAGTTCCAGAGGTCACTGTATAAGGAATCACCCCCTTTTGTTTGTTTTAACTTGTTTCCTGCTAACCTAATTTGATGCCTTTTGTTCTTTACTGAAGAGACAGCAAACACTTCATCCCTGTATGCTTTCTCCCTAATGTTTGTGATTTGGTAGACATATATCACAGTTATTCTAATTTATCCCTTCTTCACGCTGATGATCTCTAGCCTAGTAAGCTGTTTCTTGTACACAAGTTTCTCCGTGTATTTGATTATCTTTATTGCCGTTCTTTGCAATTTCTCCAGTTTTGCTATGTCCTTCTTCATAGGGAGATCACAACTGTCCACAGTACTCAAGGTGTGAATGAACTATGAGTTTTACAGTGATATAATGATGTTCCCTTATTTTCTATTCCTTTCCTAATAGTTCCTAACATTTGTGGCGGGCAGGTGTTGACTATATGGGGCACTAAGAGCATGTTTTCATGATACGATATTATCATAACCTCAAAATCTTGCTCCTGAGCTATAATGGTCAGCTGAGAGCCAATCGTTTCATAAATGATCCTAGAATTGTTTTGCCCCCTGTGCATCACTTTGCATTCATCTACAAAGAATTTCATCTGCCATTTATTGCCTGGGGACTTACTTCCGTAAGGACCTTTCTCGGTTCTTCACAGTCAGCAAGCCATCATCCCTATTACTGTGCATAACTTAATATCATTATAAAGCCTTCTCACCTCGCTGCTCACCCATTTTACCAGGTTGCTTAGGAATATGATGAACGACTGCATCCCCTCCACAAATCCCTGTGGAATGCCACTAATGACCTCCCTCCATTGCAAGAGCTGTCTGGCTAACCTACTTACCTTCTGTTCCCTGTCTTTTAACCAGTTATTTATCAACATAAAGACCTTCCCTAAAGCTCTGACTGTTGGGTTTCCATAGAAGCCTTTGATGAGGGATTTTTCAAAAGCCTTTTAGAAAATTCAGGTTAGGCTATTTTAACCACATCTCCTTTATCCCTGTGCTTTGTTGACCTCATTCAGTAATCGTGTTCTGAAATATCCCCATTCCTGATATTTACAGAGCCAGCCACTTAGCACTCCTTTCACAGCCTCAGTGTTTCCTGCTGCCATTAAAGAGGTATTCAGACAATGTTGGGTGCCCCTGAAAGTGCTGTTTGCATGAAAGACAAAAAGTCCCAGCTCAGGAGCTATGATTGTGTGGAACACTATGGAGCCATTGTCATGTGCCTTATCAGTGAAAGACGGTGAGCTTATTTCCTAACAGTTAAACTTCATGTGTTCATTTTACCTCATTTTCATTAATTTTCTCTGTTCTTTTCCTTCAACACCCTTTTGTCTTATGGCCTGGGCTCCATTTTGCAGGTGAACAAAAATTAAGGTGGGAATATTTTGTTTTGTATGTTCTTGCACATGTCAGAAGGGTCAACAGAGCCTGAACGTGGCTGTTAATACTATCCTGAAGACAGAAACGTCTCTGCCTGTGGTAAGACCTATATTCTGAATATGTGCATGGATGACATGTTTCAGAGAGCATCAACCATCGATGCATAACCTCTCTTTCCTGAAAAATTACGTGGTCTGTGGATCTTGTAGGCTGAACAGGGAGGGTCTTAACAAGTTTTTGTTATTTTCATAGTTAAGTGGAATTTTTGAATCATAGGTTTGGACACAGGAACCTGTGTCTGCTAAAGTCATTCTTTGAATCTGGGCCCCTCTTGACCTTCTTCCTGAGAAACATCTTTTTTTTCCTTCCCTGCTGTACAGGCAGTGGACACAATTTAATTGCTGTAGTTGGGGATAGAAGTGTTCCACTGCCCACAAATGTATACTTTGCTCTTCATTTTGACCTTGTAAATGCCGGTGTGGTCTTTCTCTATAAATTTGAAGCATAATGGTCTAATATACTGCACAGTGTAAGGTGAAGTAATGCAGCACATGCATTACACTTTAATAAACCCATCACTTGGTGTTAATCTTCTGGTGGATACCTGGTACCTGTAGATTATGCTCTGTCTGCTGTCTTCTTTATTCATTTTTGTAATAAGAACAGATGTTTACTTATTGCCATTAAAACATTTTTGATGACTTGCAAGCTATTGGCAAGAGTTTTAACAGTATTTGGAGATGTTTACTTTTGACTGTTGCCATTGTGATCCTGAAAAAGGGCATTTATTTGTAGAACAGGAGAACAAGCTATTGAATGATTTTTAAGTGCTTCCCTTGTGTCCATTAAGAGAGAAGATTATTCTTGTCCTCATTTGCTCTGAGACGTAACTATCTATGTCGACATCCTAGAGGAATGAAAGATTCATTGCCACTGTGCAGAAACTAGGTTGATTTACCTCTGTATTTCATCTCATAATGTGAATGTGTTGTTAGGGCGTGTTCAAACAAAGTAAGCAACTTTGATGCTGCAAATACTATCATGTTGCTGAAAATAGCAGGCACATTAAACTCTTGCAGTGCAAATAGATAGAAAATAATATACTAATGTGACTAAAAAATGAAATTTTCTTTAGTACAGGGAAGGGCACCCGTATAAAAAATATGCTGAAGGAAAACGTAACATTATCATTAAAAAAGATAAAGTTTCTGTGATTTTGTATGTAAGTTTTTAACTAAAAGAATAGACACAAATGTTCACTCTTAAATTTATGTGAGTCTTAGAAAGTAATTCTTCTGTCCAGGAAATTCTATTCAGCAAAGCATAGTATATTGTTTTATCTGCAAGCAGTGAAGGATCCACCATTTTGATGCACATTCCAAGGTAGTTTGGAGAGTCAGGAGTCTTGAATGACTGACACCTTTTCTAACTCATGCCTCTGTCAAGGATTTGGCATGACAATTTAGGTTATGATCAGTGTCAATCTTCTTGATTGTTTCTATTGCACTGACATATCAAATGACAAAATAAAACTGTAATTGAATTTGCAGTGGCATCTGAAATACTGTATAGCTAACAACTCTGCTGTACTTCAGTAGTGGAAATGAAATTAAACTATGAAGCATGAAGTGGAAGGAGCAAAGTGGATGACACATGTTACTAAACTCACTTGCCAGGACTGCACAGGAATGTGACTAATAACATCATTGGTGGCAACATGTTTCTTTCCATTCAGAGAGGCAGACACAATGCCAGTTGCACTTTTTGTTCATCTGTGTTTCTTGTTTTGTTTTTCTTTCCTCTTCTTAAGGGCCAGTCCAGTTGCAGAGCCATTCTGTAGCTAGTGATTCTGTCTCCAGGTGATAACCCACGTGTAAATTCATGGGCACAATGGCTACTCATACATCCAGTCATATGAGACCTGCTAATTTTGTATTTTCAGTTTTGTAGGGCACGAATGTGCTCACATCCTGCTGTGCTTCATGGCTGGTACTTACTTATATAAGGTGGAGTGTGCCTGGTGTCATCTGAGTTCATCCAATCATCCCATCAAGTCAGATTGCACTATTATTTATTCATTGATTGATGGTGTAGCCATCTGTTCATGTCCTCTAGATTATAATTATCTGCCTTTTCAAGCTTGATCTTTTTTTGTATTCCCCTGTTACCTTGTCATTTGAATTCTGAACAGGCATTGCCAGAGATGTTACTTCATCCCTGTCTGTTTCCCAGCCAGTGAGTTCCTTCAACTCATGGTCACAGCAGGTGTCTTTGTTGATAACCACTTTCTGGGCTTTAAAACATGTGCTTGGTATATCTAGCAGTAAAAGGCTCAGGATTTTCTTCTGAAGAAGGCCACAGCCAGCTGTACCTCAGAGCTCAAGAATATGAATTGGAAGCCCCAAAAGTTGGGCCCTAAAATTTATCCTAGAGTTTCTCCAAAGCAGCCACTGATAGCTTTCTATGACAAGCCAAAATAGTTCTAGGAGCTCTTCCAAATAGGTGGGAAATTTCCCCCACTTTTTTTTTTTCTTTTTTCTTTTTCTAAGGATTTACAAGATTGCTGTGGAGCTTCTTTCCATCATTGGAGCACATTTCAATTACAGCTCAAGTTACATTCCAGCTGGAAATTGTCTCTGCTCCTAGCATTGGCCAAATGACCACGAAGAGCTATCGTTATTCTTTCATAGAGGTGTGTGCCATATACAGGTGCCCATAATCGATGTGGTAGTTAATTGGGTAGTCTCACTGTTTCTCTATGTGCCACTTCACTGCCCAGCCTCATCCATAGTCCAAGTAAACAACTGAGGGTAAAAAGAGATTTTCTGGTAACTGGAGATCTTTAAGATGTGTGGGCCTTGTGTTCATTCATTTCCCGTGCTTATTCTTACCTCTCCTAGAACTGTTTCATCTTCTGTTTGCAGATGATATAGATGTTATTTAAACAACACCTATTTTTGGTGTTCTCCAGGCAAAGAGAAAGTAGATGGAGCTGTACTGAACAGCGGTGTGCCCCTTCAGAAGTATCTGCTCTTTTGCACTGCCGTGCTCATGTAGCAATCGTGCAAGTTCACATATGAACTGAATGTTTTGAAGAGTCATGTGGCTGGTTATTAACCTGGTTTTACTCTTTAGAAGCTGCAGTTGTTTATATAAAAACAACACTTAGGCCAATAAGATTTACTTGGTCTAAAGAGGACTTAATAGAAGGCCAGAAATGTTAGTAAGTAGAGAGGATTGTAGTTATCCTCCAGAAATGGAAATAATTTTGCATTAGTTTCCTGATTGTTGGAAAAGAGGAAGAGATACATTTTTAGCATTAGTTTTCACAGTTCATCCATAGTTCTGGATGTAGGGTCATGGTAAAAATCCAACTAAAAGTACGCTGTTCAAATGAATTCAGGAATTCAGTTTTGGAGAATACCACTCATTCACCCTGTATATTATCCTGCATCCTTCACTGGTCAGTGTGAGATGCTCACAGTGAAAGTTAATAGACTCTCTGGGAGGGTGAAAAAGAGAGGAAGGAGAAGAGGATGGAGAGGTACATTTTCCATGAAGCCTTCAATAACTAGAGCCGCAGCTACTGTCAGTGGGGACCACTGCAGAGCTTGTTTGCTTCAGCTACCTAGCTGAGCTTTTCATGATCAAAGCAAGGAAGAAGTTTCCTCCTGGGAAAGAGGGACAGAGGCCAAAAGTAAATCAGGTAGGAACAAGGTGTATCTGTTCTTCACTGGGGTGAAGTGAGTGGAGCACAGGCAGAATGGAGGAGGCTCAGGAGGTACAGGAAAGTGAAACAGATGTTTACTGGTTAGATGCTACAGGTTTCGTATTGAATGCCCTGACACACACTGCATTCCTCCTGAGAATTTGGAACTCTCTCTGATTGGAAAAGTGAAGTGAAATCTCTTTTCTTTTCTTGATTACATTTATTGTGTGATCTTCTGATATTATAAAATTGAAACCAGCGCTATCTCTTGTGAGGGCATCTGGGATAACGCTTAGTGCATGATAAGATTCTGGGTTTGTTTATGCATTGTAGTTGATTTCACTATTAAAACACAGAAAGCCTATTTCTTTCTTAATTGTCATAGTGCTCCCTTATAGCCTTCAAACCCCTTAAAAACTAAACAATGCAAAAAGTAGATTCATCAGGCAGATGAGAATTCTGCAGAAGTGGTCAAAAAAATCTATGGCATCTTGCCCAGGGAGCCTGTGTGGGCACAGCGTGCCTCACTGGTTTCGCTAGCCAGCGATCATTCTGTGATGGTTTTTTCTGTGTTACACATATGCCTGTGTGTAGGGCGTGAGGAATTGCGCTATTGCAGACAGAGGGGGAATGTGAGCTAGCAAGCCAAGAACTATCCGCGTAGACAATGGTATAGTGGTGTGCTTAAAAGTTAAGGTGGCTGTCTTCTGACTGCAATGAACATGAAACAGGCCTAATACTTGCTTTCTTTTTATCTCAGACTTATCTGTGCATTCTGTTCTGACAATAAAGTTTCTTTTAATTCCAGAACAGTGATGATATCTGTTCTGAAATCTCCAGGGTTCTGAGATGCTTTAAAAATGCATGAAGGATCATGTCAAATATTAATGGGAGCTATTCTGTTCTCCAAATGTTGTAGATGGAAGATATGGCTCCATCTTTTTCAAAAGACAAGGTGTAAGGGAGAAGATATGTTTTCCTGCAACTCAAATCTTGTCCAATTGATTTGTTTTGTAGCTTCAATTAGCCATACAGTTATAAATCAGGGAGACTCAGGGTCCTGTATTTTCTTTTCCTCTTTATCATACTCTCTTTTGCACTTTTTCATGTAGAGCTGTATTTGCTTCTTGACGGTATTTATACAGCACATCTTGATATATCTTGGTTACATGTATTTAGAAACTCAAGTCAGAGTACCATATAAATTAAAGTAACTATGCAGCAATTCTGTATTCTGACATGATGTACTCCTTAGAAATGGTGTGAATGAGTGGGTGTCAGAAGTGCTGCAGAAGTGGGACTCTAGAAATAACATGTTCTCACTGAAGATCTTTGAGTACAGATGGCAAATGTGTAAACTGTTGGAGTCTCTAAGATGGACACTTCCTCTCGGGAACAGTCTGGTTCTGTATGAGATTGCAAGCACAAACCTTTTTCACTGACTGGCAGAAGAAAAGAATTTTCTTGCTGGAACTGAAACTGAAGCCATTACCTCAATAAATCTGCCAACATGTGCAATGAGAGGCTCTATAACGGAATGGGAAGAGGTTGTTTGATAAGTATTATAAAAGGAATATTGAACTGACCATGCAAATTCGGCTGAAGATCTTTAGTAGATTAAATATATGGTGAAATAAGACCTTCAGGGAGAGATTAGCAGCAGATGGCAGTGGTACATAGCAAAGCATTTCTTTAATTCTGAATTCCTTCAGGGTCTGTAGGATGAACTATTAGAAACTCTGTAAAGGGAAAAGAGGAAGGAAGGATGTTTTAGTATGAAAAAGCCTATCACAGCGCTCTTGCCTAACAAAATGATGTATAAAATCAGTACTTCTCTACAAGGGAGAGTATGGTTGAAAATGGTAAACTAAGAAAGAAAAGACTACTGCTAGTCTTAAACTGCATTATTTTGAGGAATGGTTGTTCAGCTGAGAAACTTTATTACGAGGGTGGAAGAAGCTGCAGATGCATCTGCTGTCTGTTTCCCTTCTATATAGACTTATGTCTTCTCTTTTTACACTTTTCATTTCACATTCCCTAGAGTGTAATCATCATAACTTAAATCAATGATAAATTCCTGTTGTCTGGATTTCATCTCTGATGCTGTTTTGTAGAGAAAATATATTTAGACTATGGCCAGAAAGAAATGATTTAAATGCCCAGGTTACCAGAATACCATTCATTTTGTGTTGAATTATGCCTAAAAATAAAAGAAGGTTATGCTCACAACAGCTACAGTACCTTACAAATGGTATCCCATGTTGCCATAGGTCAACTCAACCTACGCATTCTGAAGATCAATACAATATATCAGAAGAGCAATTAAGCAAGTGCTTGTGTAAATACAGCACAGAATTAATTTTCCTGTGTGGTACTGCATAATATATGAATTTGTCGTAATATGGTCTAAGAGGTCTTCTCTTAATCCACCTTGCTAAGAACCCTGCATCAAACTGAGTGAGGATTCCTGACTTGTAAGTGAAATCACTAACTCCACTCTGTATGTACAGAAGTTGACAGTAAAGCTGAGCCTGAAATGGAGAAATCTTAGGAACTGTCAAACTTAGACTTACGATACTCTAGCCAGAAGGTCACTTTTTTGATATCCATACTTGTGGTTGTCCTCAAGAAACAGTGAAAATTCAACATGTTCAAACACAGTTTCTACAGAAAAAAATCAGATAGGTTGGCTTCCAAAAGGTCTTTGTTGCCAAAACCCAGGTCTAACTTTGGTGGAATTCTGCTGACTGCAGCAGACTTAAAATACACAATTGCTTCTTATAAACTGAGATATTAAAATAAAAAGTTTCAATGGATTTGAATTAAAACTAATTATAAAACTTCATTTAATAAAAGGCACTCGGTAAGATGAGTCTAATCTTGTCTTGGTCTCTTTTTGTTATTTTACATTACTTGAAATGGGAACTTGAAGTACTTTTTTAAATGGATAGAAAGATTGTCGAGTTTCACTTAAACTTTTGTAAGTACCTTTAAAACCTCCATTAAAAAGCTATTTTTGTAATTTCTTACAGTACTACACTTCTCCAAATCACAAAAGAAATCACTGCCTCCTACACTGGCAGTAATAAAAAAGGTTTTGCATTTTGCAGACATTAGGGATTGATCTTTATAGCAACTCGTGGAGATAGGTATGCTAATATGCCTCTGTTTTACAATAGGGAACTGAAGCAAAGGAAGAGGTTTAAGCTTTTTGAGGCCAAATTAATCAGGCGTTACGCACAGCTTCCAATAAAGTTACACCGACCTTTATATTAGTGTAAATGATGACAAAAAAAATTATTTTGGGCAGCAGATTCTCAGTCCTTATATCTTGCAGTTGAAAATGCTTTGGTGCTTGTCTGGGTCATGTAGAGAACTGGTGATGGAGCTGAGACAAGAGCGTGCTCTCGGCTTTGGATTCATCCCATCACTGTTTTCCTCAAATCTTTAAGTGAAATTGTTTTCTCTATCTCCATTGATGGCAGCGTTCCAATGTATCTAAAAGGTATCTGTCTCTGCAAAGATACTGAATCATTTCTTTTATGGAAAATCGAAATGGCATGTATGTGCACTGGGGATACATAAATGTAAGGAGCTGCTCTGGTTTTTATTCTAACTGGTGACCAAAACATCTTATAAAGTTTCTCCTCACCTGTATGTAGGTGAAGGGATGCTTCCAAATGGTGGATGCCTTGGACTGTGCTTCCCATTCTCCTGGCTTCAGCTGTGTATGAACCACAGAATACATGTTTTTTCTATGAAGGCTCTGTGCCCATTTCTGGAGACCTCTGGCCTCTCTTCTCTTCTGCATTGCATTCCTTTTATGCTTGCGTAACTCTACCAAAGTGATGGAGTTTATACTAATGTCTGATTGTGGAGAATCAGGGCATGTATTCCAGTTCTCTTAACTTGAAATTAGGTGGATCTTTGCTTAAATTTTTGGCTTATCATATGATGCCACAAAAATTAATTTTACCACCCAACACCCCAATTTTATAGTAAAGAAACAACCTAAGTAGAGTTATTAGACAACATAATCTGCTTCATAATGGACAGAGCGCTGTCAGAAGGTTTATCAGAATGAGGACAAAACACGTAGGTATGATTACATCAGTGTACCACTGGGAAAGCTCCAGCACTAGTGCAAGGTACAGCTCAAGTTACAACACTTAAGTATTGTATTAGGCAGGCCCATGCTTTTCAGACAGCAGACATATTTTACGCACATTTCTTATTATCTCTCATAGGCCCCCAGAATATCCACAGCAGATGAGGAACAGGCTTTATATGTGTATGGCCTTACACTGCCTAACAATATAGTCCCAACTTATCCATTTGCCACACAGTCTTCACTATAGAAGTGGGAAGTAGGGATATTTGTGTTTCACTTGGGTTAATACTTGACCCAGAAAATGAAAGTAGGATTTGTGTGACCAAATGGTGGTTTGGTCATGGAAGTGGTATGATGTACATTTGGACAGTTACAGATTTTAACCTTTTAATCTGGGTTGATTTTCTGGGCTATCTTAATATTCAATGGAGAGAAAAAGGCCTGCTAAGTCATTGGAGTATAGTTGACATCTGAAATGATGCCAATGAATCACATTGTAAAACCACTTACTTCTCTCCACTGGTAATAAAGGAATTGTAGGGTGACTCAGATTTAGATGTTTACATTTGAGGTACTAAAGTTATGTGTCTGGATACAGGGGAGGCAGAAATGTCAGAAGGTGTCCCACAAACTAGCAGAGTTAAAGCATGGCAATTTTTGCTGTCAGACATCCCTTGGGAGCTAAGGAAGGTAAAGAAATACTTCTAGAGCGGCAAGGCTTTCCTGGTGAAACATTAAAAGAACTTCACATAAAGTCTGAGGCTCATGCAGCAGTGAATAAATTAAACCGTAACACAAATAAAACATAAAGAATTCACATACAACAGCAGTGTGAAATCAAGGATTGTATGGACAGTAATGAGAACAAGCATGACTGTGTATCCTCCAAGACTTTAAATTTTACCTTGAAGTTAGCAAAACTGTTAAGAAGATATGTTATTTAAGTTATCTAAATTTCAAGACTCATTTCAAAGAAGGTCTCTGGGCATTTATAGATAAAAACGTGTGTATGTGTGCGTGTATGCACAGATTCAGCAGCACTGTGCCTGAGAGACAACCTTTTTTTATGTTCTTTCATGACTAATACAAAACTGCCTTAATCTTTATAAGGCAACTGAATATTATTAATACCAAAGTGTCCTAATCTATATAAGGCAAACACATACACCTTATTTATTACTAAGCTGACCTGTGACCACAGAAAAATTTGGCTCATTGATTTCCCCTGAATCTCCTATCCTGTGGTGATTTCCAGGCATCTCCTTGTTGGCACGACCTAAGCCAGACTGGGCCTATACCATCTACAATATTTATTCATGCTTTGCTAACCTACTATTTATATTGATTTAACCCATCTACAATGTTTATTCATGCTTTGCTAACCTACTATTTATATTGATTTAACCTATTTCCAAGGTTATCTTATGCTGTTTAGTAGACTAAGGGGCTATTAAATGAGTTGAGGTAGTATGAAAGGCCTGAATCAGCCACATGATGCTCCAAGCCAGATATTTGGGAATGACTTCGGAACAGATGCCAACACTGGTTGATTATTCTTCTGTGAGGGCCTACCTCTGGCTTCGTGTCAGGCCAACTGTACGTCTTCCTTCACCTTTGGAAAGGCGTAGAGATTTGGGAGATGGAGGTCTGGTACGGTGAGAGCTGCATGCAGCTCTAACGTTGAAGGTTCAGTGCTGCTGCTCTGTTGGGTTATTGAAGGCTTGTTTGGGACACAGTGGAATAAAGCCTTGTATTGCTAGAATGAAACCCGAATTACTAACAAGTATTACAAAATTCCAGTTATTTGACAAGAAAGGATAACAAGGAGGGTACTGAGAAGTTAGCTGTAATGTGGGTTTTGTATTAAAAGCTCTGAAATCTAGCCATTGAACAATGCTGTCATAATCTGTTACCTCGGAAATTATTTTTTTCCTCTTAGGTTGCTTTTTTTGAACTCATTCCCTGTCATTCGTTTCAAACCGTAGCTACAAAGAAGATTGTCTTCTTCTACTCTTATTTCTGTGTGTCAGTATTCTAGGATATTCCTAGTGGCTCCCAAATATCTTCTATTTCAAGTTCTGCCTGTCTCCCTTCCTGCCGTCCTCCTTTCTGTGCACCACACAGTGATACCTTAAACTCTTCAGATTTCTTTCTACTTTGTTCATTTGTTCATTCCAAGTCTCTTGCCCAGTATTTTGAGACTGAACAGCCTCTCGGTACACATTGAACTCCAGTTCTTTCACATGGAATTAAAAATCTGCCTACTTAATTTATGATGACTTCATCTACTGTACTTCTGTATTTCATTTTCTCTGACACCTCTATGCTGTAAAAAAGGCACTGACTGTCTTTCACTGGCTGGGGTTTTTTGCAAGCTGTACAATGCTAAGGGTATGCTGTAATAATAATTATAAACATTAGTGCTGGTTGAATTTTTTAGCATTAGCACAATTGCTTTGCTTTGCTCTGCTCTTGTGTCATGGGCAATGGAGTAAGTCCTGCACCCCCGTGCATGTTGTTGTCTCTGTTGCAATGATGTAGTTTGTTTTGATGCTCAGAGGGGACAGTGTACAAGCTTACAGCTCTCGCTGGCACCGAGGACTGTGCTTGCTGTGCAGTACTGATGCATATTCTCTGATATCTATGTGCTCCTCTTCAGCCCAGGAGAGACCTCTCTGTCAAATGTGTCAATAAAATGTAAGCGGTTGAATACCTTTTATTGAGGTATTAATCAAAGTGGCCCACAAGACTGTATAAAAGTAACTGAAATTGGTAGATTGACAGGAATACAGCCGGGGCATGACCACGGCAATGCACTAGCCAGTTCTAATGGCTGTAATTTCACAACACTATTAAAGGAAATTACAGAAGACACAGTGGGCTGAATTAACCCTAGCTGTAACTGTTGTCTTTTACAGAGTTGCATGAGGTGGGACTTGGCGAATGTGGTCCTTTCTCTGCAAATAAAGTACATCTTTACACCTGCTATTAGTAATGATGCACAGATGCTGACTGAAATACATTGACTGTAACACTCTAATGTAGGGCAGACTTGTCAGAGAAAACTCAGATTGGCATTAGATATTGTGATTCATGAAATAAAATTAATTGCTAAAAATATAATCAATTTCTGAATTAAGTGTACAATTGCTGCAAATGATCAATTCATTTTTGGAAGAGAAGCAGATTGAATCACTTGTATTTTAAAAAAAAAAAATCTAAAATGTAGTAGTAGCACAGGAAAAGTGTACTCACTTCACTGCATTAGCTTTTGTACAATTCACAAGTGACATTACCAGGCGGCAAAACAACATGGCTCCCTTAGAGAAGCACTCAGTGTGCCGTCCCTGTGGCTCTAGCTTGTGAACATCTGTGCAAAGTGTCCCAACTATCAGCAATAGTACTGATAAAGTCAGAATAACCCTTTTATGGTAGCCACAGATTAAAAGTACTGATGAAGTTAGAGCCAAGATATTTTTAGAAGAAAAGAGAAGGCTGAATCAACACACACATTTATACTGACACAACTGCACTCTTATCAAAATTGGTTTGACTACATGAGAAAGGTCATCCCCTAACTGATACAGTTGTATTGGTGTAAAAAGCAGTGTATAGATCAAGCCCACACACCAGGGAAGGAGGAGGAGCCCCTTAAAAGTTTTAAAGAGAGCTCCCACTGCTTCTAGGCTGTAGCACTAGTAGCTGCTGCTCCAGTTTCAGTTCACTAATAAATGCCGAATCCTGCCCCCAGCATCATTTCACTGAGGTCACTTGAGAGAAAAATTGAATTATTCATTGTGTTTTTAAAAGTTTTTGAACTTCAAGTGTTGAAGAGTTCATAGTCTATTCTATATAAAATACTGAATGACTTCAGAGAGCAATGTTGATTTTTGCTCTTGGGGCTCTGCTGCTGTCCATAAAGCATTCAGGCAATGTTCTTGTAGTTTATGATGTCAGAAGTGTAATCCCTTGAGTGAATTATATAGATTTGTATTCATGCCAGGTCATCTTATTACCCTAAGGTTTATAGACAGGCCAGTTGCTTCCACCAGCTGATGGGTTTTTAAAGCCTGGGCAGCAATTTTCTTCAGTAACACCCGTATCTCAGGTAAGGGTAAAGTCCCAGGCCTTAAGTCTGACGTCATGACAGTATGAGAAGAGTGTTAAAAGTTCAGGCCCATTCCATCTGATCCTAATAATTGTTTATGACAGCCTGTGCCCTTTTTCTTTCAGATGCTAACAACTCTTGTTAAAGCGGCTATAATTTTTCTGAGACTGAATCTTCCTGTCCTTTTTCAAAAATACTCCAGGAAATTTTTCTGTCCATCTCAAGCACTGTACTGTTTAAAATACAGCACTTTTAAGCAGACTGCTTTGAATTTCCTATCGCTGTTGAGCAGTTCCCCAGTGTAAAAGAAAAAAGCACTTTATGGGAGAAGGAGAGAGAAGTGTCTTTGCTGGTGCTAAGAACCATGGACTTTCTAGGGAAAGAACTTAAATTGTAATTACCAATAATTCTAATTCAGTGAGCAGGGAAGTGGGAAGAATGACTTAAAACTCAGTTTTCAATGATTTTTATTGTTCTCAATATAAAATACAATTGTGATAGAGTAAATAGGCAGTCTTCTAGACTTTTTTTCTAGTCTATGAGCAACACAATAAGAGCAATTATGAAAGTATATTAATCATCTTACAATTTATGTCTGTTTTGTATTTACATTGGGCAATGATTATACACTGATGGCTGGTATCCAATCCATCCATCCATCCATTTTGCAGGGTTTGTTTGGGCGGGGAGGAAGCTTATTGGGGAAGGTAAGCTAAAGATCTGAGAATTGCAGCTGGTGAGATTTAGTCATTTCCCTCTCTTCTGAGTGGTAGTGCTCTCACTGAGATTTAGCTTCTGTAAAGTTAGGTCTTCTGCAGTGCTGAACTTCTTCCCTTGGCTGACAGTTTCATTGTTCCAAGGGAGCATAGCTGTCAGAGAAGGTCATCGCTGCAGAGGGGATGGCAGTCTCTCAAGCACCTAAGGCCAGTCCCACAGAGAGCTTTGAGGACCGTGGCAATGACCTTCACCTGGGCTCTGAAATCATGGGGGAGTTTGCGCCGAGACCAGCGTGCCAGGACGATGTGTTCATAGTCGCTTGTGTTGCTAAGCCGACTGGCAGCTGCTTTTTGTAGCAGCAGGAGTTTTTTCACGATATATGCTTTTCATTCTCGGATACAATGAGATGCAGTAATCAAGCCTGGAGGTCATACACATGTGGATCCTTGCTGCCAAGTCTGTGTCTGATAGATGCTGGAGAGAAGTATGTTGTTCAGTACTTCATCCAACAAAATGTTGATGTTTAGTAAGGTGGCAGATTTTCTTCATTTCTTTGTTGTCTTCATTGTGAGCGAAGAGGAAGAAATAGTGGTTTGACAGGACGTAGGAGTAGTTCTTGCACCCTGTGCATCCCCTACATCCTCAGGATATGCAGTCTCCGTGTACAGATTGAGGTTTATGTGTTCCCCAGTTTGCTCATAGGCTGGCAGTTGTTGACTACATGATTAAGAATGTCCTGTTAAGAACTACAGTTCAAATTTAGCTCTATATTCATATCTGTGTAACTAAGGAACAACAGCTGGTCTGTAGTCTGATTGCTTTCCTTGCTTCTTCAGTGTTTTCTTTAGCTTTTCATTTGCTTGAAAATAACAAAAAAATAAGTATTTCCATTGAACGAATTGGTGCTTTAAGAAAAAGATGTGCATATCCCTTTGCTAAATGTAAAGAGAGGAGACTTCGTGCTCACAAGCGTGTATGACAGCTAGACTAACTACTCTGTAGTTAGTAGAAACAAACAGTTTTCATGTCATACTCTTGAAATATGTTTAGATAGAGCAGCTAACAAGACCTTGAAGGATTACTCATATATTGCCACACACAGGCACTGAAAAAAAAGGAAGAAAACCCACTATTACCACCACTAACATTACTGTACTGTTTTGTGGATGTTCCTGCACTGGCTTATGTTGCTGGCAATAAGCAAATCACTTATTTTTAAGTATTTGTGCACCTTACTGACTTATAGGCAGCCTAGCAACCCTTCATTCATCATACATGTTAAAAACCAGGAGAGAGAACTTTTTGTGAAGAATGCTGATCAGAAAGGGCTTGGAAATTGGAAGCAAAGAATCTGTCTCCTGATGCTGTGTTCAGCAAGCCACCTTGCTAACTTAGGCACTTATGTGCAGAGCGTCAGCACCTTTGTGCCTCTCTCTAGGCAATGGAGAGAGACCAGTCTCTGTTCAGAGGGCAGTTCAGTCTTTCCAAGAGCTGAGTGTCCTCTGAAGGTATCTACCTTTTCGTCTTGGTTATAGAGTCATCAAACACAGCAGTTAAACTTCTAAAGTTATGTGAGAGAAATCAAGGCTCTTGTGTGCATTATTGGTAAGTAAGAAAATAGTCAAGACATACCAAAGTCTATCATTTTCTTTGTAAGAGAAGAGAATGCTGAGCGTGCCCAAGAGGAGAATTTGCATGCACGTGCCCTCACACTGTCTGCCAGGGATGCTAGGTACTACAGGACAGGGCCGAACCCAGAAAAAGAAAGAGGTGGTTCGTTCTTTTTTCTTGTTTTCTGATCTTAATCTCAGTCCTTGCATTCCGTTTGGCTTCTGAGGTTAATCTGTCAGAAGCTAAGTACTTTAAATGCATGTACTGAAGAGAAACGTTATTCTTTTTCACATCGTATATTCCTTATGCTTATCCTGGTTATTATTAAATTATTTGAGAGCTGAAGTACCCTTTGTGCTGTACAGATGTTGCAGTTTATTACAACATCTCCCTGTGTTGGTAGAATTAAGGAATGCTCATTTTCACATGCTGATCTTCTACATTAGCCACACCCAACTTGAAAATCTTTTCTCCTTGATCCAAATAGTTGTTTCGTCCTTTCTACCGAGTGGAATCAATGTCGTCATCCCTCCCAGAATTGTCATCTTTTTGGTTATACCAGGGCAATTCTAGTTTAGTAATTTGCTTTGAGGTGACTAAGGAAAACCCCGACTGCTTGAGAGTAGATACCTGTGTGTTACAGTAGTAGGTGCCTACCTTCCTGCCTCCTTCCCTCCCTTCTTCCAGAGCTAGTACAAGGAATCACACTGGGTACTTGTCCCTTCACCAGTAGCAAGGTAGCTCTAAGCAGCTCAGAGTCCCATGGTAGTCCCATAGCCTACTGGGGAATGGAATGGGCAACCGACTACCAGAAGTGATGCAAAGCAAAGGGAATTGCTCTGGTTCCACAGGGACCATCAGACTGGCAAACTGGATCCATGATCAATTCTTTCTGTGAGATGAAGGAAAGCCTGTTGTCCTGATTGTGCAATGGGGTCATCTGGAGCAAGTCTTCCAACAGTGAAACAACTTCTGTTAGTTCTCTGGTGGTGCAGAACGACACTGGGCATTTTTATTTCCCAGTTCTCTAAGTTCAGTTACAGGTTTTTATTTTAACATAAATAGAAACTTAGAAAGGAGTCCAAGATTTGGCTTGTGTTGATAAGATGAACATAATTGCTGTACATACAATTTTACTGAATTTACAGATCTGTGCAGTTAACCTCAGATAAAATATTTCTAGATGAGGTCTAGCAGAGGTTGTCTATGTTGGTCTTAAAATAGACAAGTGCAAAGTATTTTGATTGTATTAAAAAATGTCTGGAAAAATTGTTAGTCTGACAGGGAACCTTCTAGGGCTGCTCTAGGCTTAATTTAGTCCAAGAATGTAACAGTTCGGGGGGGGGGGGGGGGGGGAGCTATTATAAAACCTAAAATTAAAAGGTTGTGTTTAATCTGCTAGAAGTTATTAATATTCATTTAGAAACTGTTGAGATGTATTGTTTATTAGTACAGAAGAAACAGACATCTGGTAGCATCTTTTTTCATCATTCAATATAGACACATTAAAGATAAAATGAAGTCTGAGATGTGAACCAAAACATTATTTTAATACTAATAATAATTACTGCCTGTGTTACTAACTAAAAGGTGTTACAAGTAATGCAGGTAGCATTTTTCCCTTTAATCTGATAATATGCCACAAGTATATTTTGAAAGACAGGAACATGGAAGTAAGAACACTTAGCCAGAACACAGCTCTGTGTGTTGAATGAGAGTTATCAAAGTCACCTCATCACGTCTTGGTATCGTTATATTTCTGCTGCATTCTCTTGGCTTGTCTAGAAACATAAAGCTTGGAGACAATTAACTACAGCTCCTGAGGAGTTCAGTAATAAGCCCAGAAGAATAATAAAACTGTGTTTAAGTCAATGGCTTAAAGGAAACAGCTGTGCAGGAACAATGACTTTTGTAACGGAGTGTATCTTGACAGAAGCTCAGATCCCGTATATTTCAGCCTTGTTCATTTGTCAACATAAAGGCAGGATAAAGTCTTGTGGGATTAAGTAAACTCCATAGCTAAAAATATAGTTTGACACTTCTTGTAGACACATGACAAGTCTACACAAAGAATATATTGGCCTTCTTTTCAGCTATAAAACAATGCGGTTTTAAGAGAGGGTGAATACTTTTATTAAATTTAGATTCAAGCAGCGTAGTATTAGCACCTTCAAATAATTTTAACCAGATGTTGTTACATTTTTCTTCTTCTCAAGTTTTACAAATACAGATGGTAAGGAAATCATGTGTGAAATATTTCTAAATAGAACCCTTAATTAATATTTAGAAACTATTTTGCAGTTGGTATGATTTCTAAAACTGTTTATCTAATTTCTTAAACTGTGTGCCATAATTAGAATTGAATTATTTTCTTAATTATGCAGAATTTTTGTCATTTAAAGTTCTGTATTTCCTATGTTCTTTCCAGCAACTTTATAGCATACCTGTTCCTAAATAGACCATACTGATGCTAATTGTGCTATATGCATTACATATTGTTCATGAGGAATAAGTGAGAGACACCAAAAGTGTCAAAGCTGTAATTTGCGTCAAACAGTTCTGGTGAGAGAGTAATAAACCGTGACAGGAAAGTCTGACTGCCTTGTGAAGCACCAGAATGCAAGAACAGGGAAGTCTTTAGGCTAAACTCTGTTCTCTTTCAGGTGACTATAACATAATGATCCTTCTTGCCATACGTTCACATTGATGGGCTTGTCCTAAAGTTTACAGCTGTGTAATGGAGAGCAGAATTTAACTCCTTCATCCTTTGTCATAGTAACTTTCCACTGATTTTGGCAAGTCAAAGATCCTGAGTCAGAACTGCTGTTAACCTTCAGAAATGAGCAGAAGGTATTTTGGGATCCCTTGTGAATCATAAACTCCTCCATCTTTGTTTCGGTTTGGCAAACCCGTTTCTATTGCTGTGTGTAGAACAGCTCAGGTTTTTCTTCCTTGTCAAACATCACAGGGTTAGCTTTGCAAAGGGCCGTTCCGCAGAAATGTGTTATACTTTTCATGCATTAGGCAGCCTCTTGGATTTTTGTGGGAAGTGTCTCACACCAGCTCACCCTCCAGTAGGTATCTGGATGGTCCCAAGCCATACTTCCATTATGTACTGTATTTGCAGCATCTTGTTATTAACATCCCAACAAACAGAAGAAAAGAAGTCGTCCTTGGCAAGCCATAACTACACCTCATCAGTCCAGGTGTGTGATCCTCAGTGCTTCTAGAGGAGTGAGGTATCTACAGTGACGTCTGCATGTTTGTAGCTGGAGCTACAGGTGTAACGGGTCACTCACTCTTTGCCTGGCTGACGGATGGGAAATTGGTATGGTGACGATGCCTTGAGGTGGTGGGCAAACAACACTGGTGTTTAACAGTCTGAACACTTAAGAGCCGAGTCAGAGCTTGACGAGCTTTAGGAGCAGAAAGGTACAAATGTGGTTCGAAGCTTTTACTGTCCTCTCATGCCCAAGTCTCAGACTAGGGATCTAGGCCAAAAAGTACTGTTATCCTAGAAACTTATTTAAAATGCCAGTCACATTAGACTGTTTTTCACATGGAAGACAAATGTCATGTGCGTGCAAAGACAACTCCAGAAAAAAATAAAGCGTGTCCGAAATGTGCCCGTAACTTGATATTTACTGTGCTGAAATCCCCAGTATAGTAAACAGGCACAGCTGTCTGAGCAAGTTCATTTCCACTCAAATAGCTAAAGTTAAATGGGCTTTGTTCATTTGCCTTCCTTAACATTTCTGTGTGGTTGGTATCATTTGTCTGGTTATTTTTTGTATCCTACAGGACCTACAAAGCAGCATGTTCTTTTTGCCATGATGATGTTGGGGTCAAATGAAAGTGTGAAAATGAAGATGGCCATAGCCATGCAGAACTTTCTTAAGTGGCCTTTTCAGTCTTTTTCTGTCACCCTTCAGCTGGATGTTATGACCACACACACAAGTCAGCAGAATGGCTCACATGAACCCTCTCCATGCACTTCAGTACAAAGTCAGCAGGCTTAAAATGCTGCCAAAAGCATCATTATTTTGAACTGAGAAAGCTAACTACAGATTTTAAACTCCCTAATTTGATTCATAAGTGGAAAATGTCACAAAACAATATAAGCCGTAGGAATCTGCTGCTAATCATGTTCCAATTGACGACTTAATCTATTCCTAATCATTGTGCCATAATATTTATTGGTGGGTTTCTAATTCATAGTGCAATTAATGAGAAACGAGGATAATCGAAACCACAGGACTTATTTTCAAGCTGGAATTTTGTTGCTATCACACTACTAACAAAGAAAAAAATCTTTGCAAGTTACTTATCTATAGAACTTCTGAAAAACTGCTAAAATAATTATCATTAATGGATTTTCTCTGAAGTGGAACACATTTGTACAATGTATGCTAATAAAAATACTGCAAAAATTAAAAAGCCAGAAACTTCTTGGATTGGAAAAATATAAAGAATCTAGAATGTGAAAGAAGTCAGAGGCCAAAAAAAAGGTAATTTGGAGATTCATTCATAGCAATTCAGGATTTCTCACTCAAAAATTTAGATTAAAAAACCTCACACTCAAACTAATCAAATAGTTAAGCAACAGTTACAAAACCAAGAATGAGCAGAGGCAAAATGTATTTTAACTGCATTTCAGTATCTTCCCACAGCAGAATGAGCATTGTAAAAAAATTTAGTAAGAGCAACCATACATATGCTGTCTGTGCTGATTGCGCATTCTGCTGTAAAATAGTATCGATGTGTACATACCATATATTTAGGATGTAATATAAGATTTTTGGCACATAAATGCCCTTCATAAATAACACCCTTCATAAATATCCTTTTCAATGCTCAAATGAGAACTTTTGCGATGCTATAGCTAAAACCACATATGTAAATATGCCTTACTTGTTTCGCTTGGGTATGCACTTAAACCTGATATTATTTCTTCTGTTTGAAGTAGTTCATTCTGTGCTTTTGTAACACTTCTGTAGCAACACAGTGACTTCAGCTCTGCTTCATTCTCCTTTCTAGAAGCACTTTCCCGCTGCCCATTTTTTGTTTCCTAGCATTTTGAAATTATTTTGTTACTAATAATTGCAGTGGAGTTGTGACAGTGTGGAGGCAATGCAGGCTGCCAGAAAGCTGGTGTACTTTGAGCTTTCTCATCGACTCCTAAAGAACACTTTTAGGTCATTTTGTGTAACCAGAACAATCAATGGAGAAAATCCCTCTGGAGTGATGGAGGACAAAATTAATCCCTGAGGCTGTACAAAAAAAAGTCTTGAGCCTGAGATCATTTGTTTATTAGTACTATTTCATGATAGGAATGGGAAGATACCCAGTGAGACTAGTTTGAGGATGGCATGCTATTGGGAGGCAGGTGGCAAGCAGGAGGGTCATTCAGTTAAGAGAGTGGTAGATAGTCCAGTGCAGTAGACTTCCCCGCCTTAGAGACTGGGGCAAGAGCTTGAGCCTGGCATTGTTGACGGCATTTGAATTTGCAGTCTGTCAACTGCTGCCCATACATACAGAAGTCTTTCTTTGTGGAACTGGGACCTAAGTTCATTTTTCACCCTGTTGGTCTCTGCCAGTCTGATCTTAAAAGCACTCTGTTCAGGCCAGAAAGGCATAGGCATATGAAATATTTAATCCTATGTTTATGCATAGGATACATGCATCGACAAAAATGCCTGCAAAAATGCAAAACAAAAATGCAAATGCACCTGTCATTTATCTAGAAACTTGTTTTCTTGTACTAGCATGAGACTTGTGGCTATCACTTTTTAGTGTGCTATTAAAAAATTCACCATTGAAAATAAACTAATCACTAATGTAATTTTACAAATTTTAATCCCTCGAGTCATTTATTTTTCCAAAAGCCTACATGCCTCTTTTTTCTACTTGTAAGAGGGCTTAATATAAGTATCTCCATGACACAGGAAATCAAACACTCATTTGCTGTTTTTATGCTACATTGGTTGTTTTACTGAAACAGCTAGCAAATTGTCATTTTTCTGATCATTTTCATCAATTCTATGCACCAGATTGCAAGTTACAGCTCCAAATACGTCCTGTTTACTATCATTGGTAATTGCCAGCATATTTTTCGTAATTGTGTAGTCAGAAATGGAAAAAACAATTTTACTAAAAATGGCAGAAATATTACTTTCCAATACTGACTGGGAGTGTTGTGCTGTGGTTAAAGAACTGAGACTGAAGAATGTGATTCAGCAGTCAGTCATTCCATTGCCTGATGACTAACTTGCCGGCAAATTCTGTGTGTCAATTGTTGGCAGGATTGTCCCAGATCTTTCACAGCCTTATTTTTGTAGTGGAAATGATTGACAGTAGCCAAGCCAGGGATAGATAGCTTTACAACATAGGATTCAAGAGCTGTTCAAATTTATGTCCTACATTATTGGAACCCAAAATTTCATGGTTGCTGGGATGGGTCTAGGCTTGGTGAAGAAACAGTGTCCGAGGTATCTGGCACAGATACTACATTCGATAGTGCTCATCACCTTCCCCTTTGTACTCCTAGTACAGAAGAAGCCCCAACGAATCAACATTTGATAGATCATCAGTCAGAGCAAAGAGAAAACTCAGAGTCTTCTCATGCTAATCTAAATCTAATTGCTGCCTGCTGAATACAGGATTACAACATAGTTTAACCTGTTAGCCTATTAGCTGAACTGAAAATTTCACATCATGAATCAGTTTAACTTCATTACATTTCATTTGTCAATTGGAAAAAAATAGCAAGTGTCCAGCCTAACTCCAAGTCCGTATGTGCAAACCCCAGCATAAGAAGCACAAGGATGAGCAATGGATAGATGTCAGGCCTGGGTCATAAGAACGAAAGCTGTGTTTTGTGGTACTACATCAAAGTTAATATGCCTGCCTCTCAGGAGGCCAAGGCATTTTAGGTCAGCTGCCTGTGAGCCGAAGTTAAGTACATGCAGATGGCATTGTGGTCCACTGAGAAAACACGCTGCCTTGTATTGATGCCAGTTTAGAGATTTCTTTGCTGCATTCCAACATTGCTGCATTGTGGACCAAAGGTGCTCAAAGACTCATATGAAGTCTCTTCACACATTTACCATATAAAATAGTAAAGCTTATAAATTACTAAGCAACCATTCCATTGTTTCTCTAGCAGACATCAGAGATTCACATGACAGCTCTGGATTCTGTGTATTTTTAAGATATCTTAATTACTCATGAAAGTGAAAAATCTAGAGACTAGTTTAATTAGGAGTACTTTCAGAATTAAAAACTTTAGTTAGTATCTATTTTCTGCCTGTCTCTCAAGCACATAACACTGGGGTCTTCTTAGACCTGAACTTTCTGCCCCCAGAAGTTGTGTCTTTAGTCTGTCTTGGCTTGGTTCTTGTCCTGTGGGTTGATCTCCTATATTACTTGAACAGCTGTTTGGTTCTCTTTCAAACAGTTCAGGAACAAATGGTCAATCAGAGATGTCCTAGGATGTATTCTAATATCTAGCTTAAAGAGGTAGCTTTCTCTAATCGAGGGATAATCTACCTGTCAGTGTCAACCTTCATTTGTGTTGAAGGAACTGTAAACAAGTACTTTTAAGCTCTGAACTGGATCTCCATTCTTTTGCAACTATACATTAGTAGGTCCATATACTGAGCTTATTTCAACCTCATGCTCTCATTTTTAGTATTTTATCATTTCCACACTTCTGTCTTCCATCAAGGTCTGTCTCTTTCTAGAACTTGTTTCAGTCATCTCTGACTGTCTAATTTCTTGTTTCAATTTCCCATCAAAAATGATCAGATTTTTCAAAGCTGATAAGAGCCTTTATTAAACTTTGTTTTTCTGTGCGTAGGATTCAGGAGGTCCTATTACAAACTAAAAATGCCTGTATATGCTGTATTTTTACATGAGAAATACTTCATACTAGACCCAAGGTCATACCAATTTTAGCTAATCTAGAGCTGTAATCATATTTCATCTGTTATAAAACATTTCAGCCAATATACACAGAGGAGCTGCAATTTTAATAAAAGTGTTTACAGATATTACTGGGTTTCAAGCATATATAGATTTATGTTTATATGCTTATATAAATAAACCTAAAAAATTCTGTTCCAATTTTTCAGCCAACTGATATGGACATTTTCTTGAGATTCCTATTTATGTGACAAGGTAAATCAGGGAATCTATGTTCCAGCTTTATGCATTACATGTATGCCAAGCATCATCACTTGTATTTGTCATTTATGCTTGAAGTTTTACCACATTAACTCTGCTAGATAGTAGTTAAGCCAGCAGTATGCCTTCTAGATTAGTATGTTCCTAGGGTAAAATGCAAGTGCATCAGAACTAGCTTAGTTTTCCACAGACTGTCTTTCAAACTGGAGGTGGAATGGAGTTGTCAGGTACAATGTCACAGTGCTCTCATATAATCAGGCTACTCAGTCGTGGGCTGAGCAATTTTAAAATACATTTTTCTGAACAAGGATTTAGGATTAACAATGAGAATTCAGAGGCATTGAAACTGGAGTCTAGGGACAGGTTCAAAGATGACCTATTGTAGTCAAGGCAGGGAGGATGAGACTTTAGTAAAGCAGAAAGTATATATTTGATACAGAGGTGATATAACTTAAACATAAAGTAAATTAACTGTAAATATGTATTTACTTTACCTATTGCAATAGTGGATATCCAGTAAATATCATATCTTTATCTTTTCCCACATAAAGTGAATTTTGTTGTCTCCTACCCCTTGAGAATATGTAGTTATTGTTTGAGAACACTAATAATCTAACTGAATTTTTGCCTTCTCTTTGCAGCTGTAGGGCAAAGGTTGGGGGTTTTTTAAGTCCTTCTGTTTATGCTTAGTCATTGGAGAGCTTTTTGTTTCTCATTTATCAATAAAAATTTCTAGAAGGTATTAAGACAAGGTGATATGGGCTCTGGAGGGGAGACTTACATTTTCCCAAAATATGGTGTTTCCCTCCTTGTGCTGAGAGAGCAACGCAAAGAGCTGGAGCTCAGCCAAATGGTCTACTCAGAAAAGCCCAAATGGTAATGCTCCTGGGTTATGTTAATATCATAAAGGAAACATATATAAACATAGACAGGATGAATGAAATAAAGGTGATTTTAAATTGTACTTTATAGCTAATTCAAGCACGTAAATATAATCTGCATTCAATTTCCTGAGAACACTGGGGGAAAAAGCAGAATTACTTTGTCCAAAAAAACCCTCCCAGACACCTGATCTGGCTGAAGAAAAGGGACAACTTAACAAAACAGTCAGAAGAGAAGGGATAAATACAATACTAAAACTAGTATTTTATTTTTTAGAGGCAAAAAGCTCAAAGCTTAAGGCAAAATAAGACAGTCTTGTTATATATTCTCCATGGCATTATGCTAAATGTAAAACAGCTTACCAGCTTCATTGGAAGCTGCTTACCAACATTATTAGTACAGAATTTTGCAGTTCTTGGAGAATATTCGTTATGGCTTTGTAAAGAAAGAAAGAAAGAATTTAAGATACTGACTCTAAACCCTTCAAAAGTTATGGAATGAGAAACGGCCAAAGCCGAAGAAAGATGTTGAGAAGTCAACTGGTTTTCAACTAAATACCAGCCAATTTTCAAGAGAAGGTGCACAATCTTATGCAAAACACTGATTAAAATGCTTAATCAAGTAAGCCGAGATGACAAACAAGACCAGCTGTAGACCAAAGATTGTACCATATCAGCTGTGCACACAGTATGGCTCAGCCTTGAGAAATGTCCACATGAGAAGTAATAATTGACCAAAAATTGTTGTTCAAAAGAGAATCTGATAAAAAAATCTGCTTCACACCATGTTGATAAAGCAGCATTTTTTAATTTGTAACATCTGAACTTTTAAGAAAAGCACTTTCCCTTTCATCTAAAGTTGGTCTCCTTGAGATTTTTCTCCTTTGTTCTTTTTTAAAGAATATATTGGTTTTCTCAACAGTGTGTCTTATGAATATGTATAAGGTAAAAGTACATTTTAATGAGTGACCATTAGCTGACTTCATATGGCTTTGTGTGTAGACAGTAGATAAAGAATAAACACGTCAAACAAATGGCAAATAACTGTGCAACTGTGATCTAATGTTATTTGCTTTCTTCTAAATTATAACAATCCTGCTTCCCCATGGGATGACTGTTTGCAGACGAATAGTGATGCATATGAAGCCAGGAAAGAAAACCTGAAAAAAACTTGATTCTTTCTTTTTGTAAGAGAGACTCAATTTCAAATGAAAATATAGCATAGGCACAGACTTTATAATATAGAAGGCTGAAAAACAACTGTATATTAAGCACTGTGTTCTCAAGTGTGCTTAAAAGTGCAATGAATTTCCTTCCATTCTGTTTGAATGTTCTGCTTGCCCAGAGGTCCTGGCATTCTTTCACCCCTTATTGAACCAAAGCAACAAAAATACAAAGTTCTGCCTACACTCAGGTAACTAAGCATTTTGGTTAGACTGCTATTTTCTATAGCCAAGGGGATGCAAGAAAGCAATGTTACTACTGATCATTTCTAGCTATCCTTGACTTCCCATCCTGCAAAACCTGGGATCTACTTACTGTCAAATTGGCTGTGGAACATCTTGCAGCACAAGTCCAGAAGGAAGTGTGAGTAACAGCAATTTCTCTCAGCTCTCATCTTGCTGTACATCCATTTCCAAAAACACTCTCTAGCAACCCAACTAGTACTTAAGAATTCTTCACAAACCATTATCCCCTGTGTGTCTTCTATATTCTTCCCAAACCAGGATCAGTATGAGACATCTTCAGTTGTATCCATTAATGTTTAATAACCAGCTTTCCACTTTGGTGTTTATTATAGAAAAAAATATCAATATTCTCAGTCGTTAAAAATTGTAATATTATGTCTTGACTCTGCAGTAGCAGGAATTTTATCTAAAAGGCAAAGTTTGGTGTTTTGTGTGACTATAAGAGTGTCTTATCTTCCACTTCATTTCAAGGCATCATATTTGGTGGGTAGTCTTTGAAAACATAAACCTTAAAACCTCCATGCAAATAAAAGGAAACTTAATGATATTATCTTTCTTAATTTGGTATATCTGAGCTGAGCCAATCACACCATTTTAAGGGAATAGCAATATCACTGTGCTTGAAACCCTAAAGGCCTCCAATATTATGATTCTTTAATAGAGACAACTTAAGTGGTGATCTCAATTTTCTGAATAATTAATCCCAAAAGTTCCTTATTCAGGGAATAGGGACATACTTCATTTTGCGTTCCTCTTTCAGCACTGAGAATACCTTGAACAATCCCAATACAGTTTAAGAGTAATCATTATTTCTCTACTTTCTGAAAAGATACTACATTCCTTTTGTGCATTTTTTATGGGTATTTTTACATTTTAATTATAATTTGAGGTGTTAAAAAATTGACTGTCTGAATGTTCTTGAAGAACACGATCAGACACAAAAAATAGTTGGCTGACTTTTTCAAAGCAAAATATTTGTTATTCAGAATAGCAGGTGACTTTGCAACAGAGCTTGGAGATTTTCTTCTGTTGAAGTGGAACTGGTACAAACCACCTTCCACTGAGTACGTTCTGTGTACACTATTTTTATTCTGAAAGTAAGACCAAAGTAATTTTTTTTTAAAGGGGATTGGACAAAACTGTGACCATGCTTGCACCTCAAGTGCAGAATTGCACGGGAAATGTGAACAAGTAGAAGGATTTCTAAATTGTTGATGGATTATGTTCTCAGTGTGGTTGTAGCTTCAGTATAAAAGGGTAATTAAAAACAATTAATGATGTTGCCCATAAGTCTGGCAAAGGACCAGGAGCTGAGCAGAAAACTCTTTTAGTTGTATAATCCCCTGTAGTATGATAAAGAAAATACTGTAAAGTACCATGGGAAGGTTTTTCAGAAGTGCTTCATGAATTTTTGCAGTTTGTTTTCTGTTAACAGTTTTCATTTTCAAGTCAGTATTTCTAGAAACTATGAGAAACTTGTTTTGCACAGAATTGTTCTCATTCTCTACTTCGAGTGGAAATACAGTCTTACAGTAGCTGTGTTTGCTATGAGTGCAGAACAGCAAAGGCCACATAAAGGAAGTTTCAAGTTCCCATTTACTTACTCGGAAGCTACGGCTTCTCTGTGCCAGTTATCGTAAAGAAGTGAAATAGATTGAAACCTCTCTGACCTGTCAGTACATTACAGCTCTGAATCAACTGGAAAAGCAGCACAGTGTCAGCAGCGTGGAGATGGATTTTCATTTAATTAGGCTCTTTGTTCTGGCAAGAGGAAGCAGGCGGGTGTCTCAGCAGAGTGGCCTGTGTGCCTCCCGCATGTCGCTGGGGACCTCCCAGTGTTCAGCTGGTTCTCCTGTGGCTTATGTGCCTGGGTGTGAGATAGTGGTAGAAGACAGAGGGTAAACATCAGAGCTTGAAATCATATCCTTCGTTTTTATTTGAATTGATTAATTCATTTTTACCAGGTTCTGCGAGATGTAGACACCAACAGAGATTTTTGGAAGATGTGCTTGTGCTATTTATATTTACTGTAGTTCACGTTTGCTGTTGATCTAGAACACATTGTGTAAAGTGAAAACAATTCCCAACAGTCAAGTGGCAAAACACACCCATTATATCTCACATTCATTCGGTCTTCTCCACAAGATGATACTTCCTCAGTAGTCACTAAGTGGAAGTTAAATAGAGAAGGAAGCAGCAACCTCCCAGATTATTCATTAGTAATATGCTATTGTCACAAATTATTGTCAGAAATGTTTCTTCTTCTTTCACTCCCTCACCTGCCATAGAATCACCCTAACACTATGTCCTCACTGCAAGTGTTGCCTATGCATTTGTTGGGCTTCTGTCATCCATTAGCTCACCAAGTATAATTTAAAAGTATTAGTGGGAAGGAGAAAGGCAGATGAAAAGGCACCAAGTGGCATATGTGTTGTCATTTATGGACACCAACTTTTTTCTGAAGGGCAAGAACTTCAAAACTACAATTGTCGGAACAGCAAATGCTGACCTTCTGGCACATCAAAACAGACTACACAGAAGAAGTTGCATTGACAGTTTACAAGTCTAACTGTGAGTCTCTGAGGGCATCATGATACAAATAAAAATGATGCCGCTGCCCAAGAGTAATAGTTAATGGCCCGTGCTGAAAGCTGTCTGCATCTGTCACGGCACGTGAATACATGCAAGGTTACCAAGATGGAGATGTTGAGAGAAGACAGGCCTGAAATGAAATTAGGTCAATAGAAACCTTTGTCTTGGGAACACATCTTGCATGGGACTCCTTTGTGTCTTAGGAATTGACATTTGACTTTCTTTAAATACACGCCTAAGCAGGTAGTGTGCTCCACAGCAGATACTCTGGTAAGCTGCCTGTTTGCAAAGTCCAGAAGAACTGTCTTTAGAGACATAAGTACTCCTTGTCAATATATCCAGAACTGTTGGTGATCTAGCCAGAGCAGCTCGGCATCTATGTTGTATTAAGCCAAATCAAACCAGATTTTTTCCCAGTTTTCGTTGCTGCTGACAGTGACCTTCCTGAGCTCTCTGTCCTTTATAAGATCAGTCAATTGAACTTGTTGTCTGTGGCCTGCAGGCACATTCAGACATCAGAATTTTGCTTAGGTTACAATAATCTCAAAGAATGAATCACACCTTAATTACTGTGTGCCACCATTTGGTGTACAGTTTCATATGTGATAAAACAAAGACTCCTATGTTTCTTTGAGAGCTGGGAGCCTGGAACCTGTACGTTGCTGTAGTTTGGAGGTAAATGGGGAAATGCTTGCATTCCTGCATTATTCTAATATATTAGGGATCCCACCCTAACTTAAAAACTACTACTTGCATTTTGCATTAAAATTCCCTTTCAGCTTGAACGCATTTTGAAGCTTCTGTCCTTTCCATCAAGGTAGCAGAAGCTACCTATATGCTAATCACATGCTGGCTCAATTCTTTCTTCAGTGCTTCACTTTGTAGCTAGGTGTACAAGATTGATAGGCTGAAAGAAAGGATAAATTGTGAAAGAGTCTGATTCTGTAGTTACAGGAGGTGGGGAGTCCTGAAGGCTGATTCTTAGCCTAGGCAATTGGTGTGTCTTTTGCATTAAAGTCAGTGGGTAAAGCCTATAACACTGGTTAAACTTAAAGCATTGGTAGGTCCGAGACTAAAAATGGGCCTTCCCATTTGGTTGCTTTAAGCAATAGTCTACTGTGCAAAAGCAAAGCAGTGCCTCTTTGGCATCGTTCCCTAGAGAGCTCTGCATTTTTCATCTCAAAAATACAGAAACACATCCTGTGGAAAGCTGAGTCAAGCACCTAGGTAAGTACCTCTGTATCTGGTATTTGCACTGGCTGACTCTGCTCACCAGATTGGATCACCCTTTTGTGATATGCCTTGTCCATTCCTACAGTCCTTTGCTTGCTCCCTTCCAGGACCTGCCCAAGGAACTTGGATTCTCTAAGTTTGTTTGTCCAAATCAGCCCACCATGGCTGTGAATATGGCCCTTTGCCTATGCCAAACTCTCATCTCTTATGAGCCATCACGTATGTATTTCATCAAGTGAGTTAATGACACTTTGATGAGAAACACTAAGAAATGTATGGCAGCTAGGTTGGGATTCACGTTACCAGACTTCCAGCGTCAGCAGTGTGAACATCTGAGCAGGCCCTGGTTTAGAGTGAGGAGCAATAGGTACATCTTTACAACAGAACCTATTTTAAAATTAATTGCACTCCCAAAACGCCTTTTTCTTTTCGCTGACTATAAAAAGAATCTACATTGGTCTAGATGCCTATGGTATACGTGCACCAAACATGGCATCGCTTCTGTCTCTGGCCTTTTACCAAAACCACCAAGCTCCCTAAATGAGTAAAGCAAGCTCTCCTGCCATGTCAGCCTAAGATGGAGCTGAGTTGAATGCCTTAAATAAAAATCATGGTGTGGCTTTATGTCTCACACTTTGTCTGTAATACGTGATATTCCCCAGACCTCTGCTCCTGCGTTTGTAACACTAATAAGGAAGCGGTAAAGCCAGAAAAAAAGTCTTCTGAAACGTGGTCTCAATGGTTATATAAAGAGCAAGTGCTTGCCACATGGCAGCCAGTGTATTTTGTTGCACATATACAGTGATTTGTGTGCACAGTATGGACTTGAAACATGGTAGGAAATGAGATGGCACAGCTTAGAATTTTTTTGCAGAAGCCCTACTTCAGTTGTCCAATTGTTCCTAAACAGTTATTTGTATTTATTAAGTGTCAAGGAATTTCCAGTTAAAAGAAAATTATTATTCTTTTCTATTTGTTTTAGATGTTGTTTGGTTTTTTAAACAGAATTTATTCAGGAATTATTTGTGCTGGTGTTGAAATACAAAGTATAATTTCCAGAATAACTTGTATAGACCTAAAATAGTTGCAGACCAGATTTCTCCCGGACTCACCTTTTGATATCTAAAGTTTTTCACCACAAATTGATTGTGGGCTAGACACTGGTTTTATGGAGCATTCTGTCCTAACTCAATTTGGAAATTGAAAGGAAGTGCTGGCAGGGGCGGCTTTTCTAAAGTTGAGCCTAAAGTGTGTATATTTTTAGTTGTTCTTCTCTTGTTGAGTTCGTATCCCTGCGTGGCTTGTGACTATGGCAGAAACTGCTATGATAATATTCAAAAACCAGATCAAGATCTGCTGGCTAAAAAAGAAGAGGCTTTTTGCTTCCTCAATGGGTGAAGAAATAAATTTGCGTGGATCAGTAAAGATGGCAATAATTAATGTAAGCCCCCTCAGCGTTTGTACAAAAGAAGTTCTTTACCTGGTTTTGGTGGCAATTCAGTGTGTGTGCAAATGCTGTGGATCAGGAGAGTAATAGATCATAAGAGCAACACTCTGGAAACATTTTATTGGTGGGAAATGTGCAAATGCACAAAATAATACTGGGGGCTGTTGCAGAAGGAACAAAAGCGAACCATAATATTATTTATCACTAATACTGATCACTGAATTGTGACAGCAAATTAATGTTGTTTTTCAGGATTTACCTATTGTTAAAACAATACGTGTTGGTAAGACAAGAACAATGTGCTGGCTCTGGTTAAAATTAGAAAACAATTAAGAGTAGATTGAAGGGGCCATATGTTGTCTCTGCGATTGCTGTCACTTTTAAAATGCAAATATTAAAAGAATTTTTTACAATTAAATTGAAGGAGAAATAACCTAACATGAGCTTGATTGTTTTCAGTGTAGGAATGAAACTACATTAGGAATGTTCGAAAATGTACAAAGCAGACAAAACTACTTTAGAATCTAGCAGCGTATTTACAGCTGACTTAATATTTAGCTTGAAAAATATCATCCCCCTTATAGATCAGTAAGCCTAAGTGCAAATATTTGTTACATTTGTTTTCAAACATTTGCACATTTTGTATATTCCAAAATGCAGCAGAGTGGATTAAAATAAATTAACAGTTATTTCTGAAGGATGTGTAACAAAGTTTTCGACACTTCTGCTCAGCTGCCAAAACAATTTCATAATTAAAGGAGGCATTTCGTATTATCATTGTGTAAGCCATGGAAGTGTTGAGGTATGATCCACAGAAGACAGTTTTCTCCTTAACATCCAGATGAAAGAAGCATAAAAGCATTATCCATATAGGTTATTTTTGTACCTCAAGTGAACAGCTCTGCAGTTTTTAAAGTTCTCAAAGAAGATGGAGACAAAAATGATGGATAGAAGCTTTTAATGACTGAATACTAAATATTTCCCTGGTTTGGTATATGATTACCATGATGTAGTATAGTGCTTGAAGACCAAGCTATGATAAAGAATTGATGTGTAGTTAGTGGGACACCTATATATAGCTACCTAAAAGCACATAACAGCAAAGCAAAGAGAGTGTATGCACTCAGTGGTATACATTTGCTCTCATTGACTTCACACTCTGACTTCAGGAAACATAATTACTTTAACCTTATGCAACCCCACTCTTGAAAAAAAATGCGTACTTTTCAGAAACACATAAGCGGCGTTGAGTCTTTGCAAAAGATGTCAACGGGTTCTTTTGATGAGGAACGTTGTGCTGCACAAAACTAAGGAACGTGCATGCACCTGCCCTGGGAAACTGCCCTCGGACCTGCCCTGACACTATGGCATCCTTACAATTTCTGAAAACTTTTAGAATTTATGATACTCATTCTTATCAATGAAATTCCTCAGTTGCAGGACTGAAAATAACGTTTCTTGTGTAAAGAGTTTGGGGAGAGTGGTAAAGTGCTACTTATGAACTACTTAAAGGCTGAGTTTCAAATTAATTTAATTTAGTGCTACTTATGAAGATGTTTATGATTTAAAATAAGATATTTTGAAATTGCAAAATGATAAAAATAGAAAAAATTAACACTTATAATATTTGAGTCATGTACTTGACAGTGGTAGATATATGTATTTTGCCAAATGGAGAGTTATTCAGACTACTCCATTTTCCAGCAATAGCACCATGATGTCTTGTCCTCCTGTCTGAGTAGTTGCGTATGAGCAACTTCCTTACTGATATAAGCTGTTGGAGTCCTGCTGTCCATTAGACCTTTCACTGCTCATTAGTGTATCAAAACAATAAAAAAGATTTCAGAGTGCACCATTTGGTTTGTATTTCCAGGCTTTTCTTGTGGATCTTGGCTTCTTCTACATTCTGTTAAATTCTGGAGGGCTGCTCTTACCCTGTTTTGATGATGTGAAAAAAGCAATGAAAATCTCCACTTAGGGCTGGTCTCCACTTAATGAATGCTACAGCATGGAATATGTCGCATCCTAGAGAGCTTGTCCAGAGTCCATTTCTCTTTCAAGATGCAGTTTCTGCAGGAGCTTATGTGGAGAAGTGCTGCTATGAAACTATTTGATGTACTTTTATACTTCTAGGTTTCTAAAATGCCATTTGGCAGATGAGAACAGCTTGGCCAGCAGCCCATGCCGCATTAGTTTTCCAGGAATGATCTGTTTGCACTCTGAAGATGACAGCATAGTTCCTGCTAGTGAAGAATTTGGAAGATACTTTGAAGGCATGACCAAAGTATTAGGTCATTTTAAAGAAAGTTCCACTTGCAGTTAGCTTATTAATAGAAAAGATACTTAGCCTTACCTGAAACTCCCGCTGCAGACGTTGCCTCTGCTGGGAAGGATCCTGTGATGTACAACGTAGCATCGTTTGACATGACTGTCTAGGGAGGAGAGATCTAAAGTATGTGCAGAGCATCCTGAGCAATATGCTCAAAGAGCAGCTACACGGAAGGAATAAATGATCCTTAAGGTGTCTTACTGCTAGGCTTAGTATATCTCAGGATTTTAGGTATCTTACCGTTTTGCTGGGGCTTGGGGGAATTTTTTATGATTTTGCTTTCTGCACTTGTTGTCTCTGTAAGTTACTTGCTCTGAATATGACTTTGAATACTGGGTTCTTTCTTCTATGTCATATGACATCATTTTTCAAATTATTGTAGTGTATCATATCAAAAGCAATAATTTAATTTTCTGTAACAAAAATGGGAATGATAACATTTTGCTATTAATTTATTATAAGTTATCTTCATAGTTAATGTGAAGTGAATAATAGGAGTAGTTAATAAAGTCAGATTTTTATAGGGCAAAGTGAAATCTAAGATTCCGTAATATATACAAGGCATGCTAATTTTTAATGAAAATATTTTGCTGTGGCATTCGTGTAACTTAAGAAGTCAGACAATGTGTATTATGCAGTTTTGGTTCTGCACTTTAATACAGTGTAACCATTTCTCTCATGAGACACTAAATAAAATGAAAGCGTATACAGTCACTGTATGTAGGGGCCATTCCTTTCTGTATTGAAGCAGTGTAATTAATTGATTAAAGTATATTGCATCTCTTAGTTCAAGACAAAAATACATTACTTAATTACATTGTAAGTGGCTTTCCCTATTTTATCTTGATTATGTAAGATGCATGCATACAGAAAATTGCTGAAGTGATCAATTCTTTTTTATTCCTGAGTATCAGCAGTGTTTTCAAATACAGTCCTGTGAAACAGAGGGAAATGTTTGCTGGCCAGCAATTGCATTGTGAAATACAAAGAGAGCGCAAAAAATACACACTCACACATCTCTTTATACTAAGTTGTGCAAATTAAATTAAAATTTGTAATTTTTTCTTTTTCTAAAAACACCATTCTAACAGCAGCAATGAGTTTTTGATGTTCGTATCTAAAACTTATTTGCACTATGACAGTGTTGAGTGCTTTTCTCCTGTGAGCCGTTTTCCACAGTGACTGTCCTTGACCAAACCAGAAAATGAATTTGATTTCTCTAATGCAAAAGGTAATTGGATTTCTCTTTATGGAATGCATCCCTTTAATGACTGTCTCTGCTTCAGCCAATTTAGCTGCAACCGACCTGACATTGATCTGGTGATATGACTTTAAATAAATGCCAAAGCTAGGAGATGAAAGACCAACTGTCTGATATCAGAAAGAACATGTCCTGCCTCGTCTTGCCATTTTCCTCAGAAAATGTCTCCTTCTGGAATGTCATTCTTATGAAACATGCTACTCTAATAATTGGTCATAGAGCAGCAGATTGCATCCTTCTGCCAAATACAATAAGTATTTCCTAGAAAGTGTCTGGAGAAAATATTTTGAAAATTGAATAAAACCCCTCAAAATATCTGTTCTTCTTTGCAAAAATTCATTACTACTTAGACTCTTCCTAAGAGAAAAAGGTGTTACTAAAGTAGTGGATTAAATCTTTACAGATGTCTTGTTCAGCATTAAATATTTATCAAAATATTTATTTAGATAATAGGGATTTTACAAAAAAGTCTCCCAGCATGCTGGTCTGAGAAAAGATTACCTACATAAAACAAATAGTAAAGATGGTATTTCAGGATATAATCTGTTCTTTCTTCAGGCTAGGCATAATGGAATCATAAAATCCTAGAATGTGTTTTTCTATTTATTTAACATATTCATTATCCTTTGGACCCAGCCCTTCAGACTAATATGCTGAGCACTTTTAACCCCAAATGGACTTGGACTTTAGAAGTTGAATGTAGTTTATATGTAGCCTTAATTTAATCATGGGCCATGTGTTCTTTTTGATAAACACTGTTAATGTTGTTGATTGAAAGTGGTAGCTCACACTCTGGATGGTAAACTGGATTTTAAAAACTCTATATATCAAAATAAATGTAGTGGAAAACTTGACTTCAATTTGAAGTTATTTCCTTCTGAAATCTTATTAAGGATTATTTTCAGACTAATCAAAACGTTTTGTAATTTTCCACTGTGTACTGCTACCAATGACAGATAGTAAGAATGTTTTACTTATCTGTATTTTGAAGCAGGTGTTCACCCCTATTTCCTTTATCTGTTCAATTATTTCTTAATCTTTACCTATGGGCAGGTTTTTGACTCTTCTGAATCTCTTGCACAATGGAATTGATGAGTTTACTGTAATGTAACGTTCGGTGCTTTTTAGTACAGTTAACTTGAAGTAAATGGATATGAAAACACAGCTTCCCGAAGGTGCAAGTGCCTGAGGGGTATTCACCTCCCTCAGTTAGCTGAAAGTCATTTTTACTTTAGTGTTCCACCCAGTAGTGGTGCATGCATATGAGTCTCTGGACAGAGAAACAGATGGTCTCTTTAGATAGGAATTATGAAAATGAGAATAAATATTTCATACTTTTTAAATTTCGTGCAACTTTTAAGGGATTTTCGTGTCTCTAGTCCCAAGTGTGCTTTTCTTACTGATACCAGAAAGCGAGAGGAGATTATAAATGGCATATAGTGCTTAATTCACAGGCTTGCACTCCCTGGCTGCAGTTCTGATTTCAAGAGTGGAAATTCTGCTGATGCCGCTCTCAGGAAAGTGGGTCCCCTCTCCCAGGCTGGACCGGAAAGCTTCGTAGCCATAGGGGAACGTAGTTATGTACAGCAGGTTGCTGTAACTTTTAGACTAGTTCCTCTTCTCTTCTTATCTTTGGATCTCCACAGGTTTCCTTGTTTCTCAAGGAGTTGTGTGCACTTCTAGGGCCACGTATGTAGGTCAATATACTTTATCTTGATTGCAAGTAACACTAGAAATACTATTTTTCTACTGTCGAACAATTAAAATTATCAGAACAGAAGCAGGCGTGTCATACATGAAGTGTTCTTAAAGTCTGTGTTAGTACTTTCTTTTGTGACACCAGTTTAACTGCATTTTTTCTTCTTTCCCTCCAGGTCACTGATATGATGCTTCAAGACAAACCCTACCCAGACTGGGGAAAGTCTGCCAGAGCTTTCTGGAAGAAAGGAAACATTAGAATCATTTTATTCTGGTAGGAAATTAGTAAAATCAAATTATTGTAAATGAACCTTTTATAGAATATCCAAAAATATATCTTCTAATTGTCTGTGGCAGTAAGAAATATAAATGGAATGTGTGGTTGGAAAAAAATGAAACTTGGTCTAGCAAAAAATGAAACATTACAAAAGCTGTACATGAGTGAACAATTCCTAATCAAAAGAGTTGGTGTAAAAATATGATTTAAAAATTGATTTATACGGTTTCTTTTATTATGTTTTTGACACTGTTTATATCTGAGTTGCAAAATTTTTGCTGCATGTGATAATATTTAGATGTCCCATTGTCAGTCCTTGTAATTAAGGTAAGTAGATATGTGAGTGTCCTTTTGTGACCTTGAAATTAATTATAGCAATGCTTTGAATTAACACATGAATGGGATTTCGAATGGTGACTCAGCCTCTGATTATTAAGAAAAATATTTTAAAATCCATGGGAAAAATTGTGAGAGGTAAGCATTTATTTGACTCCAAATGTAGCCTCTTGCAGGTAAATTGTAGCTGTTAAAACAGAAAACAAATTGTGGAAGGAAAAATGGAAGATGGAAAATGTATAGTCTAAGAGACGGTCTGAAGACCTTATAGCTGAAGATGAAAGAAACTGCAAAGATTTTTTTTCAGCTGCATCAGAAGCAGAAAACCTCATGAAAATATCAGCAGACCTGCTATTTTTTAAAGAGTAGATTTAGAAGGAATTGTTACAGAGAAGTTGAAAGATTTATTTACATGGATTCTGCTACAGAAAATGCAACGAAATATCTATACTTTTAAAGTAGTAAAAATGAGATACTATATTAAATTGAGGCAATTAAAGCAAATAATAAGAGACATTTAAAGACTAAAAAGAAAGCAGAATCAGATGGCTGACTGGCTACAAACAAGGTTTATAAGGAACTGAAGGGACTGAGCCGATGCAAATTTTGCTAGCACTTAATTGCCTATTGAAAAACTGAGTGTTAAAATTTGGCTATTGTTTTGGCTTTGTTGCCTTTTTTTCAACAAACTAGAATAATCCTACTGGCCTGTAAAGTGTGAGTATTAGCTAAATGGATTGAATACATCATCAATAATAGAATTACGAGCAAAACTCTAGATTAAATTTTGCTGAAAGAAGCCAGGGCAGCTTTGCTGAAAGAAAACCTCTGATCTGTTAGAACCCTTTGAACATGTCATCAAAATAATGGATAAGGAAGAAATGCTTGATCTAATTTATTTGGACTTTCAAAAGGCTTTTGACAAAGTTCTTTACTGAAGGCAATTAAGAAAACTAGTACGCCCCATGGAGTGTGCTGAACATTTAGAAATCATCTCAGAAACGTGCAATGAAAGGTATAAATAAAATAATTTTCTGCTACATTGTTAACACAGGGGAATCCCATTATTTAATGTTAGAAGTAGTATTCATTATTTGTATACATCATATATATTAATGACATGACAGAATTTAAAGATGAAGTTAATAATTTGACAAGTGCTAGCATGGAAGAGGGATCTTAGAAAGCTAGGTCAAAAAAAATAACGCGATGGAAAAGGTTGAGTTATAGAGGGGGTTGAGGGGGGGCTCAAAGAGCTCCTTGTCATCATTGCGGGACATGCAGAGGAAGATTCTGCCTCAGCGTGCCAGGGTGGGCAAAAAGGTAAAGCAGATGAATAAAAAAATGCTCAAATAGGTAGCAAGTGGGCTAGCAGTGATTAGTGTCATTTGGCTAAGTCAGCGAAAAGCTCAGTCTAGAACAGCATTGATTTTTTTACCCTTGTCTGAAGAATAGCCTTGTCTGAAAGACTGGAAAGGAGATTAGTTAAGAGTCAAGAAAAAACTTAATTACACAAGAAGACTGGAAGAATGGAAAAAAAGGGTTAAAAGCAAGGTGACATAATAGGGAGATTTCAAATTTACATGCCAGACAGGGAGAACAATAAAACACTATCAAAAGTACTTAAATATTGTTGTGAGAGATGTTTTGACTTCTTGCAGCCTGAAATGTTATAAATCTGTATTTTCTTTCCAATAATACTCACATTAACAAATCCTACCAAAAGTTTAAAATGGAGATAAAGTTAAAAATGATGGTTCTTTTCATGCATGATTCTCATACTAAAGAGTATGCTTAATGGGGATTTCAAAACCTAAAGGGTGACATAAATGCTTTTACTTTTAGCTTTAAGCTGTGAAATAAAAGAGCCCTGGGCAGCAGTCTACATTCCGTAGAGACATTATTTAGATAGTGCATGTTAGATATCAGTAAAAGTAGACTTTTTTCCCCTATTAACTAGGAAAAATAGAGGGGGGAGTTAAAGTATTGATAATGTTATGCATGATAATGTGGTGTATTTGTATTTCATTTATTCTTGCTTAAGCAGTGTGATGTGAGCAGCCTCATTTCTGAAATGTCCTAAATGAGGCATCCTCAATAGTATGTCCTACACAGATACTGGTATGCCAAAGTCTGTTTATTCAGGACACTTCCGAGTGGCACACCTGTTTAGCAGAGATAGTGTAATACAGTGCACTGTATTTTAATTATTCCAAATATAGATATGTGATGCACAGGTTAAAGTGGTTGATGAAATGAAAATTTTAGATACGCACTGGACTTGTTTTTCTGTTAATGTCATTTTTATTTTCAAGTTTACTTGGTAAAATTAGAAAACGTCTATGAACGTACCAAAGACGGATGGATTGTCATGGGGATGAAGGCACCATCCACTTGTTTATAACAGCTGATCATGTGACTGCTTTGTGTTTCTCATTTGGAAATGTTTTCAGCTCTCCAATGCAACTAATTAGCAAAGGTTTTGATTTAGCATATCATCTCCTGTTTTAAATCATTCCCTGGAAACATTGTCAGCAACTGGTTGTTGGTTGCTCCTGAGGATTCTGGCTGCCTTTTGAATGTCTTCACGATATAATTCTTCCACAAACAACTCAGCTATCTCAAAAATATCCATTTGCTATTTGCCTTTGTCTAGCCCGTCATTAAAGAGTTCATTGAAGTGCCTTCTACTTTTTTTACAGTGAAGGGTTGTCTTTTTTTTTATATAAAAAGGTCTCCATTTTGGTCATTTCCAGCTCTGCTCATGGCTAATTCCACCATCCAGAGGCACCTTTGTGTAACGCTGTTACGGTCTGCGTTATATTGCATAGTGATACAATGCAAATGCAAACACACTTTCTTACAGATTTAAGAAAGTGTATCGTCAAAATGGCTTCTAGAAAGCAATGAAGTATCTGGAACCCTGGTGGAATTACTGGGATGATGCAGACGTGTTTGTGGGTTACAAAAGACGGATACCCACGGGGGGTTAAATATCTGCACCACCTGGCAGTCAGATGAGGCTGCGGTAGAGAAACAACTGTCTCCAGTGCTCTGTGGTTACCATCACTATTGCGAAGTTACCAGCATGAATGGAAATAGGCTGATTGATATTTTTTAGATATGTTGATGATTTGGCTGGTTTAGGAGAAACAAATTACATATGACAGGAGAGGACTGGCGTTTGAAAGAAGCAACAAGAAAAAAAGGTTGTTAAATTAAGCCAAATAAAGATCATGGACAAGACTGATGACAAGCCAGAAGCAGTAGCTAGTGATAAGTTAAATAAATAGGACAATGCAGAATGGTAGTTATTTTTAATGTTGGATATTAGAGGAAGCAGAGAGAGAAGTACAATGTGAGAAGGCTGATTATTTTGCAAATAATTTTTTATTCCCCTGGAACACAAAATAAGTCCAACCTACACTAAAGGTCTCTTTTTATAAGGAAACGACTTGTTAAGACAGAGGACAGACAAATAAATACATTAAAAATGAACTACAAATGGAAGGGAATAATGTTAAGAGAGTTCATGAAAAATTACTTAAAACTAATTTAGTAAATAGTTATGGAGTGTCTGTTTTTATAGTATTTACAGTATTTTTCCAAGGGAACAAACCTGTGCAATATTGAGCTTTCCAGTTGGTACACCAAGGCTTGCTGAGAGCATTACGCGCTTACAGATCTGCGCAGGAGCGAGCTCTCACGTACAGGTGGTGGTGTTAAAGGCAGCGCACGCTAATGCCACGGTACGTGCTTGTCCTGGTTTCAGCTGGGATAGAGTTAACTGTCTCCCAAGTAGCTGGTACGGTGCTATGTTTTGAGTTCAGTATGAGAAGAATGTTGATAACACTGATGTTTTCAGTTGCTGCTAGTAGTGTTTAGACTAATGTCAAGGATTTTTCAGCTTCTCATGCCCAGCCAGCGAGAAAGCTGGAGGGGCACAAGAAGTTGGCACAGGACACAGCCAGGGCACCTGACCCAAACTGGCCAACAGGGTATTCCATACTGTGGGACGTCCCATCCAGTACAGGAACTGGGAAGTGGGGGCGGGGAATCGCCACTCGGGGACTAGCTGGGTGCCGGTCGGCGGGTGGTGAGCAATTACACTGCGCATCATTTGTACATTCCAATCCTTTCATTATTGCTGTTGTCATTTTATTAGTGTTATCATTATCATTATTAGTTTCTTCTTTTCTGTTCTATTAAACCGTTCTTATCTCAACCCGTGGGTTTTGCTTCTTTTTCCCGATTTTCTCCCCCATCCCACTGGGTGGGGGGGGAGTGAGTGAGCGGCTGCGTGGTGCTTAGTTGCTGGCTGGGGTTAAACCACGACAGTGCTCCATCGTCGCCCATGTTAACATACAGGTCTCTGCCACCAAGGTTGACGTCTGCCTAGTTTGTGCCTGAAATCACTATCTTCTCGTTACAACGTCTTCCGCAGTGGCCCACAACATCCTGTGAAAAATCAAGCATAATAATTAGAATAAAATCACCAGGACATCTCTGGGCTGTGTGCCGTTTGGTTAATGGAGGCAAGACCCAAATACTCTCTCTTGACAAACTGTTCCAATATTAATTGTCCTCAAAACTTCCCTAACAGAGGATGATGGGGGGATATAATGAGCAAGACAGAAAGAGTTCTTCATGTGAACTTTTAGCTATAGGGAAAAACAGAACACCAACAAAAAGAAACGAGTTTACTGGAAGTGAGGAAAAGAGCTGCTGAGGTCTGTGTAACCAGGGAAGAGAAAATTGATATTCAAAGGTAGCTTATCAAAATAGGGGAGTGTAGAAACAACAGTGGATTGTGCAGCTGAATATTGATTGCAGGCAGGGTGACAGAATAATATATACAAGCTGAACGTTTGAATATGCAAGTAGCAGACTGGAATCCATTTCCGTGGTGTCCCTGGCTAGACATTCATTTTACGTGTACACAATGATCAGTCTTGATTGGTGCAATAATGTGTCTTTGGCATAGGAGTCTTGTCTGAAATAACACAAAGCACAGACCAACATGGAGAAGAAATAAAGTAATATGGAGAACTGTAAATTTCTGATTCCCTATGTTTGCTGTGTTTGACTTTGCAAACTAAATAATCTTCTTTTAGTATGTATTTCCATAAGATCTCTCTAGCTTTCTTTAATAAAAAAATAATATTACATGTGCTTAGAAATGCATGTTAGTAATCACAGTACTTTGATTCAGCAAGTTAGTAATATAGGTTTAAAAGCTTTTATTCAAATTAATTGTTCAGAATTGCTACAGAGTACTAATTCATGTACATATGTTATGTTTATAGAGGATTGTGTTAAACATGGGTTTGTGTAGGATTCTTAATTGGGCAATACATTGTACCCTGGAAGTAGAGGAAGCTTCCTTATAAGATAGATAGCCATGTCTCCCACACAGGAATAAAACATAGTTTCTTTAAGAGATTTTCTATTATGGACCTGTTTGAGTGTTTGTTTTGATAAGTTATATTTCCATATTCTATGCTTCCATAGTCAAGATGATAAATGCACACTGGACAGTGTTCTTTTCACATACATGAACGTAGTTCATACATTTGTTTCAAAAGACAGCTTCTTAAAACATCCATTCTTTTCTTATAGGCTGCACTGAGAAAAACTAATTAGACATTATAGCTTTGTCAACCTAAATTATATACTAACCCAAACAAAACAAACCTTTCATTAAGTTTGAGTAAAGGTTTTTGTGATGCAGTCCCACAAATACAACTGCATGAAACAACAAAATAATTATATCTACTAATATACATACATATAGATACACATACTTTATTCTCTCCCTGTTTTGGAGGGGTTTAAGTTCATCTGTTCATTCTTTCATATTTAAGTAATTTATCTTGTGATAAGATACTGACTACTGAACGGAAACCTGGAATCATGTAGAAGGTGAGGCAGATTTCCTGGTAAATAGTATAAAAGAACATAAAAATATTTGACAATATTATTGCTCCCAGTAAATCTTTTATTCTTATGCTATAACCAAAGTGAATAACTTCAATTTGGATAAGCAAGACAAGAAATAAATTCTTTACTATTTCCTTTTTGTCTCAATACAAAATATTCGCTAAGGTCCTCCATAGAGGATTTATATTGAGTAATCTGACTACTAATCTGGGCAGACATTGTTAAATATATTCTGAGAGGATAAAACTGCCCATGAATAGTAATTGTCACATTTAGGCTGGCAGTCGAGAAGTATGATTACCATTTGTCAAGAGATGACTAAAATGGTTTTGATAGCATTTATTTAATTTCTGTGCTGGGTATTAATGGTAAACTATGCTGTAAGATTACAATTGGTTAACATGAAAAAATGTTGAAAATAACTCATCATAATCCACACCACTGGACTTTCTTTCATACAAATGGTAGTTTTTTAAGGTTTCTGCCTAGTTTTAGTTTTCATTTAACCTTCCTATACTATATTTGAAAATACTGTATTTATATATATATATGAAAATATTGTATTATCTAAAATATTCACACAAAAGGTTTTTGTTCAAACCTATGTTTGATCCTGTACAAACTCTCCCGTTCATGTCCTAAGGAATACTCTTCCATTTTGACAGCCGAGTGCTTTTACAGTGTCTAGTATGGAAAAATAACAGTGGTCAAGACTCACCAGAATGGTTGAAGCTTGACAACCGCATGAGTCAGACCCATTTTTGGCACTCATTCTCTGATGCCTTCCCCCCTCTCCTCGGTGCATGCAGACCACAGTGTCAGTAATTCAGGGTTCTCCCATCAATCTGCCCTCCCCAGTAAGCACTGTTTTCAGCTGGAAGTGTTTCTCAGTCCTCCTCTAAGATGCTCCTGCCTCCCCACTGACTTCCAGTACAAGCAATCACTCCAGTCCCTGGCAGAACACGTCCGTCCTTTTCCTTCTTCCCTTCCTCCCTCCCTCCAACACAGCAATAGCCCAAAACGCTGCCAGTGTGTGAAGAAGCAAGAGGGAAAGGGCAAGGCAAACCTGGGGCTCTAAGCCAGCTGTGGAGTGGTTGCCTTCCAAGACAGCATTCGTGGCTCTAACGTCACGGCCTGTCTCAACCTTTCCCTGGAAACCTTTCAAACCTTTCTAGGAAAAGCCAAGGAGATAGAAGCATCTTGGGAAATGCAGTCGGTCCGCCGGCATGTGGCCACATGGAGCATGTTACTCGTGGACTAGTAATGCACTGCATAAGAGGTAGATGCTTTGCATGACATTACTTATATATGAGGAGAGAGAACGTATCCATATGTGAGGGAGTGCGTGTGAAAGTCTCCCATCTGTCTCACCTACCAAGGAAGAAATTTGTATCTTGCCTATGCCAGTCTATATCTGGAAAGGCTGTATCATGCATTCTCCCCGACTCTATTTGTGATAGGAAGAATAGTGAGACAAATCATTCCTCATCTCACTTTTCTTCTCATAAGGAAAAGCAATCAAGGGAGACAAAATCAAGGTTAGGGAGCTCTGAATCTCGGATTAAAAAAAAAATACTATAATTGTGAGATCACTTTAGCATGAAGGTTTGTTATTTGTCTCGGTCAAGTTACATCAAGTGGTCTCATCCTATTTGTTTTTTTCTGATGGAGACTCCTACAGATCAAACAAAAACATATGTTGTTTCTTACTTGTATTTGCATGAATAAGAGAAGGGTTGGCAGAGAGGGAGAGCGAGTGTAGCGTGGCAGCTTTCCTCTCCTCTGAAGTAGGACACACGCACGCACGTCCACATCCACACACACAACCACACAGTCGAGACAGCAACAGAGGGGAGGAAGGGAGCTCCTAACACCCCTGCACAAACACCGTTCCCCTGGTAAGTTCTAGTGTGGAAGTATTTCATGTCCGGGGGTGTAAAAAAAGATTCGTAGAGCAATCTGGCTGAAAGATAGTTACACTGAAGAGAGAAAAGGATCATCCGTTAGCTACAGTGGGGTTTTGGTTTGGGCCCATAGACTTGAGTTTCACCTTTGATTTGGCTTTAAATTCTTTGAACTGCTGTCGTATATACGTATTTTATAGCATATCTTTCCAGTTCCTCTGCCTGTTTAAGCTTTTTGAGTTATATTTGGTAGCTACTTGCAATTCAGTAGCTGATAGCCTGTTAGAATAAAAGGTTGTTTTTATTCCTACATAATTGCTAGATCCCTAAGTATAGCCCTCGTAATTGGATGGATATGGCAACCCATCTTCACCTCTTTTAAAAAGTAGGTTTTATTCTATCCCTGTTAGTGAGAGAGAGGTATATCACGAACAATTACTAAAAATATTTTATCCAATGTGGAGCTTTAATAAAACTTCTTAAAGTGCAGTGTCTGCAATGTTTCAGTAATAACGGTACTTCCAAATGAAAATACTTCCACAAAATCCCATTCTGTGCCAAAAACGGAAAAGCTCTAATTCTTAGATGAAAATGTTCCTTAGCAGGTTTCAAAAGTTCTTTTCTTTGAAATAGGCAGCTGCAATCCTCAGTTCAGGCACAGGGCCAGTGTAGAAGGGATGTTGCAGCAAGTCCTCTTTTAGCACCTTCTCTCTGCTTTCCACGAAGTCCTTGCTGAGCAGGAGACACCTCTGCCGCCACTCAGGCCCCGTGGAAGCTTCTCCAGGAGAACAGCAGGATCACTGATGCGGTTGCTTGTTCTGTCAGTGCCCTCTTTCTGCTTAAGTGCTTTCCCTTCCTTCCTCTTCCACAGTATAAATCCATTTGTTATTAGCAAAAACATCTTCTCCTATCTTTAGCATTTACAGCTAGCCTAGGCCTCATTCTAGGTCCACTCTAAGAGTAGGATGAGTATAGCTGTCAGATAATATGCGTTATGGGATCATGTAGGCAGAAAAAAATGCTGGAAGTTAAATTATAACAATATATAATCGGATAATTGTGACAGCAAGTCCATGACAGAAGTTCCAAGTATTGCAATTAGATCAGCATGCACAATGTGGACTTTTATTCATACAGCAGAAGGATAGATTTCAGATTATCAAGGTAAAAATTCACTGCCTTGCATCCTTGCTTCAGTGTGCGGAGGCCTGGCAAAATCATAGCCCAAAACGTGGTCAGTTCGACTCGAACTCAAGTCACTTTGGGGAAGCTTTAAAGAATCCATCGCACAAAGATGTGCTGCGTGGAGAAGATGCAGCCTCAGCCGGTGGTTTTGTGCAAGATGTGCACTCTGAAAGCCCACAGAGTTCAATGGAGAGCAGAAAATGAGTGCTTCAGCTGCTCGTGCTCACAGCCAGAGTTCATAGACTTTGTCATGGCTGGATTCCAAAAATCAATTCAGTTTTGTAAAAGAAATGTGATGATTAAAGCAATTAAATTATTTCCTTTCCTGGAATGCTGGAGTACTTTTTAAAAACTGTATTTCTCCATAATGGCGTGTTTAAATTTGGCCCTTAGAATTTGCTGAATGTACTTAGCTGAACACCTGACTCATCATCCTTCTCATATTCCCATACTTCCCGTAAATATTGAGTATTTACACATTCTGGACTGGAAAGCTCATAGGAAGACACAAAACTACAAACTTTTTTTATCATGGCGAGGACTGCAAGAAATGCTGATCATATCAAGTGTTCTTTGGCTTTCAGATCCACGTGAAGAAGCCCTTCTGAAACTGATTTGTGCCCCGTGAAAATCAGTTTGGAAACTCGCTGGTTTTAGGGCCTGTGGATTTCATGTGTAACTGGAGGCACTAACACAGTGAAACTGTTCCAGTGATGTTAATGGGATTGTTTAACAGTGGGGACTGAGAACGCGCTCCCTGGGGACACTTTGGATGAGATTATTAGTCTTCCACTGGTTTCAGGAGGATATAGCAGTTGTCATCCATCGAGCATTTGATTAAAAAGTTTTATTCCTCTTGATTTCCTGATAGTCCTTGATGGCATGACTTCTGCTGTGTCTTGGGCATCAACAGAATTTTGCAAATAGAATTTAGCAAAACTCTCCACCATGTCAACCCATTCTGCTGGTGCAAACAGGCAAACAGCAATAGAGTAATGATGGTTCCAGTGAAATCACAGCTTGAGATCCAGAGTACTGCGTGGGACCAGAATGTGGCTGTACTGGTGCTGAGTTACCTTCTAACTGGTGATGCTTTAAAAGAAGGAGAAAAATAGCTTGTTACATACAAATTCAGTTTTTTAGGGCTAACAGAAACAGATGAGACTCTGTCTTTTGCAAAGACTGGACTTAAAGGTGGAGCAGGAAATTATTATTTAAATGCTGCCAGACTTCACCCCTTATCGCATTCTGTCCCCTTCAGATTCTTACACCCCATGGCCACTATCAGAATAGAGCCATTTCAATAAAAATGAAAAAAACTTAATTAAAACTAATGTCTCAGGATGTGCTTAACAGAACTATAAGTATGAATGTACGTATGACTAATTAGTCCCTGTATAAAACTTCCATTTTGATGTAAGGAGCATTTCTTTTGTTTCTTAATTGCTTTTCTACTTTAAAAAAATCAGTAGGGTTGTAAAATGAAAAGAATTTGCTGACAGCTATCTTAATTCAGACATTCAACTTTAAAATATCTTTTTTAGGCTGGATAACATAATGAGAATATTGTGGCTATATTTTTATTTCAAATAATTGCATCTTGTCTATCTGTAATTGTGACAGTAGAAAAAACACCATCTAAAACAAAGGGTAGATTAAATTGTCAATAAAATCACAGCAAACATTTTTAACAAAAGGTGCCCTGCAGGGCTCTTGGTTTCATAATGTATGTTTCGATACATTAGCATCTTTTCTGGATTTTTTTTTAACGAAACAAAAAAATCATGTTAGCAGTTAAGTCCCTACAATAACAGATACCAGTTAAATTTCAGACCATGCCTATTTGAGGTACGTTGTCTAGCAGGGAGTTATCATGATGAACATAATGAATTTGTCATACTGACTAATCAAAGTCAAAAGCTTCAGTAAACAGTGTGTAAACAAAGATGCTATTAATACAGAACTAAACGTTTTCCATCATTTCAGATTCTTTGCCTACTGAAATGAATGTTCTTTTCCTTGAAGAAAAAAACACCTTGACTTCAGTTTACTGTTGTTTGCTTTGTATTACTGATTGTGTTGGTACATTGGTGAGCACAGTGCTGCTCCTCATGCAGACAAAGAGTAAATCTTTCTGGATTTCAATGGAAGGGGCATCAGCCCTTCTTGTCTGTGATGGCTGAAGGGGTAAGGCAAAGCCAGTGACAAGAGTTGGAAAAAAAATCTATTCAGCCTTGAGAAAGGCCCATATTTTTGGAAGCTTTGTTCGTTATACTCTAGTTCGCTGCTTCCCCATTTCTTTTTTACACACCCTACCAGAATCCACTAGTTCTGCTGTAGAGTAATTTGAATTTAAGTTCATTAAGTAAAGAATATCTTACAGTTGGGAAGGTAAGGGAGGACAAAGGCCAAGAAATTGTCAAAATATTACATTAAAATGGAGGAGGTTTTCATTTCAGTTTCATGACTTGCTATGGCAGTTGTAGTTTATTCAAAGATATGCTGAAAATAAAAAGAAGGAGGTATTTCTTGTTTAAAGATACTACATACAGTTTTCTCCCAGGGCTGAACAAATGTTCTCTTTGAGATTGTGCGACTATGTTACCTCCAGTGCAAGCTTCTGGGCCTTTCTACTTTTTCATACATTGGGGAACTGCATGATGTGTAAAATGCACAGGATATTTTTCTGTTTTTCTTTTCTTTCTTGTTCTGGTTGGTTAGTTATGTTTCATTTAGATGGGATGGTTTTAATTTTTATGTGAATTTACACATAATTGTTGGAACTTTGAATAATGACGTGCCCTAAGGTGTCTCTACTGTAAACTGAAACAGATAATAATTTTAAAACTTTTAGTAAATTAATTTCCTTTAAACAACCACCCATGGCCATTATTTCAAAACAAACAGCTATTAAAAATGCACTCATTTGGGCCCTCCATTGTGCTGGCAATGTGCAGCCCAAGTGCAAGTGAAATCTCTTCCCCGGGGATGTTACTGTCTGAAATTACTACTTTAAAAAAAAACATGGCACAGAGATGTGCTAAATCTCTCATCTACAAATGCATATTTGCTGCTCACAAAAGAAGCGTGTCAGTAAAAAAAAAGGCCCTTGACACATGCTCAGCTTCTAGTTATTTGCATGCTTTGACCTGACCTCATTTATTGAATATTCAAGGCGCATTGGCATAGCGCACGAAGCATAGTTCTTGGGCAAGGAAATAGAGTGAGGCGTGTTTTCAATGACAGTAAACAAGCTGGAAATATCTTATTTGACTTTTAAATGATATATTGAGTTAAAAGAGTTGGAATTTAGGTGGGAAACAATCATCTTTCAGTTCAATAAATTTCATGTGGAGAATCTGGAGGAGACAGCACATGCAATGGCAATGTCACTTTTAGTGTATTAGTTCTCAGGATAAAACTTCTCTCAAAGGCAGGCTCAGATTTCCTGTCTAAGCTTCTCTGCAGTATTCTGTCACATGAAGTCTAACATACTCATGCTTCTAAACTTTATAAATAACGTATAACATGAATTTAAGTGTTTCCCAGGGATTCTTCCAATGTCTGATACAAGCTTGACCAAGCTGCTTGAACATACCTCTGTTATGAGGAAGTGTATTATGAATATAGCCCTTTTTCATTCAAACTGTGATACAGATTGTTTTAATTTTAATGCCTTAAGTACTAAGGGTTTAGGACTGTCCATAGTTTTCAGGTTAACCCAGAAGCCAGCAGTGCTTATGGACATCTTTAGGATTGTTTCCTCGGGGTGGCTTACTTAAGGTTTGAGCTGCCGCAAATCATACTTGTCTTCTTTAATAACTTGAACAGGAAGAGTTTTGGTTCATAGTAGAATAATTTACACTTTACAACATCATCTTGGTTTGAATAAAAACCTTAAGAACATTTAGCTTTTCCCCTTGTGTGCAGTTGAATTGATAAAATTATCTGAACTTCTTTAGTTTTATTTTTATGGAATGTAAAAAAATCTGTACCTTCTCCCAAAGCAAATTAATTTACAAGATGCAAGCACAGACGAAAGCATCTGGTATGTGATAATAATGTTTCAAAGAAAGATTGCGTTATGTTTCAGAAAGGTAGGGCTTTGTACTTAGAATTAAACTTCTGTTTAACGCGTTGTTTAGCAGAGTTTCTCAACCTGTTGTATAATTTCCAGCTCTTCCTACCTGAAACGTTTCTGTGAAGCAGTATTTTGGTGTCTTCAGTTGAAAGCACCACTTTCTTCTTGTGCCACAAGATATTTCAGTGACTACATTATATTTTGGGTGGTTTCAAGAAGCATACACTCTCTTTTAATCTATACACAACCTCAATTAGTGTTCAGGTCAGTAAGTGGTAAGACATTTATGGAATCAATCATTTTGGGTTAAGGAGTACACATACTGCAAGCGTACTAATGGAATGGAAATAATGCCTGGAACATCTCCAGAACAGTCACAGTCTCAATGGAGCAATTAAATATGTATGAAGAATGTTTGCAGTGAAGTTCAAACACATGAGCCTGAGGCTTATATTTTTGGTTTAATTTATTCACAGCCTTTCTGTGTACTGCTGCTTGATGGTCCAAAAACACTTCTCCACACTGCCTCCTGCTTCGTCTATATCCACTGACTGGCAGATACAGTGACAGTTGCTACTTTTAATCACCATCTCAGGAGCAAGGAGTAGACTCTGTCGTAGAAAAGTGCAGTGTTAGTACTCAGGTTAACAGTTTTTATTCATTAATAGATTTGACATCATTCATGATATGGGAAGTAGTCTTCAGAATGAGTTCAGACAGTGTTTGAGTGTTTAGCAAAACTTCTTAGCCTGAATGTGCTGGCATTATTAGATCTTCAAATTAGAGTATTGCGTGATATGGCCTGTATTCCATATCTTCATATCACTGCTTTTATCCTTCATGAAAGAGATGCTTGTACTATAGCTAGAGGCTGCTTTTTTATATCATCATGAATGCTGGAGCTCTTTAAAAAGTTAGTGGTTATATTTCCTGATAATTATCATTCTTTGCAAAATGTGTAAAGGAACGCATGCTATTTTCAGGGTCAGTAATTCTTTGCGCTCTCTACTATTTTCAGTAATAAATAAACCCAAACTATTTGGGGCTTTGTAAAGAGAGTTTTTTTCTTTTGATGGGTCTCAGTTCTACAATTTGTCACTGATCAGAGAGCACCAGCATATTAGCTGGTTCATCTGTTATCAATTCATACACTATGAGTAATTGGGATTGTCATATAACCAAGCTTAGAGCTATTGGCAAAGCAACTGAGCAAAGACACCCTTTTAAAAGGATTACTGGTAATGTAATTACTTGTGGAAGATGTATGGATATCTATCTCCCATATGAAAACACCAGCATCTTAATATGTTCTTTAAGCAATAACATTAGTGGAATGAGAGCTTTTGTTCCAGTAATGGCATACACTACTGGTGGATAATGGCACAGTGAAGCAAAGGCATTTGTGTAAAGTAAACACTGAGCTAAAGCCAGAAACGTGCTTTTGTTTCTTTAACTAGTTTCAAGGCTGTTACTGAAGCAAAGCTTACTTTCTAGTGAGACTGTAATTATTTTATTAAATGCAATGGAGTTGTGAGCTCCTAACAGATTTTCTTCTGGTCTGGAGAAAAATCTCTATTTATATCCATTTAACAATCTATAACTGCTAATAATATCAATAATGTTTATGAAAAAAATGTGGTGTTAATATGACCCCTATTACCGGAGATGCCAGCGATATGTCATGGTAGTACCCCCAAATCATATCATTTTCTAGACAAGCGGAATTAATTTAGGAGCTTCAGTTCAGGCATAGGGTAAGCAGTCTTGGTGGTATTGCAAAATTAAAGAAAACTCTGTGCTTGTGAACAGTTGTGGTCGATGGCGTTTGATATCCACTTTAACCTTCAAGACGATTGACTTTTCCTAGTGAAAAAGAACATCTGTATAAGTATATTGAAATAAGCACCTGACCTTCATCTTTTTGAAGTTGATGGTAAAAGCCCAGTAGTCTTCAATGAAACTGTAATACTCTTTTAGGTACTGACAGCTTTTTTTTTCAGTTAGTTGTAAGGGACATTTTTCCCTGCAGTAGTTAATAAGCTCCATGGCATCCATATAAATAAATTTCTGAAGCGTACAATGACAGGTATGCTGTTTGATTAGTTTAATCTTAAACACTTTCCTCACCTTTGATAATATTTCCCTCTTCAACTTCTATATTTCTTTCTTCACAGTGTTGGTTCAAATCTTCTCATTGTTCAATAAGCAAAATTCTGGTGCTTGGTATATGTTTCTCTCAGTGTTTTTTTGTTTCCACTTCATCAGGCTCCTTTTTCCATTCATTTATTGAGTTTTGTTATTGGCTTGTTGTTTTTCTTAAAGGCTTATTTTCTGATTTTGAGTAATAGTAATATTCTTAGATGTATTATCCTTACGATTCTTGTATCAGAAACCTGATTGGGTTATTTCTTATGATATGTGGGCAAATAATCTGGCTTTATGAGTGTCAGAAGTTGCATGCTTACCTTGTGCAGTGCGGCATTCTAAACTGTAATGTGTCTTGTGATAGCAGGTTATGCCTCACAATAGCAAGATCAGATGAATAAAGGAAGCTGACACTAAGATCTAGGTATGTGCACTCAGAAAGTGATGCATAGGAAAAATGCTTTATCCTTCCAGGAAAATGAGTCATAGCCAAAATATTCATACCTTAACCATCTGAATTTACTATCCTATATTATTATTTTAAGCATCTAAAGATATAAAAATTTCCCTTGAATTTGACTTACATCAGATTTGTGGGGCTTGCAGTACTCCAGAAAATCAGACCATTTAAATATAATTCCCTGGAATCCCTAGGATATAGGATCCTAGCTTAAGACAGAAGCTAAAGTTGTGTCGTAAGGTCTTTTCCTGGACCAGGTGAAAATTTCACATATTTTAACTATCTGTCCATCTTGTCAAGCCATCTTAGTATGTTCATTTTTGCGTTTTCTGATTAGTTTGGAAATAGAGACAGGTTAAGCAATTTTAGGAGATGTGAACCACTACTTTGTAACGCCATTATTCAATTTACCTCCTCAGTTTGATCATTTTAGTTATTAAGTTCATTCATGCTATTTGGATATCTGCAGTGAGGTGACTTGCTGTGATTGAGGTAATTGCCAGCACAAGAACAAAACCAGAGCTCCTTGAACTCAAGAGAGGCGGGATTCAACTTCAGCGTCTCTCCCTGAATAAGCAGAAAGAGAAAGAAGATGTTATCATCCCATTTGCAAAGTTTGATTATATGGACATGGTATAGATGATGCCATCTAAGGTCTGGGCTTTGGATTGCTTCACAAACCTTTGGCTTTATGACACGGCTGTGTTCATTAGGACATCCACTGCCTATTAGGACTCAGTTTTATCATTCTCTGCAACATGAGCAAACTGGATGAGTATTAATAAGACTCTGCTTCAATAGCAGGTGTGACTATATTATAAAATAACCCCAAAATTAAATATGCATTTCAGTTTGCTACATTTTATTAAATTTTCAGTAATAAATGAACTAAAATTAAACAATCATTAGCCAGGCCTTGGGTTACAAAAAGAACAGGCTTGACAAATCATTGCTCTGTAATACAAAGTGTGATAACATAAGTAGAAAGCTCTTGGAGACGTTTTTAAACATTTCATTTTTAAAGAGCTCCTAGGGCAGAGCTATTTTGAATGAAATTGATGGCAAGGTCCAAGGTGGTACAATCTGTCAACATGGCAGACACACATCGCCAGCATAGCATGTTAAGCAGGAGCTGAGATTTTAAGCAGTTTTCACCTGGAATAAGGTAATGGTTCATTCCAAACTTCTTGACATTGTGAGCTGTTCTGTTATCATCTTTCTAAAAGAGATTTGAGGACATTTGTCCACATGGTAAGTCCAGCTAGAAGATAGTCTTGATACTTCAAACTGAATGATGAAAACCGTTTTTTTTTTGTCCTTAAGCAACAGGTAATGTATATATACACTGTCTTTGAATTCTGCTTCGTAACCAAAAACCTTCATATGCTCAGTTCTTCCTATCTGAGTAAAGCAACAGAGCCTTTGCATCATTCATTACAGAGCCACGTGTCCTGTCTTTTAAACCAATTTGATGCAAATGTAATTCCAGAAATCTAAATAGAATTAAACAAGTTTTTTCCCGGCATTTAGATTTATGCAAAGTCAGGGAAACTATCATTTGATTGACAGATAAATTGGTAACAGCATTAGTCAGTGGAAGCATTGTTTATATTTATTCTATGATGCAGCATTTTCTTGTGGGCTATAAAGGATCCCATGCTGAACGCAGCTATGGACATCTTGCTTTGAGGGCAGCTGCCTGCAGAGGAGATGCTGTGGCATTCTGCAATTACTGTTCATAGCACAACTGGTGGTTACTCCAGTCCTGTATAATCCATCTCTGAAGCCACCTTTAAATGTCAAATGACATATGCATATATAAGCAGTCATCTGTTTTAGGGTTTGTGAACACTTTTCAAACTCAAAAACCAGCTGGTCTGGTATAGTATTTCACAATATTTGGGGAGTTTTAAGTGTAAAGTCCTTTCCTCCCTAAATACAGCATTAAAATACCCCCACTGCAATGTGAAGACCTGCTTCAACTTAGTGAAGGTAGCCACTGCCTCAGATGAAATATATTTCCTTTTTTTAGTAGACATTGATGGGGTTATCAACCCAGAATTCTCTGTGATAGATTGCCAGTAATGGTTGGAAAGGCCCAGGAATGAGTGTAAGTCAAACTCATCTTTCAAGGCCTCCTAGCTAGACATGACAGTTATTTTCAAGGCTCCCAGGAGGAACATAAAGCCAAAAAACTCAGTGAAGAACTGGCCAAATTAATTTAATGTTATCTCTGTACGATGACTGAATGACCTAGGAGAAAACTGAAGACAATACTAACAAAGTTAATCAAAACAACTAAACAAAGCTTTCTGAGAGACCATATCCAGTCCCCAAAGCTGTACTCCATTTTACAGCCTTTGTGAAATGGATGTAGTTATTTTCTCTGTGGAGGTCTAAAATTTTGACTGATTCTAGTCTCTCCGGTGGTTGTTGATCAAAGAATCCAAGTGTGTCCATCTATTCCAAATGCTGATTTGTTTCAAAGTCTCATCAACAATACAAAGGTTCCCTGTTTTGAGAGAAAGTGAGGCACTGCAAAAACAGCCCTTCCAAAAGTATTGCTGTAGCTGCTCTCTGTAGGTGCTTGCTGGAGACTGATTGAGCAATCATGTAAGTGATGGGGAGGCAGCCTGTAGGCTCTTGTGCTTGTCAAACACATATGTTGAAGTACTTCACAGGAAGAAAAGGATCGTATAGCTGTAAAACTGGAGGGGACTCAGTCAGCACTGGGTAAAGCATTTAACAGAATATCAAACACAGAATATGTATTTAACAAAATTTAGGTCAGCACAGTATTTATTAAACTTAGGGTCTCTTTAGCACTGCCTAAACTATTTTGGGCTTGGTATAATCATGGAGGCAGAGCACAAGTTGATGTGGTATGTGGGTCTCTGGAAGGCAAACTGGGTGGATACCTACCCCAATCTAAACGTGGCCCCTTGTTCTGACAGCCCACCGATTCCTTGGGCAAGAGAAAAGGGCTGTCTCTAGCTTGTAGCCTGGCTCTGGTGAAAGAACTACCTTGCTGGTTAGGCGTAAGATATGGGATGTTGATTATCTACTCCTTAATACTCTCTGGGAGATAGTTATAACCCTAAAGGAGATCCACAAGAAGAGAAGACCACAGGAGAAGCAACAAGTGCCACTGATTATACCACAGAAGAAATGAAAACTGATGCCTTTTTCCACTTGCTGTCAATCCCCGGTGCCTTCAGTCCTGCTGAGGCATCCTTAGCTGCTTGCATGAATCTTAGATCACCAAAACACCGTCAAATCTTAGGGCCAGGGAGGCCATATTACAGGTTACGGACTATGTTGAAATTCATGCGGGACTGAAGTCAGGTCAAGTGGCCGGGTCAGGAGGAAGAAGCAGATCTAAGGACCTATCAGGGAAGAGACAGAAGGTGACAACAAACCACAAAAGTACTAATTGCCAGGTAAGCACATCAGCTAAAAGCAAATGGTAGGAATTGGGGGATTTTAATCCAAATTACACGGGACTGAGCTGGCAAATTATGAGCATCTTCACATCTGAGTCTTACTTGTTAGGACATTAGATGTTGAAGAGACTGACTGAGGCTGGAAATAAAGGATTACAAATTGTTTCAGGAGGAGAGGGACCTTTGCTTCCACCTCGTTGGGAATCCTGAAAAAAAAACCTTTTTTTTTTTTTTTTTTTTTTGAGAAAACTGAAACATTCAGAAATGCATCACTTTTGATTAAACTTTCATTGAGAAATGTTTCTCTTCTGTGGGAAGGAATTTCTGACCAAAACTAGTGAGAGACTCAGTCTCCTCAGAGTAGCCAGTAGCATGGTGATCTAATCCATATGGAAGAATGTTAATCTGAGCCCCTGCACTTCTCATTGGGGAGGAGGTGGGGGAAGAAGCCTGTCTGGATTTACTGCACCTTTGCTGAGTTCCCTGAATATTGCTGCTTCTTCCAGGATTTATCTGTTTTCTGATTTCTGTTTACCATAGCAAGCTGGAAAAGAGTGCAGATGAGTCTCAGGATAGAACAGGACTTTTTCTGAAATACTGAAAAGTTCCTGTTTGAGGGGGATAACCATTTCCTGACAAGCTCAAAGTTTAACCAAATATGTATCTGGGCTTCTTAGTGAATTCAGCCATAACAATTCCCAAATTGTTTTGTCCTTCTTGCTTCTCGGAAGTTCCTCATCTCCATCTATCACTGAAAAAGGGGAATATTCATATTGTCACAGAACTGGGCATATAATTATCAGAGTAGCCCTAGTCTTCAGCATGTTTTCTGGTGAGTCTCTATTAGCTCCTTTTTGCTGATACTTCTTTCTAACCCAGTTCTGTTCATAGAAAGGTTAACTTTCCAGGAGATCAAAATCACAGTAATTTGGATTTGATTTTTCTTTGTCATCTAAGAAGAAGTGTCAGCCTTATACTGGAACTGGCTCAACTTGTGGAAAAACACACATATTAACTTTTGTTTCCTGAGTGACTTTTGAGTTGGTATCAGTTCTTCTTGAATCATCTGCAAAAAGTATTATACGTTGCAGTTACTGTAAATGTCAAGTGAAGTTTTGAGTGCTTGCGTTTGTAAAGTCTTAGTCGCAGCAACGATGTCAGCTGAAATTCAGAAGTCCTGATAATGCTGGTTTTGGTTTGAGGCTAGTGCCATTGCCGTTCACATTTTTTCTATAGGCAAATAGGATTGCTTGTTGGATGATAAGATCATGTTTCCGTCATAAATGTTGATGATGTGTAACTTACATGCTTGGCTACTAGGATTCTTTTATTGGAAGGAAAATACTGTAGGAGCGTAGGATCACAGGATAATTCAGGCTGGAATTCAGGACCTGAGGAGGTCTCTAGTCTCCTACTCAAAGCAGGGTCAGCTCTGATCTGAGACTAGGTTACTCAGAGCTTTATCCAGTTGGGTCTCAAAAACCTGTAGGGATGGAGACTGCACAGCCTCTCCGGGCAGCCTCTTCCACTGCCTGACAGGACTCATCGGAAACAGTTTTTCCTCATATCCAGTCTGAATCTCTCTTGTTTCAACATATGTGTTGCCTCTTGTCCTGTCATTCACTGCTGTGAAGAGGTTGGCTCCATCTTCTTGCTAACCTCCCCAGAGATACTGGGGGGCAGCTATTCGGTGCTCCCAAAGCCACCCTTTCTCCGTGCCGAACTTGCCCCCGACCCTCAGCCTCTCCTCACGGGACAAGTACTTCAGCCCTCAACCAGCTTAGAGACCTCCACTTCCATTTATTGGTGCTTTTTAGGTACTGGGGGGCCAAAAACTGAACGTGATGTTCTGGATATGGTCTAATGAGCGTGGAGTAGAGGGAAATAATAATTTCCCTTGATCTACTGGCCGTGCTTCTGTTAGTACAGCCCCGGACACTGTTGGACCTCTTTGCTGCCAGCACACATGCCCGGCTCATGCTCAGCTTGCTGTCTACTAATGCCCTTTTCTTACTAAGGTAAGATTGATATTCTCTAGAAGATTTTTGACATAAAAATGCATTGCTCAGGAAGCAAGATTAAAGCTTTTTTGGATTTTTTTTTTTTTGTGTGTGTGTTGGAGTTGTTTTGGAAATACATTTAATCAAAATATAATCAACTTGTTAGATGAAAGAGCCTACATTTATTCAATATGCTTTGGGGAAAAAAAAAAAACCAACATTGAAGAGCAGTTCAAAACAATTGTAATTATATTTTACTTTGATAGGGTTTGCACAAATGTAATTGTAAAAGGCACAACACCTTGATGAATGAGGAGTTATATCCCATAGATACCATGGTGTATGAAACCTAAAATAATGAGAAATTTCTTATTCCATCAAACTACTATATAGCTAAAATATACAGCTGATCTAGTCCAGAACATAGAAAGCTATTAAACTGTTATGATTAGCTTATTCTAAGTTTGTACTGTATTTTTAAATTTTGGTTGTGGGTATAATATGTTGCCTAAAAAGCTGTGAGAATATAAATGTATACTATACAGCCCTCCTACCTACTCTTAGCAAAAGCTTTGTTTAAGAGCAGCAACATGACAGCATCTGGGCAAGGACAATGTGTTCCATATGTTCTACATAGATAAAATCAGATTCTGTTTTTATCCTTAATGCTTTGTAACTCATGATCACAAGACAGCGGGAAATTTTATGGGGTTTGTTCTTGTTTTTTTCCAAAAACTTGCAAGGATAATTTTAAGACTCTGCAACATCAAAATGCTTTGCAAAGTCATTTCAGTTTTCTAAAATGTGTTTTAAAAAGCAAATAAACCCCAACTTTTCAGTGGCATTTTTCATTTGACAGTTTCTAAATAGAACTTATCCATTATTTTATTCAAAGGTGAGTCTTGACAGTTCCTAAATAAAATGTATTTGTTTTCCAATTCAAGCAGGCTTTTAGTTAATTCCTTGAAAGAAATTAAAACATTGAAAACTGACTTCAGTTTAGAGATTCAGCTCTGGATTCAGGTGCCTGGTATTTACGTCTTGATTATGGCTATCGACATGCCAGCTCCTACTACAGCCAATGGAGCTCTGACCAATGCAGATGATGGTCATTCAGTTCACCTCAAGTAGAAACTTGTATTCAGTCACCTGAATAATTTTCCAGCATCCACCGACTGAATAAAGGTGGGATTCAGGTGCCTAAACACAGGCATTGACTACAGTTTGAAATACTTTAGAGTATTGAAAAAGTGCACAGACCTGGTAGACATGACACAGGACTCAAAGGAGACCTTCTGTTGCAGGGTCTGGAGGCCAACCAAGGTGCTCCACAGTGCCCCAAATCACACTAAACACATACATTTAGGCAACCAAATCTCACACTACATCTCTGTCGACTGTAATGTGAGATTAGATATGTTAGCTCAGATGTAGATTTATACAAAAACACTTCTATGGTTAAGTTCCTGGCTGAATCTGAGTTCCTTATAAAATGTTTTAATTGTGCTGAGCTAAACCATACGTAAAAATAATCTGTGTTAAAAAAATTAACCATCAGTTGTTCACTTGGCTCTAGCCAAAATGTAGCAGACTTCACATGTGATTTGGGAAAAATTTGAATAATTTAAATGCAGAATATAAATATGAGTCTATTATATCCTGATGAAAACATTCAGTGTTGCCTATGTAGTAAAACTTTGATCAGGGCTAAAGTTTCGTTAATTATGAAATAAATTGTGAATACAAACAATGCTAGTAAATTCAATAATTGGGAAATAATGAATAAATTGATTTATTAATGAAGGAATTGGTTTATTAATTCATTGATTTTTACCACCTTCCTGACTTACATGTTGTTAATTGGTTCTTCTGAAAATCACTTTGTCTTAAATCAACTATCTAGAAATCCAAATAACCCAGATCATAGAATGGCTTGAAAACGTGGTGTTAAATCCACACTTATGCTCTTGCTTATTTCTAAAACTAGAATTTAATAACATGTTTCAGCTCAGGAAAACCAAGGAGTTGTTGGGACATACCTCTAGCTCCTGCTATAGATCTGAAGAGCCTAATTTGGGGCTCTTAGAGTAGCATTTCAATTACCATCTAAATGCCTTTGAAATGGGAGTTGCCTTCTGAATGTAGAGACATATGTTTTTTCCATTTCAAAAGCTTTTTCCCGTTCTACGTTGCAATGAATTTAAGACTTTACTGAGTATTTCATGATAACTGAGAAAAGGAGGCCAAGAATGTTTTCTTCTCATAACCAGTTTCTGTGACAGCTACTGGGGATGCTGGAAACATGGAAAGCCAAAATCCCTGTTACGTGCGTTTTGGCATATGATCCCATGTCTTCCCACTATGGTGAACAGCAAGCCTTTACCTCACTCTTACCAGGGACTGAAAATAGCATAAAGACTTAATAACTAGCCACTAAGATACTCAGCTGGGTGTGGGAAATCTGCATCCAGAGAGTTGTGCTAATAATGTTGACTTGTTTATACAAACTAGAGCAGCTCCAACTAGAGAGTCTGAACAAATAGTACCGTGTGGCATCCAAAAGCCTGGTTATTATGGCATTCAGCTGGTCTCTTTAAGACTGATACTCAGATATCTCACAGAACAGTTTATTGGCCCCCGGCCTGTTTGCCCCATCTCGCCCAGCTGAGATGCTGCCCTAACTCCTGGCTCCTCGACCGCAGCGAGGTGCAGGAATCTTGCCCAGTTCTGACACAGCTGCCCTCACGTTACAGAAGTCGGCCCTTTCATGGGTAAATTCCATATCTGATGAACTGCCCTTGTCTGAATATAAACCATTTTCACTGAAAAATTCCCAGGCAGGTCTATCCTAAGGCACATTTGATGCTCTGAAGACATTTTTGAAAATCTTTTTCTTGTTGTTTCCTGAGACAGCTGTCTTCCACCCCAAATTCTGTTGATAGAGTATCCATCTGAAAGTAAACCAGAAAAATGGCTTCCCTTTACCTCATGTAGAATTGTGGCAGTTTTCAAAATGCTTTCTACTGGAGTTAGGCAATTTACTTCTAACTTTGGAAGTTGAACATGGAGTAGAGTTCCTCCGATATAACTCATGTGAGTCCTGTACTACCTTCCATATGATAGGTGTTGATTGAAAATGTTTTTTACAAGCAAGACCACGAACCTTCTTAAACTGTTTTTCCTTTTCTGTGTCACAGATAGGAAATGGCATTTGAAAGTTAAAGCTTATGGCTGATGAGTTTAATTTAAATGAGGTGCTGTTTGAAATAGATAACACTTTCATTTTAGTAAATTAATGGTGTGGCAAAAGGAAACTCAAAGATGCTTCTACCTATAATAAAAAAAAGATGCTCTCTAGAATTCTAATATTTCACCATGTGATTATGTTACCTAATCTTATTCATTTTATTACGTGAAACATAGTAAAATGTTTCTTCTGTGCATTAACATAAATGTAATTTCAGACTTTATACAAATCTTTGTGCAAAAATCCCAAATAGCTCTGGAATCATATTGATACACTCTAATAAAATTGCAACTGTCACAGTCAAAGGATAGAAGCAAAGCAAGGTTTGTGGGAGAGGTAATATCCTTTCTTTGACAAACTGATACAACTGGAAAAAATAAACTAGTACTGTGTACATTCACAAAAATGTTTTTCATTTTTCTAAGTAAAATGTATGTATAAAAATGCAGAATAAACAATTCCAGTTTTGCCAAACTCAGAGCATCCTTTATACTCTGTGGTGTCTGGTTTCTTGAGCTCACCAGGCAGAACAACAACAAGCAGAAACTAGAAGACTTAGCTGGGAATGCAAGGTTCTCAAAATGTGCAGTATCTGCTATTGATAAGCATTTTTGAGCCAGTCCCAACACAGAGTTCCCTTTCCTATGCCCTATTTGAAACAGAGAGTATTTCAGAACTTGCAATTTCAGAACAGATACTTCAGAACTGGCAGTTGCTGGCAAATACTGAATTACTTACCCGTTACTTCCTAGTGTAGGATAGAAGTCAGAAATACACTATTGTGATGGCAAGTTTTTTAAGAAGATAATGCAATTCAAAGTTTGCATTAAAAAACATTTTTATCTAATTGGTATTTAACTTCAGATAATGAAGTCTTTTTGATGGTAATCTACATTAATATACTTTCTCCCACTTATTTATGCCTGCGGAGCGTGCCATGGGGGGTGTGGTTCTCTGAAATCTGGCAGTAGTGTGTCATATTTGTCCCCATCAAGGGAACAAGCACCGTATTTTAACAAAAGAGATCCAGTGTAATTCATTTTCCAGACATTCCTAGATATTTGTTGCGTGTGACTTCTTCTAGGCTGTGTCTGTATTAGCAGATCACTTCAGCAGCACACTTCTGAAGCGGATCCCCCAGTCATCTCTCCACCTGCCCTTTGGTTCATGTCACCTTGGGGGTTGACCTTGGGGTGCACAAGTGGCATTTCTGCTGGGTGCAACCGCAGGGGGAGCTGCTCTCTGGGATCTCACCTAGCGAGCGGTAGTTACGGATGGGTGCTCAGTTCAGCCCACAAGATGCAAACACGGCGAATACGGGGTCCTCAGCACCAGCTATGGCCCTGCACTACCTCGTTGCATTGCAGTAGCTGCTGATAAAGGCAGAGCTCTCGAGTCCCTGCTCTCTCCCCTTTCAGAGCACTGTCCCGCCGGGGCAGAAGAGCAGTGGCTAGCTGGAGGCTTGAATCCATGCTGCTCCAGAGAACCCAGATGCTTCTCACCAGCAGAGCATCTGTCCCTTACCCTTGCTTAGTGCAGAAGTGGTGCTGACACCAAGCAACAGGCAGACTAAATATTTTATTTTAAATGCGTTTAGAGTTGCTGTTTTTGACAGATTTAATAACAGAACCCTTCTTAATTAAAACAAGTGAAATAAAAAGTGTTGGCATTTGCATATGAACATCTGCAGTAGCATTGTTCTTTATAGTTATTGTACACTGTGGAACGGTATGTTTGGCCAGTGCTGATTCTGGGATTAAAAATAATGGAGAGTATTTAACTTGATGGATGATCTTTCTTTCCTGAGGACTGGAAAGCATTTTTAAATATCAAGAGCAGTAAAATTTGTTCTTCCCTTTCTGTATCTGTTTTCACAGGGTGTTTTTAACTATTTTGGCACATTCATGAAAAGTGACATTATAAACCACTGCAACTGATGACTGAGGTGACCAGCTCCGGTGCAGGGGGAGCGGGGCAGGGGATCGAATTGTCCGAGGAGGTTTCCTGAGCCAGGGAAACCCCAGGGGAGTGCGGAGACCCGCTGGGAGCCAGCAGCTCTCACGAGAGAGAGCGGCTGACAAAAGGTGCGCCCGGGTGGAGGAGCTGGGCTGAGCTGCAGGAGGCGGCGAGAAGGCTGCGTAGCATCAGGGAGACCGAGAAGGAGTTCGGTAGCTGGTTCCAAGCACAGTCCGCAGTGCACTCACAGCCAAACAGCCAAAAACTCCCCAACCGGCACACATGGAAGCCTGCGGGGCCAATAATGCAGAAGAATAGAAGCTTGCAACGGCCAGGACCAGCAGGAGAAGAGAATTCCCCCGAGGCCTGAGGTGCCCTCGCAGAACTGGTTCACCTCTCTGCAGACTGAAGAGGAAAGACCCGTCACATCAGGAGAGACGCTGGAGTGGAGTAAGGCAGCCCCATCTGCTCCCCGAATAACAACCAGCGCGACTAAGAAAAGGCGACGGGTGATAGTAGCGGTCGACTCTTCCGAGAGGTGCGGAGGCAGCCATCCGCCGACCTGACGCTCTCTAGAGGGGTGTGCTGCTTACCGGGGGCTCGTATCAGGGATGTCACCGAGAGACTGCCAAGCCTACAGTCCACTGACTATTATCCACTGCTGTTGTTTCAAGTGAGCACCAGTGATGCAGCCGAGAGCAGTCTGAGGAGTATCCAGAAGGATCACAGAGCCCTGGGAGCGGCAGTAAGGGACTCTGGAGCGCAGGTAGTTTTTTCATCAATCCTCCCAGTCAAAGGGAGGGGGTTTGAAAGGGTCAGTAGAATCTGGCAAATCGACAAATGGTTACGGGACTGGTGCCACAGCCAGGGGTTCGGCTACTCTAGACCACGGGACTCACTTTGAGAAACCTGGTTTACTGGGGACTGATGGGGTCTTTCTGTCAGAGAAGGGGAAGAGCATCTTCGGTCATAGGCTTGCCAAGGTGGTGAAGAGGGCTTTGAACTAAAGTTGCTGGGGAAGGGAACCTCAATCCATCCCACTCCGACCAGTTTGATGCCAGTGCCAGCAATAGATGCCCAGAACCTGGAGAGGGATCACACGTCAGCAGAAGATCACCTGAAGAACAGCACAAAGGAATTCCAGCCACTCCAGCCAGTAAGTCAGCTTCATCAGGGGCCCAGCTTAAATGCCTCAGTGCAAATGCAGGTAGCATGGGGGATAAACAAAAGGAGTTAGAGACATGCGCGTGCCTGCGGGGCTCTGATTTTATGGGCATCATGGAGACATGGTGGGATGGCTCCTGTAAGTGGAGTGATGGAATGGAAGGATACAGGCTGTTCAGGAAGGACAGGCAGGGCAGACGAGGAGGGGGTGCCACCCTCTGTGTCAGCGACCAGCTGGAGTGCACGGAGCTCTGCCTGGGGGTGGATGAGGAGCCGACCCAGAGCCTGTGGGTCAGGACTGAAGGGAGGGCAGGGACAGGTGACATTACAGTGGGGTCTGCTACAGGCCACCCGACCAGGAAGACTGAGCGGATGAGGCCCTCTACAGACAGATAGGAGCAGCCTCATGTTCACAAGCCCTGGTCCTCATGGGGGACTTCAACCACCCCAATATCTGTTGGAGGGACAACACAGCAGGGCATAAGCAATCCAGCAGGTTCCTGGAATGTGTTAATGATAACTTCCTTCTCCAAGTGATAGAGGAGCCAACAAGGAGAAGTGCTATGCTGGACCTTGTTCTCACCAACAAGGAGGGGCTGGTGGGGAATGTGAAGCCCAAGGGCAGCCTTGGCTGCAGTGACCATGAAATGGTGGAGTTCAAGACCCTTAGGGCAGTGAGGAGGGCACACAGCAAGCTCGCTACCCTGGACTTCAGGAGAGCAGAATTTGGCCTCTTCAGGGATCTGCTTGGTAGAGTATGATGGGATACAGACCTGGAGGGAAGAGGGGCCCAAGAAACCTGGTTAATATTCAAGGGTCACCTCCTCCAAGCTCAGGAGTGATGCAACTCTCTAACAAGCAGAAAGTCAGGCAAAACCACCAGGAGCCTGGTGTGGATGAACAAGGAGCTCCTGGACAAACTCAAATGCAAAAAGGAAGCCTACGAAGGGTGGAAGCAAGGACAGGTAGCCTGGAGGAATACAGAGAAATTGTCCAAGCAGCCAGGGATCAGGTTAGGAAAACCAAAGCCCTGATAGAATTAAATCTGGCCAGAGACATCAAGGGCAACACGAAAAGCTTCTATAGGTACATTGGTGATAAAAGGAAGACCAGGGAAAATGTGGGCCCTCTCCAGAAGGAAATGGGAGACCTGGTTACCCGGGATATGGAGAAGGCTGAGGTACTCAACAACATTTTTGCCTCAGTCTTCACTGGCAAGTGCTCCGGCCACACCGCCCAAGTGGCAGAAGGCAAAGGCAGGGACTGGGAGAATGAAGAACCACCCACTGAAGGAGAAGGTCAGGTCTGAGACCATCTAAGGAAGCTGAAGGTGCACAAGTCCAGGGGACCTGATGAGATGCATCCACAGGTCCTGAGGGAACTGGCGGATGAAGTTGCTAAGCCACTGTCCGTCATATTTGAAAAGTCGTGACAGTCCGGTGAAGTGGATAAGGGAAGAGCAACTGACATCATGTACCTGGACATGTGCAAAGCATATGACATTGTCCCACATGACATCTGGTCTCTAAATTGGAGAGACACAGATTTGACAGATGGACTGCTTGGTGGATAAGGAATTGGGTGGATGGTTGCACTCAAAGCGTTGCGGTCAATGGCTCCATGTTCAACTGGAGAAGAAGTGATGAGCTGCATTCCTCAGGGGTCAGTATTGGGACCGTTGCTGTTTAACATCTTTGTTGGCAACACGGACAGTGGGATTGAGTGCACCCTCAGCAAGTTTGCCAATGACACCAAGCTGTGTGGCGCGGTTGACACACTGGAGGGAAGGGATGCCATCCAGAGGGACCTTGACAGGCTTGAGAGGTGGGCCTGTGCAAACCTCGTGAAGTTCAACAAGGCCAAGTGCAAGGTCCTGCGCATGGGCTGGGGCAATCCCAAGCACAAATACAGGCCGGGCAGAGAATGGATTGAGAGCAGCCCTCAGGACTTGGAGAAGGAGTTGGGGGTGTTGGCTGACAAGAAGCTCAACATGACCCAGCAACATGCATTTGCAGCCCAGAAGGCCAATCGCATTCTGGGCTGCATCAAAAGTGTGACCACCAGGTTGAGGGAGGTGATTCTCCCCCTTTACTCCGCTCTGGTGAGACCCCACCTGCAGTACTGCATTCAGTGCTGGGTCCCCCAAACATAAGAAGGACATGGACCTGTTCCAGCAAGTCCAGAGGAGGGCCATGAAGATGATCAGAGGGCTGGAGCACCGCTCCTATGAAGACAGGCTGAGAGTTGGGGTTCTTCAGCCTGGAGAAGGCTCCAGGGAAACCTTATAGCAGCCTTCCAGTAACTAAAGGGGGGCTACAAGAAAGATGGAGAGGGACTTTTTACAAGTGCATGTAGTGATAGGACAAGGGGTAATGGCTTGAAACTGAAAGAGGGTAGATTTAGATTAGATATGAGGAAGAAGTTCTTTACTGTGAGGGTGGTGAGGCACTGGAACAGGCTGCCCAGAGAGGTTGTGGCTGCCCCATCCCTGGAAGTGTTCGAGGCCAGGTTGGATGGGGCTTTGAGCAACCTGGTCCAGTGGAAGGTGTCCCTGCCCATGGCAGGGGGGTTGGAACTAAATGATCTTCAAGGTCCCTTCCAACGCAAACCATTGTATGATTCTATGATTCTATGAAAACATAATTTACAAAACATTGATTAAAATTGCATTTCTGTTTCCTACAGCACTATCTGAAGCTGAAGGTTTTGATGAATGCTGATTAACTGCTAGTGGTTTTATTTAGAGTTTAAATATACCTAGGCTATATGGTAGTTAATTTTCTTTATTTAGTAAGTTCACATATATATTATATGTTTTATTAAGTATATATGATCATTTCCTTAATGAACAATAATAGGAATACAGGATTTATGATCTCGTTTCTTTTTTAATGTGTCCTTCTGTCCCAAATGTACATAGTATTAAGCAATACCTGGAATGATTATTAGCGATGTTTAACAGTTTTTAAATAACTCGGCTTAGTGGCAATTATATGTGAAAGTGTGATGAATGGTTCTCAAAATGGTATGTCATACAAATCTAAGAGCTACTGTTGTGGTTTAACCCCAGCCATCAACTAAGCCCCACACAGCTGCTCGCTCACTCCCCCGCAGTGGGATGGGGGAGAGAATCAGAAGGGTAAAAGTGAGAAAACTTGTGGGTTGAGATAAAGACAGTTTAACTGCTAAACCAAAAGCTGTGCACGCAAGCAAAGCAAACCAAGGAATCCATTCCCCACTGCCCATGGGCAGGCAGGAGTTCAGCCATCCCCAGGACAGCAGGGCTCCATCACGCCGAACGGGGACTGGGGAAGACAAACGCCATCGCTCCCAACGTCCCCCCTTCCTTCTCCTTCCCCCAGCTCTATCTGCTGAGCACGACGTCCTACGGGCTGGGATCTCCCTTGGGTCAGTCGGGGTCGGCTGTCCCGGCTGTGTCCCCCCCCAACCCCTTGTGCCCCCCCAGCCCCCTCGCTGGTGGGGTGGGGGGAGAAGCAGAAAAGCCCTTGGCTCTGGGTGAGCACTGCTCAGCAGTGACGGAAACATCCCTGGGTTATCAACACTGCTTTCAGCACAAATCCAAAACACAGCCCCATACCAGCTACTATGAAGAAAATTAACTCTATCCCAGCCAGTAGCTATCCCAGCTACTTTTGACTAAGCACAGGTAGGTTTTTTTTCTGGAAAAGGTGTAGAGCTTTTTGCCACTTTGAAAAGACAAAATGAAGATGAGGAAAATAGCCAAAATTTGTCTTTCATCTCTTCAGTCGATCTTAGGAGAACTCTTGCTATCTGATCATCAAATTTGTAGCTTCAGAAAAGATTTGACAGGGTCTTGTAACACAAGAAAATTCTAAATAGTTCTAACAATGACCAGCTCAAAGTTGCTGGTAAATTGAAGGTAGTATTATCTTCCCCTTAAGTATGGTTGTGCAAAGAATTGTGTTTGATATTTGAGCAGTGAAAAACTTCACTTTCACTATGTGATGATTTAGAAATGAGGTCCCATCACGGACCAGAATTTGGATTTGGTACACTTTTCCCTGCTGATTTAGACATGAAGAATAAGGAGACTCAGACTGGAAGCAGTTCTTGCTTCCAACATTAAATGTTTTGTGAACTTGTATACATTTCTTAGCTTTTCTTTATCTTACCAGGGACAAATTCTGTTTTGTTCACTTTCAGCTCAGTACAAATAACAGACTGTTTCCTGAAGATGTCAAAGGTACTTCTGGCACAGGGCTGGAGGAGATGTGCTAGGAATGGTTTTGTGGTGCTGCATTGGGGCTGCGAGAGGATGAGGCAGGGTCTCATGGACTCTGCCTAGGGAATTTCTGATGTGGGGGGTGGGACACGCAAAACAGCAGAAGAGGGTGTCTCCAAGCAGTCAGGACCTAAGGTCACGGCAGTACATTGTGTCATCTCTCAGCCGAGACTTCTGAGATAGTCAGTAACTTCATGCTTGGCATACTGATTTAATGAAGTGGCACAGGCAAACCAGCCTTCTAGTTCGAACTGCCTTTGTCATGGCCCATAATGTTACTGAGCAATTAGAATATGTGCACTTGCATGGGCGGTTTACAGATATAGCCAGGAAAATCTTTTACCAGGAGGGCTGGTCGCAGTGATGTTATTTTGGAATTAAAAGAAAAGTAAATGATGTGGCCCTCCCTCCCCCTGAAATAAAGCCAGAAAGTCTTAGGTTTGCATCAACACTTGACATCGGTTGTAGTAGATGGCAAAGCTTGGGTATTCCCTTCCTCTCCCTTCCTGGCTCAGTCTCTCAGAGCTCTTCCTCCAGAGCCCAACTTGGTGTTTCAGAGCGGTCCAGCTGCTGCTCTGGCACACAGCGCTCTCTCAAGACAGGACTGCACAAGCATGGGATGGCACTCGTGACATTTCAGATGGCAGTGGTGGGATTTCCCTTTGGGCAGACAGACTGCAAACCCCGGTACGGCAGGCAGTCTGCGCACTAAGCTGCGCAGGCTCAACTGTGACGTTCTCTGCCACACTCTTTGAAAAGGAGTTTCCAAATTGCTGGCTTCTGATGGGAGAAGGACTTTATTTCTTGCTAGTTATGGATCTAGAGAATTATTGATGTATCTGAATGCAGTTTCACATTCAGAGAACAACTGCATTACAGATCCCAGGAATAAGTGGCTTTTTCATTTCTCCACAGACAAATTTTGGCTCATCCCATTCATAAAGAACTTGCAGTTCCTAAGCTCAGGAATGTACAGGTGCAAGGCAAAGGGAGAAAAGTTACGGACCAGTCAGCCAGGGCAAGGACAATGTCTGCAGTAAGATGAGGGCACTGCCAAAACAGCACTGTAAGGGAGTCTGCAGAGTCTTAGAGTCTTCAGTGCCAGACTGAGCTTACAAAACTCCTTTGGGAATTAACACGTTAACACAGTTCTGTCCAGCATGCAGTGTGTCAGCTCCTGGTCCTCATATCCCAAGGAAGTTGAGTATCTCAGGCTGTCCCTACCACTTGGAAATGGAAACAAGCCAGGCTTGCTTGAAGGCAAGGGAAAAGTCATCTTTACTTTTTCCACTGTTGAGTGATGTCACCCATGAAGTAGCCTAGAGTGTAGGAATGGAAACATCTACTGGGGAAAGATTGTGGCAAAGAATCCTACCAAAAAAATTAGGTCCTCACAGCACTGGATGGGTTGCTCACTCCACCGGGTTTTGTGGTTTTTGCTTTCTTTCACTGAACATTTAGGATTTATCTTTGACTTCTGGAAGAGCTTTTTAGGAAATCACACCCTATCCTCAATATTTCGGAGTAGATTAAGGCAGGTAGCCCTGGCACTTTAACTTTAGAGTATTGTCTGCTGAAGAAGGGCACAGCTCTGCTCACCCAAATGCACACTATTCTCATTTTATTTTCTAGGGAATGTGTTGGCCTCAACTGGCCCTGTTTTTGCTTCTGTTACTTTTCCTTGCTGTGATGTTGTATTGGGTTTGTGTCTTTGTGGTTTGTGTCCAGGTTATTTTTTTCATTACACTTTGTAAGTGTGTCTTGTTTATTTATCTGTGTTTCTGATTTAAGTATTCTCGGTTCTCGTTCACCCTTTGGCCACAGCTGTGCCAGAGTGTGGCATGCAGGGCATCTGGGCACTGGGACTCCAGCAGAGAAATTTCTCAGAAAGCCCCATGAGGAGAGCTTTTCTCCGAGGGTGAGGGAAGAGTACTAGCAAGGGAGAGATGATGAAGAGCTACTTTCCTTTACAACACGATTTCTATTTGAAGAATCAGTAGGAAAGTCCAGTCTGATCTCTGGTCATCATGTGCCAAGTGAGAGCTCAGGCATTGTATACAAGGGGCAGAGAGACAGAAAGTCTAGGGAGAAATTTTTTGTGATTTTGAAAGAGCAAGAGGTGTTTAAGAGAAGGGTGTGAGCTTTTCAGCCCAACAGGCAGAAACAGGGCTGAGATAATATGCATGGTGGCCATTGCATGTGTGGGTAATGTAGGTATGTATGGACTCTCACACACTGCATGAGTGTGCTGTGAAATTTATGTGCATATAAAAAAAATTTAAGGACTGATATTCCCCAGAGACAGCAGGGAATATGCAGCACTGCCTACTGTGCAGGTCTGTACCTGTATACTGGACTGCCCTGAATCAGAAATGCCCTGTTTTCTAAACATTTCATGTAAACCTGTTATCCACCAGCATCTGCATTATGCTGCCATGACAGCCTTTTTCTATTCACATAACTATGACCTCCACTGAGCAAACAGAAGAGTAATATGTGACCAGCATCTCAGTCTTTTGCAAAGTTCAAGAGATCACACAGAGCAAAGCTGTGGATGACACCTGTGATGGGAGCGTGTGACTGGTGACATAACACACCAGCTCTGAATTTTCCCACCTCTAAGTGCTTTCCAAACAACTTGTCTAGGGTTGGGTTGTCCAGACTTCAGAGGATGATGGCTACGTTCTTGAACATTAGGATGGCAGTGTGGAGACGTTGTAGGTAAATTAATGCCAGGTACTTGGCATAGTTTGTTGAAGATGGCCCATTGCTTGTGGATGTTCTGTACTTACTACTGATTGTAGTAGTGTAGAGGAAAATGAGGTGTCACAGCCTTTCTCCTCCAGAAATGGCATTTCTGCATGATAGAGACTGCAAGGTAGAGGTTATGACCCTGTCTGCCATGAGGAATTGTCTGCAGCCACCGCCAATGACAAAATCTGCTCAAGCTTCTGGCCCATGTTCTGCATAACCTCTGGTAGTGTATAATAAGCTGGGTGATAGGTGCTAAGTGCTCGGTCAGCTTAGTCAAAGCTTATGGTCCCAGAAAGTGCTGTTGTGGGAAATGCAGAAGCCAGAGACATCTGTTTTGGCCCTTGCTAAGTGTGTGAGGACAAAATTAATGTTCTGTTGGCGAATGAGGGCCAGCAGTGTGGATTCAGTTTGGCATGAGTGACTTGGTTTGGCAAATTCAAGACCAAACTCAGTCCTGACTATCAAAGATTATAGAGATACAGTCTAAGAAATTACCTGCTTCTTGAGAGATTCCTGGCAGTATAAAGTTCCTCTCTTCAAGCTTTCCCTCAGTTCAGTGTAGAACTGAGGATTTTAGATTATCATTGGCAGTGATGAGCACAGTACTGACTTTTCTGGACCTACCTAATAATTTTAACTTCTCAGTATACAATTGGCCTGGACAGTGTTTTTCTGCAGATAGTTTTTTTTATTTTTATTCTTCGTAGTAACCTTGTATCTTGAAGAGTATGGGCTAGGTTGTAAAATGTGTGTTGTTGTAGCTGAATACGTGCCCAGGGCACATAATCTTTCAATACAGCAAGCTAGAATTAGAAGTGAAATATAAAAGTGTATTTCCTCTGTGAAGTAGAGAAAGAAGTTGCATTTCTTGATGTCTGGTACAGAGAAGACAGTGTCTGGTACAATCCTCTCTTGCCTTTCCCCTCATAGCCCTTCTGTAAGCAGAAGACGGAGAGGTCCTGCCAGCAACGCTGTGAATTTTTTGGTGGCGTAGCTCTTTCTCAGTAATGTGCCTTGCAGAACAAAGGACAACCTACACTGGCCTAAATATTGCAGGGTAGCTCACATTGGTTCATCTGATACAAGTTCTGTCAAGTTAAATGAAATCCTCAGCTGCTTCTCTTAACCGCCAGGACACGGGAGCAATGCTATACTTTCATAGGAAGTGAACTGAACTCTAACCCAGACAAACTCAGTTTATAATAACTCCAAAAGCAAGTGTTGAATATCTTGCTGTGTTCCAGTATCATAGGTCAAAAATACAACTGAGTGCTAATTATGCTGTTTAATGCAACCATTTCAACAGTCTATTTCTAACCTTTTTTATTGGTTTCACATTTTCTTATTCTATTAGCAGCCCATTTTCTGCTCCCTTCCCTCCCTATTTGACATTTCAGAATGAATAACGAAGCAGCTTTTTAAGTGCATATGCATTTCCTCAAGGAAATCAGGACTTGAGCACACATTGGTCTTTGCATGCATGCCAATGAAGCGTGCATAAAAATATGTCTGCCTTTGCTTGCATACATGCCAAAGTCTGACCTTCCATGCTTTGAACTCTTGCTCCAAAACGCAAATGCATAATTCAAGAGGACTGAAGCAGAATAGTGTTGAGCATAACGTCTGGGTACATGGTTCCTTCCCGTAGCAAACTATGCAGACGTGAATTACAGTTCTAAACTGCCCGTGCACCAGGAGATATGGGCTCCTCAGAAAAAGGATGAGGAAAATCAGTGTGCTCAGCAGCCAGGGTAGTCTGCACCGGCCGCAGACAAGCACTGCGGACTGTGTTCTTTCTGGAGAAATTCTCAGCTAAAGTGAGAACATTTACCTCCGTGTAAATTTCAGATAGGAAGGTGAAATAGGTGGGAAAACCCACCTTTGTGGTCTCAAGAGACTATGTGCAAGAGAGAAGCACCATAATGAATCGCCTTTCCGAAGTAAACCACTCTGGGTATGGGCCAAAGTGGAGCTTGTAGAAAAGTCAGTCAGGTTCAGGTACTGGCAGGTGAGATGGTAGCTAAGCAAATATTTTGGGGGTAAGCAGGCTTGAATATTACTTAGGTCTAATTAAGTCTGAGATGCCTTTTTTTTCTTGCCCAGATGCTGGTAATACACTCAAGGGATACTGGTATAGTGCCAACCACAGTGTTGAATACAACTGGATTTATTTATTAAGAATAAAAATAAATGTTCAAAGGTAAAGATGGTAGCAATCAAGTAATTTTGTGTCTCATTATATTGTGAAGAAGCGCAGCCCATCGTGCCACAGAAGAATGATGATTAGGAGTCCAAATGTGTACCCTGCTGCTTATGTGCGTATTTGTTTTCCCTTCCTACACAGACACAGCCAAGGCTGATGTATAAGAAAAAATGCGTACAGGCTGGTAGCCTGTGCCTACTGGTGTACAGATTTTTCTTTTACTCTGCTGAGTATTTGTCCTGTTTGGAAGTGTCATGGGAAATATTCTTCACATTGTTTTACAGCCCTCGGTAGCTGAAGAAAATGAGACTTAATTGCTGTAGAAAAAAACTCCACCCTGCCACAATTATTTAGCTGCGTGCGTGCATTCAGATGTTGATATGCCCCTATTACAGCACAGATTTACTGACAGCTATGGCTACTGGGAGAAGCCTTGCTCCCCCTCAAATTACCAGCTAAATTTGCCTGCTTCCACAGAACCAGGAATTCAATCCGTCATCGCTGACAACTCTGAAGGATATCACCAAAGTGCTGCTGGAAATGATGCAGAGCTATTTTGGGGGGATAGCTTAGAAAGATATTTTCTTAAATACCATATTGCAAAATTGTATGAATTAGCCAAATGTGTCTTCTGGAATTCTCACAGCATTCATATGGAGGCTTCATTACTTTTGTAATTCACTCTTCACTGACTTCTCAGAAATGCCATAAGATGCGTTGAAAACTTGTACAAAGGACATCTTAGGAGACACAAAGCAAAATCTTTCTACAACTCCCAGAATCTACTAAAGATTAATTTAGTGCAATGAAAATTGCTTTCATACAGATGGGTTTCTATATAAAAATTAGAGTTCACAGTTAGTGTCCTATAGCTCCTACAGCTGAGAAAAGACTTTTCAAAGGTTCTAATGTCTTTGGTGCCTTAGAAAATGTTCTCTCAAATTGTTCATTTGAATTTGGCCTAGATCATACAGTCCTTAGTACATTGTTATAGTTTGCTTCTTTCTGATTTTACTTAATTGGTTTGCATCTGCAGTGAAAAATATGGAATGAGGAACAAGAGTGATACACTCCAGCCTAATTTTGCGACATGGTTAGTACTAGCTACTAAATTTCTTTTTACTAAGGATACAGCTGAGTGCTTTCCTATTTTGAATTAAATGATTTGTTTGTACACTTAATTTTCTTCAATCTCTTTTCATCAGCAGAAAAGTACTGATAAAGCACTAGTTGACCGTTCGAAGACAGATAAAATAGAATGATGCATCTTCATTACTATTGTATTCTCTCTGAACTATTTTTTTTTTTCCCTTGCAGGACGGTTCTGTTTACTCTGACCTCTGTAGTTGTGCTTGTCATCACTACTGACTGGATCAGCTGGGACAAGCTGAATCGTGGGTTTCTGCCAAGTGACGAGGTCTCAAGAGCCTTCTTGGCTTCTTTCATCCTGGTGTTTGACCTTCTTATTGTCATGCAGGTACCCTCTCCTAATGTTTCATTCAAGCTGCTGAGGCTGCCTAGTCACTCTGTTTCCTCTAGACCAAATGGTGTTTAGCTAAGACTACATAAAGGTAAATAAATGTTTAGTTTGCAACCACTATTAGTAGGGACATTTTATTACACCGTTCTCAGTGACTTTGCAAAAAGCCTGCTGGCCTTTTATTGTGAAAACATTGCTGATTTCTCTTCTTAGACTAACAGGTAAGAACTGCACGACTTTCCAAATTAGAATGTGTTTTCTGCAAAAATGACATCAGAAAAAGAAACGGAAGCTAGTTGTTTTGTAAATTCAAAGCTTCCGTTAGGAAGATGAGAGAAATTCGGCCAAACGAGAAAGAAATACTTCCATGTTTCAAGCATTTACAATATTACAGCATTTTAATAGGTGAAAATTAGTATTTGCTACTAAAAGTCCACTTTCCACTTGCACGTGAAGATTGCTTTACTTTGATGACACGTCCTTGTACTGTAAGGTCTTCTGCCAGCGAGGTTAACCGGGGAGATGATTCCCTGTAGTCTGCCTGATGTCTGCTCCTTTGAATCTAGCTGTTAAGAAAGGAATCTGGGTCACAAGTATGTGGCCAAAAACCTCCTTCATGTGATGCTGCTCTCTACGCTTTGCATTTGTCTGTGGTTTGAGCCTTGTGTGAATAACTCACCCAATGTTCTGTGAAAAATTAGGTCATTTGGGCAGAGGCGAGGAAAAGGAGCATCGAAGGCCTGAGTGACTTTTGCTATTAGTCCTAGACATGTTAGATGGTTGAACTGAAGTTTAGCAAAGAATTTGAGAAGAACTGATGGGTCCTTTGTCTCCAGTGTATTACTGACTAACTCTGCTAGCAAAGACCATTTCTGAGACACTTAGTTCTCTATAATGAGATACCTATTGCTTGAGTAATTATCATAGAGGTGACACTGTGGTGGCACTCAGAATTTATCACTGCTGTACTAGGACATTAAAGCTGCATAAAGTCCTATAGTTCAGTTTTATTTTCCAATGTCCAGCACTGTTCAGTGCTCGCTGTGGTTCGTGGTTAGAACAAGGAGGATAAGAAAGGGAATACTGTTTTTCTAGTAAGATTTCTGGTGCTTTCTTTTCTCTCCCTTTGCGTTTTACATTTTGTTCGCTGTTTCGAGAAAATTCAAGAGAATGTATAATAAATGATTGTACTTCACAGCGCTGTAATGAAAGCGTGAATGAAAATACACGACATATCAAGCAATACTGAATTTGATATTGTATGCAGGGTAGAGAAACAGAGTTGTCTTCATACCAAATAATTATTAAATCATCCTTTCAACTTTGAAAAATGAAGTTCCAGTACTTTGACCTTGGAGTTGCTGAATATAGGGAAGAATTTTATGTGAAACAGCCTGTCCCGAGTACTATGTCATATTTTTACAACACAAAGCAAGAGGCTCTTTTTAATTGCATTTTTGACTGATGTTTCTGTGATGGAGTTATTTATTTATTTAAAGTTATTTATTTGGACTGTGCAACTAAGTTGGCATGTTTTATTTACAGTGTAGTTCTAGCATCACTGCATTGCTACTGCAATAAAGTCAAGTTGAGACAGCAAAGTATTAAATCACAAGTGAAGACCATCAGGATCATGATCCTTTGACTGAAGTATGCTTTGGAATTATATGTCTCTAGAAATTCTTTCCAAGAGTGTTGTCTGTTTCACAGGGTTTTTTCTGACTTAACAAGCTTTAGCAAGAAACTGGTAAAATTAGAAAAAAAAAAAAAAAAGTTTAGTATTAAGCAATTTCTGTTTGAGGCTGACGTTAACTAAGAGCACAGATTAAGTCTCATCTAATTTTTGAGTACAGGCATTTTCCGTCCCTCTGAATTGTAGAATAAATACTGCAAATGTGACTGTGTTAACAACAAGAGAAAACCAATTGAGTTTGGAAATCCATTCTCAATGCTGTGAAAAACAATCACATAATTGTAAATATTGGCTTTGCCTTCTTAGTATTATTATAATTTAATATTTACCTAAGCCCTAGGTAGAGCATAAGAAAGAAATAGGTCCCCACCCTGAAGAGCTACCTTTTTTCAATTAGATGTAACCCAGGCAGACACATGAAGAGGAGAACACAGACAGCTGAACCTTATGTAGACGGTTATACGTGAGCGATACTTAAGGGTAGGTGCACTTTTTACCTTTGGTTTCCATCCTGCAACAAACTCTGGCTGCCTCCCGGCCCTGCTCTCCTTCTAGTGTGCAAAGGCTCCTCCAGTCCGAGCGATTCACTGGGAATTCAGGGGACGGGTCAGGGAGACAAGCACAGACGAGAGACAGAGTAGAAGACAGAGACATGGGGCTGAAGTGTAAATGTGAAAGTTACGACTACAAAAATATTAAGACAATCCAAGAAAACAGATCGTGGAGAAGGTTGCAGGACAACAACAGGACCTCGTGGATAGTGTGGCTGGCTTCTGGCTCAGGCTGTGTTCCTACCTCTTCTGCCAACCTTGCTGCGACTCTTCACTTTGCATTTGCCCTCCCTGGAGTGGGGGAAAGGGACCCCGAGTGCCTGTTCTAGATGGCGGCTGTGTATACCTCTCCACCTGATTTTAATTGCTGTATCTTTATAGTCAGTGGAGAGGTCGAGGTATAGCTGGGGTGCCTTTAAACATCTACCGTAGGATGAGATGCGGCAGGCCCCAGCGGTGCACGTTTCTCTCCACCGAGAATAAACAGACCCAGCGTGATGAGCTGAGAGGAACCATCCCTCAAGCCAGACCCAGAAAAAGGGTTACGAGGGTGGCATGGCTTGAGTCCAGAGCTGCAGCTCTGCGAGGATCCTGCTCCGCTATTTCCACAGCTCGTAAAACAGCCAAAGTGGCATTTGTCTGCTGGTGTTTCATCACGGAGACTTCTTCAGAGACTCTCGCAGGCAGGGTCATCTCCACCTCTCCCTCTGGTGCCTGGCCTCGGTTTGAAAGGAATTTAAGTTTCAGTGGGCGCAGGACAGCATATCAGAGATAACACCCATTTTAGGCTGTTTGAGAGGCAGCACAGAGGCCTCTATTCCAGTCCTGGTTGCCAGGACATTTTATCCAATGTAAATACAAACACCGATGTTTTTTAAATGTAGAGATTGCATATTTTCTCCCTGAAAAAAAGATCAAATTCAGTCCAATGCAGGTGCATTAGTTCATTTTAAAGGACATGTGCTTGCTTATAATAAAGTAAAAACCCTACAAGTTTGTTATTTTTTCCACAGTATGGAAGTGATGTAGTTATTCAGTTTCACAGTGTCTTTAATTATGCCTGCCCTGATAATTGAGATGGCAAGATGTCAACATATGTATGTGTCTGGCACCCATACCATTCACTGCTGCACGTGGTCATCATTATATTTTTAGTCTTAGCTTCAAACTGAGTGCAAGACCAAGCATATTAAAGCCAGATATGTAGAAATGCCATTATCATGTAATAGAACTTTTTACTATTTTAATGAAAAATTCACATATTTAGTTCTCTTTCTCAAAGATGTAATGGAAAAGCTATTCATTAAAGGAGTAAATATGAAAAATGAAACTATAATCCCACATTCCAAACACCTCTATTTGAGCAAGTAGACAGTAACTCATGCATTAGCCTATAGACTGCTGCTTTTTTTTTTTTTTTTTGTGCCATGTTTTAGTGACTTTGCTAATGGGAAGGAGCCTGTGGTGGCTGGATTATTAAACCTCATGTGTCCAGGGGAGATGAATTGTTTCACCTCTGTAGTGTCTTTCATGAGTGTTTACAGGTTCCTCCAGACTTCTGAAAGACCGTGAAGTCTTTCAGCATCGCTGTGGATTTACACGCTGTAGCTACCTTGCTGAGTGCTTTGCAAGTCCCATGGTGTAAATTCTTGCAACTCCTATGACTTATTGCAACTTTTTATCTGACAGTACACTCAGATACAATGTCTGAGTGATTTAAAAGCTACCTGAAAATACTATTTGATTCCAAAAGGAGAATTTATTCTTCAATAAACTCAAGAAATTCTGCAGCGGCTGAGTGGAATAAACAGAAGGCAGGCAGCGCTTATGTCTAAGATTCTTTGAGAAAGCTCTTGTATGTGAATCTTTAACCAAACTAGCAAAATAATCCCATTAATATTAAATGGGATACTCTTGTAAATAAGGAGAATAGAATTTTGTCCTTCTGGGTATCTGGAAAGAAATGAAGGTCAAACAGAGTTAGATAATTAACAACGTTCCTTATGACTAGTGCTGGATCTCTGCTTATGTAGGTATCAGGATATCAGCAGACAGATTTTTTTTTAGTAATAACCTTTTTTCAAGTCTATTTTTCGTAATATTTTTGTATGTAAATTGCTTTAACATGTAACTGTAGATCACTCCTTGCTACTGCAGTTGAAAATCAAGATATTTAATGGGTGGCCTGTCACTTCTTTTTTTGTTTTGTTTTCTGCAGAATGTCTGGTCGTCTGTCTTTGGTAGAGTTTTAATAAGAGAATTAGAAGGTTAACAGATTGAAGAAAATCTGTATTTAGTCTCTCCTGTGGTTTTTCTTCTAGATCTTCATATTTCCCTGAAAAAAAGTAGTTAATTTAGCTACTTTGTAATGTTAATTATGTTTTGTATATGTCATTGTTAAACACTAACACAGAAATGTTATCAGCAAAACAGAACAGACTCTGGTCTTGTTAACAAATACATAAAGCGAGGACAGTTCCGTTTATTTTCAGTCTTACACTGATGGAGAGGCTGTTTTGATTAAAATCTAGTACGATGTGTGAGCACATTAAAAAACACCACCCACAACATCAAGTGCGTAGAAGAAGATATAATTTGCTTGGATACTTAGAGTGGAAATATGGTCTTGTCCACACAAAGTGAGTAAAGACTTGTTTTTTAGAGGGTTTTTTTTTTTAGAAAATCTATTTAACTTTGCAAACGTAATTTGATTGTGACTCTTAACTGGATTTACACTTGGTACTTTGATAGAATTAGTTTACACGTATACAAACAAGAGGAGAATCCTGATTTACACTTGGTGCAGAATACACAGGTATACTAGTTTTTCTTTGAAACAGATAAGCAAGAAATGATTTTGTGTTCATAGACAAAGCAGGATATAAAAAATAATTTGTCATTCCTGTCAGAGTAGATCCTCTCAGCTGTACATTTGGTTCAAGAGTGGTATATAAATTTTTTTGTTTCCTAACAAGTAACAGCAAAAAGTACCGATATATAGTTTGTTCCCAAGGAAGTTACCAAACTTTGAATGAAAATGTCCTTCTAAAAACCTCCCATTCAGCACAACAGCTTCTGAAGAAGCGAGCACTTGCATGTCAGGGTACTTTCCATTATAACCTTTGCTGGGTTTTGTAACATTTGAAAACACAATGATAAACTACAGGTCAAAATCCATGAGAAACTTCTGTGTTAGTGAAGTTAGCAAACAACTTTTGCATCATCTCTGACATTCAGGGTTTCTGTATGTGAGGGGTTACTGTGATTTTTTATTCATGTCCTACTTGCCCTTTCAAGATGGGAACCTAGCCATAAGGGCAGGTGACCAGCGCCAGGTTTCTCAGAGGAGTCAGGATAGATGAGAATTCACCTTTAATAAAACTGATGGCATATTCAGCTCCATTACTGGCATCCCCAGCCATTACCATACGGCAAGGTTTTACAGGGAGGAGCCATATACCCTGGACTACTTTTTCCAGATATTATGTGCAGCGTTTCATTCCGCTCAGAGTACATTGCTCTTCACTAGTGGATTTTAGACATGCCTGTCAAACAGCATTACGAAAATGGGTAAGCATTTTGAACACACGCTTGTACTCAGCTAATTGTGCAATGTCTGCCAAAGAACCCTACCGTGAGGGTTGGCTCTGCGGTGCTGTACCTCCCATGGCCTGCAGATCCCTGAAGGAGAAGGGGACAAGTTCAAGTGAGGTAAGTTTCGGAGAAACCTTTCTGTAAGAAGTAAGAGATTTTCCTTCCTGCAAAGTCTCTCGCATCGGAAAGACTTTCCCCTCTTCCTTTGTCCTTTCTACATCCTCATCCTTCTATGGATCATGAAAATGTTCCTTATTAGCACTGATGTAAAACATTCAAAAATACTCCTGAAAAATAAAAGGACTAGAAAAAGAAGGACTAGACAGGAACAACTCTTGATCTACAGCTTCACTTTATTTGTACTTACAATGACTTTAAGTGGCAGACCTGGGTACATTCCTAAACACTGTTTAACCAACAAAATGATAGTGTTTCTCATGCCATTATTGGCACCATGGCATTTCTTTCTAGGGGGTCAGACACAGGTCTTTCTTGACTATCCTAGAATTGTTCCATTTCTTGAATCTGCCTCCACAGCTGCTACTCATGGATTTATATCTGCATTGAATTTCTCAGTCCCAAAGTGCTTTATTTTATTTCCCTGAGAATCACTGGTTTGAGGGTTATCAAATCTTTCTCCTTTCTATTTTGAACGCAGAACAGCAGCTCTCCCAAGCTCCACTTTTGTCCATCCCATCAGACATCTGTTTTCTGTATCTTCTGTGCGTGACTGGTGTCAAGGGAGTGGATTATTTCCTGGCCATCGTGTACTGAGCGGGACAAGTTAGTGTGGTCCCAGAAACGGCCCATTTGACAGCTCAGGAACAAGCAGCTAGAAATGGAGTCAGCGTCCCACAGAGTGAAAATTCCCTGTCCTTCTCCTGGCAGGGAAGTGAGGCTCTAAGGAACCCGGGCATGGACCCTCCCCACCTCTTTCACGTTGTTGTTTTCTATGGACAAGGCAAAGACAGTGGAAATGTACTATACTTGTAGATCAGAGAATAAAATAATGCGTTTGAAATCCACTGGTTTTATTTTGAAGGGAAACACCTTTTGAGTTTGATGCAAGTATATGTAGTGTTTACGTAAAAGGGTGATGAGGGGGAAAAGTACGGCGTTGTTACATGTAATTAAAACCCAGAAGTTTCTGTTGGAATATTTTCAAGATCCAGCTGGATTTATAAATTGTTTTTGAAAATCCCTGGAACATTCCTTCAGCCCCTTGCCAGAACCCACTATAAAGTACAGTTTATTTCTTCAACTCTTCCAGTTACTTTGGGACTAAGAAAATGATAAGCAAAAAAAAAAATTTTCCCCTGAGAAAAGGTGGGTGTATCTTGTCCCTTGTACGTTATATACCCTACCTTTTTAATGAGCTGTCTGGTTTATATTGCAGTGTTTTCATTCTGTGCTTGTCTAGTTTGATAACCGGCACCATCATTTTATTCTGTGGATTTTGTCCAACAAGACATGTGAAGTACAGTATTTTTAAGTTCATTTCATCCTTTACACTGTTTGCGGCTGGTTAAATTTTACTTGGATGCATTGTAATTGTCTCAGGCATTATAGATTCAACTCCAGGATTTGCTTCAGCCGCTGTAACTTGGTGTATTTGTGCTGACCTGAATCCTATTGTGCCAATTTATACTGGCGGAGGGCTGGGCCCTTTTTTTAGCTCTGTGACTCAGTTCCTCATTTGCTGAAAAGGAACAACTGTAGTTCTTTTCTTTCACTAGTTGTCTGATTGTCTGCTTAGCCCCTAAGGTGCTCAGAGAAGGATGCTGTCTGACTTGGTACAGCTTCTAGCATAATCAGGCACCAGTCCCAGCTGGAGCCTCTTGGCTCTGAGATGACTACACACAAAATGAATTAGCTGAAAAAGCTTCTCATTTGTCACAGTTGTTCCCTCTTACCCTGACAATGGGTACGTGCCATACATGTGACACTGAGGCCCCTCTTTCGCAGTGCAGGTATGTGCCTGCGCTATTTGACAGAATGAAGCAGTTCTCCAAAAGCAGACCTAGCGTTTTCACACACTGTTCCCTGAAACCGCCACATCCAGCCCAAATGCACAAAACCCATGGAATTCTAGGAACGAGAAAAGCTGCAAATCGTTTGCAGGTCTCACTTTTTAATCTTTAGTTGCAAGGAGAGTCTCTTCACAGATTCTGCTATAATCAGTGTGTGATAGGCTTTGTTGTTGTGGGATGTGTCTGATGAGTGTTGCATTGCTTAAGATTATATTGCAGTGATATATGTTGATATAACAGTAATGGTGACATTCAGATAATTTCAACTCTCCACAGCAATGCTCTGGAATATATTATTTGATTGTAGAAATCTGCTTTGGAGTGAGCACTGTTACACAGGTTTTTATCTAAAAATGAAAAATCTGAGATGAGATTGAGCTGAACTGGTTCAGCTGTTTTCTAAGTGATAGAATTGCATGCAATTTGTAAATGCAACCATGTGAGTTACAAAAAGAAAGATAAACCTCAGTTTGCCATCACTAGGTAGAGTGTTGCCTTAAGAGAAGTTTTATGCCTATCCATATCTTACATTTAGCTACGTGGCATACGGAATTTACAGGACTTAGTGGCAGGTCATACCCGGGCATACAGATCCAGCTAGCAACAATACTGAGTTCAAGTAAGGAGAAGGAGCAAAACCAGCTTGGTTGCTCTTAGTCACACCTTGGAGGGGAACAGAAACAAGAATATGCCTGATATTGTTGGTCTAACTGCATTATTTCTGCAAAGCTGATTGAATGGCAGGTGTTTATACTTCCTTGGGAAGTTTGAAGCCTGTTATATGAGACATTAACAAAAAGACATACTTACTTTTATTGTCTTTGAGTTCTTCTAACATGCTATAAAGCTGCTGCTTTTCTTTGTGTAACAAAAGGGACATATGTAGTTAATCACTGAGTGTCTTGAGATAGTGAGTATATTAGATATTTTTGCATCTGTTAGAATCAGACTTTATTGAACCCATCAATAAGTAATTCATTCTCATATGTATAGAGGAGGGCAAGTATTCCCTAGTGTTTTTAATGATTTGAAATTATAGTTACAATGATTTCTGACTTTGAACTAACATTTAATTACTCAGCTGTATTGCGTTTGGTGTCATGTCCCTGTGGGTCATAGGTGTTGTGTAAGTGTGGCCTTAAGTCAACCAGGCTTCTAGTCTCCTACAGGTCAGAAGCTAAAAAGTTTCTCTTTTCTGGAATCTGACCGTGTTTACCTGCCGGTCCAGTAATGCTCATTAGGGAGAGGAGATTCCCCAGCATAACACTTACCAGATCTGACAGATAGATTGGGGACAGGCATTGCATGACACAGTGTGAATCTGTGTTTCCCACTGGAGCAACGAAGCAACTAAATCAACATGCCTATAGAGTCTCTCAAATAGTCTCAGTAGTATGCTGCAGCTGACTTTGGACTGTTCTATGTCTCAGCTGGTCCCCAAATAATTAACCTCTCCTCTATCTCTTCCTCATACCTAGATAGTATTTGCAATATAATTTTTCATTAAGATTCCTTAGAGCCCTGCATGAGCCAACGGGTGCTGTAGCTGCATTAACACATTGTCGCTATTGTTGAAATGGTACGAAAAGAGACAAAAACCGATGTTATTCAAACTGGAAAAGAGCTTTATTTTTCACCTCCCTCCGCCAACACTTGTTCAATTGCTGCAGTAGCCAGTAATGCTGAACTTGTCTTGATACCTCTGATGCCAGAAGGACACAGCCTCAGGTAGTATGTGATGAGTACAGCTGGCTCCGTATGCCTTCAGCTCCCACTTCGTTAGCAGGGAGGGCAGGCGCAGGTGCGGAGGGGACTATCCATTATCAACCAATGCAAGGCGGAGCTGTCGGGGCCTCGGAACTCAGTTACACCAGGTGCTGAATCCATTTGTCCTTGGATGAAGACAGGTGAATTAGAGAGCCGCTTTCGGGACCGGCTCTGAGCAAGGCAGTCCGTGTCCTAAGGCAGCAGGTCGCTGGGAGTGGTTCGAAGCTCTCGTAAGGGAGAGAGGGACCCAGGACCTGCGGCTCTGTGCCTGGCCACCTCCAGCTCGAAGCACCCGTTTGCAAGCAGTTCCCCGTCTCTGAAGAAAGACCGCGGTGGTAGCCGGCTCGTCCTGCCGTGCAGGGTAGCACAGCAGCGGAGAGAAGGACTTGAAACCGGCTCGATTCCCTGAAATCCTCTCCCTCCATCCAGCAACGCCGTACAGGACACCAGCGGCACGGAGGTAGGCATAGAGCTCTGCTCCCGGGATGAAGTACTCGTGGTTTCAGTGACCCAAACCTGGTGGAGCTGTTTTTCTGCTGTGGCCAGCCAAATTGTAGCTCTTCCTTTCGTACAAAACAAGCTTCGATTTCATTCTCCATTAGTTCTCGGTGAGCTCTGCTATGATGTTGTTTCCCACGTCAGGTACTACACGAGGAATTAGATGATGGAAATTTGTGGCTGGGTAATCCATTTTATCGCCTGTAAATGAAAATGAGAGAAGAGTGTACATCTCTTTCTAATGTATCTCGCTATGCATTTAAGGATATAATCCTGTAATCCTTCTTGGATGGCTCTTTGCTTTTAGTTTCTCTCAGGTGGTCTTTGGGCTTGACTATATACAATGTGCAGCACGCATTAGGTTTATAATGAAATTTCATTCCACTTCAGAACCGCGTGCCCAAAGTGGAGAAACAAACAATCCTCAAGAGCAGCAGTGATCCCATGTACAGCACACAATTTATTTAGGAGCAAGTGGCAGAAAAGAACTGATTAAGTGATCTGCGTTATCGGGCAGCCAGAGTTAGAGGAAGCCCAAGGGACTGTTGTCCCACCTCGAGTCTGCAAGTGTACTTTTTGATGGCCCCGATTCGGCCCGGTTTCTGCAGACGGTGTGTCGGGGAAGGCTGCCCGGACTGTGCCCCGCAGCCTTTCTGCAGGCAGCCTGCTCGGTGCCGCACCAGCCACCTGCGGCTGCCGCCTCCCAGGCGAGAGCTGCAGCGTGTTCTCTTGGCTGCAAGTTGGTACTTTTGTCCTGACCTTAAGTTGCGAAGCAACAGCTACATCTTCTGAATGAATGTTAAATACCCTGGGGGATGTTTCCGGCATCTGGGCCAAACAATTACTGCACTAATCTAAATTATACAAACTCCTACTATTCCTCAAGGTCGGGCTGCAAAGATTTGCATATCTGGACAAAGTGTTCCAAATACAGGGAGATGAGGGAAAGAAAAGCAACACACAAACAAGCGTAATATCAGAAATGAGCAGATGATGATTTAAGCAACACAAACACACACATAAAAAATGGTGTTAAAAATGAGACGACGCTACTGAGGCTGCAGAGTCATGCACTCAGAAGTTAGGAGATGCCAGAATTAAGGTCACTGGTGTAAACTTTTCACCCCTATTGTGTGTATGCATTATAATACAATCTTTAATTATCTATTCACATCCTATTTTTCCACAGGACCTCTGTCTCACTTGCTGTGCTGGATGAATGGTGTTCACTTAATGAGAAGCTATTCAATATTTTGGTTTACCTTTTCTGTGCAGCGTGTGGCCCCAGGCCTTACTTATTGCACACTATTGAAACCTTGATATGAAGATGAAATAATTCTATTCCTTGTGGGCTTTTTTGTGACACTCATCGCTGTACTTCCTAAGGGCTTTTCAAGCATTAATGTATTTATCTTCACAATAGGCTTCACAATAGGAGTATTATTGGCCATTATTGTCCACATTGTATACTGGGGCACAAAGAAATTTAAGTCAAAGGGTCCCTAATATGAGATGTCTGAGGACATTTTTATGATAATTTATATTATTACCCATCTTTTAGCTGAGCGGTTACCTAATTGGGGGAGGAGGGTCTAGTGTATTATTTCATTAGGAGCAGACAGAGCCACATATTTACTTGATGTAATCTTACACATTATTACACCGACAGCCCTATTTCCCTTGTAGAATTCAAACAGTTGGAAAAGCAGTTTTGTTGCTTGTTTTGAGTGATGGCTATAACTGTGTCATATATTGAGCTCTATAAAAAAGACTGGTTACTTTTTACGCTGATCTTAAAGCAGTACAGGGCAGTCCTAGCTAGGTAGTGCTATGCACTACAGGACTCTTGCTATCTGTACGGATATTTTGTCAGCCCTTCCTGTTCTCCCCAGTGGTGATGTATTCAGGTCCAGCTCTCATTGATTTCAATACCAGCCATAGGCACTTGTCACTTGAACAAATCTAAGCTTAGGTGGGATGTAAAGGCAAACACACAGAAGAAAAAGAAAAAAAAGGGGGGGGGGGGCAAACAATTTATAACTGCTTGGGCATAGTTTGGTTTTAGAAATTCACTTAGTATCTCGCAGATGTGTCATGCCAGAGCTGGCCAAATTCAGTTCCTCCTAGCAGCAGTGACCACCGTAACAAGAGGTAAATGTTTTCATGTCTTCTGCTGTCTCTTGCATTTCCACCCTTTGTCCCAACCACTTTCCAGCTTGTGCAGCAGATGCAGAGTGCAGGAGAACTACAGGGGTCTCTGTCGCTATATATTCCCATCTCACAATCACAAGTTAGATCCTCTTTAATGAAAAAGGGTCGTGTACTCTGGAACAAACAGTGTGTGATCATGTAGTTAAGTAAGGACTGTACCATGTAGCCTGACATCTCCTAGTTCATGAGTCTTCACCACTGAAACCTCCAGACAGTTCCCATAATGCAGGACTTTCTGTGTGCATATATCCTTTAGTTTTTACAGAAAGATAGCAACTTCAAAATCAAAAGTCTGCCATCTGAATCCAATGTGTCTTATCCGGAACTGTTAGTTCCCCTGCATAGACGTTTGCTGTGTGAGCTAGCTGCTAATAGCAGCGTGTGTTTTTTCTTCCAACAAGCCACCTCAGAAGAAAGAGGAGACACTTACTTTGCCTCTGGGCTTCACATGTGCTTGTTAACAGCAGAGGGTGGTGATAATTGGAGTCGTGGTGACCAGTCTAATCTCCAGAGCCAAAGAGGCACTGACACTTTCTGATCGTTTCCCCAAACTTGGCTTTTTCCTTCCTGTCACTTCCAGTCCCCCTCTGTCCCCATCCAGGGTCCTCCTCATCCCTGGTTCTGTGATAAATCCCCTTACTTTTATCTAATCCCGGGTTTCAGTCTTTGAGTCTCTCGTTTCTTGTCTCCACGTCCAGTGAATACTAATCATCCACCCCGAGCCTGCTGCCCAAATCAAAATCTCTCCTTTTCTCCCTTCCCTCTCTCCCCAGGTCAGTCCCTTTTCCTTAGGCAGCCAGTCCCAACCTCCTGCTCCCATCCCCACCAGCCTTTCTAACACTTCACCCTCTTGCCCAGATTCAAGTCTCTCCCATCCTCCCGCTCCTTTCGTGTAGCCTATTCCCATTTTCCTATCACACCTTTCCCAGAGGGCCGGTGGGGAGGGAGGAGGACAGGGCTTGGACCACTGCATCCCTGCGAGACTCAGACCCAGAGCCCGGAGCCCTCCTGTCCCCATCCTCCCTCAGCTCCAGGTGCCTGGCTCCGTCTGCACGCAGAGTACTTGGGATCAGGAATTAGAGGAGAGCTGGCTCTCTGTCCCTCAGCGGCTGTGCGGGGCCAGCTCGGTCCCAGTTTGAGAGCAGCTCCGAGTCCTGCCGGCAGCAGCAATGGGGCTGGGAGGCAGAGGGGGAGTGGAGGATGCTCTGTCTCTCTTCTTGAGAGCCGCGGTTTCATAGTCGGATGAGCTCTAGGAGCTGAGAGACACTTTGGCATGCTGAGCGATGCACAGTTTGTGAAGGTACTTGTTTCTGAACCTTTAGCTAAATTCTTGCAAGTGTGAAAATTATTGACTTTTCAAAGGTACCTTAAACTCTTCCAGTTTGGGGCAGATAGTCACAGGGAAGCAAAAGGCACATCTCTGACACAAAGTTACTCCCTTGCTAAGCTGCACATCTCTACTTCAAAGCATGAGGCATTTCTACAAAGCAAAGCATCTTATTTTCTCTTTGGTCTTGCTCTCAGAAGCGTTTGAATGGTGCTAGTTGAAAATGTCAAAACCCTAAAACAGAAACATAGAACCAAACAGAAAAATAAAAACAGCCTGAGGCAGACACCTGGCATGGGCTGTGTTCAACCCAAGCAGTTAAATTTAGAAAAGTTATAAGCAAATTAAATCAGTATATTGTACACAGGCACAGTTGAACGGTAAGCAGCAGTGCTGTGATTTCTGTTTGTTCTATATGGCACCCACCGCAGTGGTAACTGGGTTCCCTTGTGGTATGGGTTGTATGAATTCCTCTAGTGCCATTTCAAGAGTGAAATAAACCCCCAAAGGCTCCTTTCTCATAGTGCAAACAGTTCGTTGCATTTCTTTCTTTTGCACTCATAAAACTACACCTAAGGACTGAGAAGTGCAAAAATCACCAGGGTTTCCCGTACAGAGTTTCCTTGCTCTGTGGTTGGGAGGGGTCCGGAACGAACGACAGCCTCTGCCCCCTTCACCTGCGGAATTTCAGATCGACAGAGGTGAGGCTCTTCCCAGCTCTACAGGATTGTGCTCCAGCATCCTGGCTCCATTTTTAGCTTTCACTCAGACAGCGGCTCCAACTTGACACAAGTGTATTAATTTGCAGGCAAAATGCCTAGTTCATACTGGTGATGCTCAGAGTCTCAGCAGAGTTGTTAGATAGACACTTCCATGTAATCCTTTCTCAACCTCGTTTTCATATTCATTTTTATAGCAATAATACTTTTGCTTTTCCTTTACATAGCACCTGTAAGTATAAGCAGCTTCAAACGCTGAAAAGATCTGAAAGATAAAGTTTTCATTCCCCATACAGAGCTGGTCAATAAATTTCTGCAGGGTGTCCCAATGCAAATATACAGAGTTATGATGTTTCTTCTGTAAAGAATGCCTCAGTGAGTATTGCTTTACCTGTCAGGATAGTATTATCCATCAAATGCAGTTATTTACTCTATCAATTACCAGTATTCTTAGTTTATAAGACACAGATTGCTGTTGGAAATGCAGAAAAATAGTGAGAGTCTTAAAAGATAACAGTTAAACTACGGATCTCCTTGGGGATGGCATAACCATGTCTGTATAGTCACACAGAACCATGCTGGCACACAGGCTAGATGAGCCTCCAGGTTGTATAAGAATATTAAATAAAATTATCAATATATTTTGTGGGGAAATTATAGCTTTGTATAACATTAAAGTCAGAATGAGAACATGAACTCCGTTTTCCTTAGTGACCTAGTTCTAAAAGGTAACACATTCTGGTAGAAATCCTTGTGCAGAATCATACTCATAAAAAGAGAAATTCAGAGACCAGATATGTGATTGGTAATTGATTTTACATTTACAGAAATCAGTGAAAGCTTTTGGTGTAGTTTTCAGGGAAGTATGTAGAATGTTGTCATTAGTGCCAATTAAGTAGCGAGCCTTGAATAACTCTGTTTTCTGTCAAAGAAACTGTTTCATGGGACTTTTTTTTTTTTTATTAACACTAGGATTTCCATGTATCTAGTAAGGATTCATAGAAAACAATTAAGTCTTTAGAATTAGGTGTGAGACAGTATAAACTGGAACTGTGTGTGTTTATCAAGAAGGAAATAGTACTGCTTGCTTCTTAAATGGTTGCTACAAAAAAATACAAGAGTGACATGAGTGATATTATCCTTGTATTTTAACTCAGCATTTAAAGCAAGAAGTTTGGCAGCTGACTGCAGGAAAACTCAGAGGAGAAGTTGGGAAATGCAGATAAAATGAGAGGGGGAAAAGTCATGAACATTTTAGGAAGGAGCAGTTAATTCCTACCTATTTCATGACCTTGTTATTTTGAGTTTCTTGTGAAAGGTTTAGTCATTCTAAGAAATTGTTAAGGACTAGTCAATACTTTGATCAGCCTTTATATTGGTCAAGATTACAAGAAGATAGGGAAATGTTACGATGAGCTTTGTGTCCTCAAGCCTCATGGATCCCCCGTGCTTTGTTACTATAGGAGCTTCTAATCTTCCACAATGCTCACCTGAGCCATGATTAAAAAACATTCTGTTCTGGTCAGTGCTTTTCGTAGCCCAGATCAGGGGAGTCTGCCTTTTGTGAATATCTGTGGTTTGCAGTGGAAAGACTACGAGATGGAGCTCTCAGATCCTTTCAGCATCTGCAAGGTCTAGCGGGGCCTTTGCCAAAGTACATTAGCAAATATTATTTTATTAACAACTCGGCTTTTGAATTTTTGCTTGTAGAAGCCAGTGAAATTGCTTTTAGGCCAGACCAGAACACTTGGCCAACCTCTGCTGTCAGGCATGCTGATGCAGACCAATAGCCCAGTAGTCTCTAATTCCTAAATAGTACATTGCTGTAATAATAACCTGTGGCGTGGTTCTAAATTGCTTTCCTGCAGTATATCTCTCCACCTCCGATTACAGAGTCTTTGAAATTGCAATAATACTTGTTATAATCTGGTTTGCTCATATTTCTCTCACACTTGCATGCTTTGCAGCCATGCTTTGTACATGCAAACTGGATAAACCTCAGTAAAAATGTACTGAGTCTGAGAAGACATGAAAGCAATAGTCTCTGTTTTCTTTTAAAAACATGGCAGCAAGCATATTGCTCTCTGGGCTCTAAGTGGATTTACATATTTAACAGCAGAAGTGCCCGGCCAATAGTCATCACATAGTAGGTAGCACTGCTACGGACCAGCACGCCCCTAAATATATTTTGCACTGCCTTTCTCATATACCTAAACTGCTACATTTAAGTGTGCGGGTTGTATCTATTCATTATTTTGGTAAATGTAGATTGCCTAGGACCCTCCAATGTATAATTATATGTTTGAATGAGCACAGCAACTTCACTAGCAGACATTTGTTCTGTAGACATGCTAGGAGAATTATAATTGATGCCTTTTTTATCACTGAATGAAAAAAAGATAAAAGTGCTGCTATAAACTGGAAGTTGAAATAAATTATGTAAAATACATAATTCGCATAATGACTGTCCCTTTATAAATGTTCTTATTAAGTAACCATATCATTTGGGATAATTCTTCCTTGAGGAATGCTGTGAAAGAACAGCTCATTCATTATCTTGACTTGGTGAATTGCTCTAAAACAGTTCCTCTGATGAGAAAATTGATTTAGCATTTCTTTAAACAATTGAAAATAATGCTTGAATTCTATATTTTCCTGTCCAGAAAGTTTCAGTAGCTGTCTGCATTATATGGCTTTGACTAGTTAAACTGGAACTCCGCCCAAAACACATGCATCTACCTCTCCTCTACATACAGAACCTGCCTTTTAAACCCCACCTGGTCTATTAATCACACTGAGAGAGTAATCACTCAGCTGCTGTAATGTAACTCCCTTGATTCATTGATGCCAGTAATTAAAAGTTTTGGAGTCATACTTGGAAGTTTGGAAGCCGCGCATTTATCTACAGGCAGCATACTGCATCTGCTTGCTGCCCTCGTAACAGCGTCCCTGAGAGCAGGCAACATGTCATTTCCCAAAACTTTGAGCAGGAAAGTTCTTAAAATTAAAAACATGAACTACTGAATTAACTCTACCACTTGTAGATGTTAAGGAGAAAATTATGGAAGAAAATCTAGCAAGAGGAAAAGCACGTTAAGTGCTACTGCTAGTGGCAAAGATTATGGAGATGTAAGGTTATGTGGGTAGGCGAAAGAGAGCCAAATTTCTGAAACAACAGAGAGTGGAAAAGTCCATCTTCCCCTCCAAAAAGAGGGGCTCGTGGGGCACTTACAATTGACCCCAAAGAAAATTCTCTGTGGAAGGAAATTAGCAAGTTGTCTTCCAAAAATAGCATTGGCAGTGAGGGGGGGAAAGAGATTTCTTGCAGATCAAAAGTAAAGACTGAATAGAAGGGTTGCAGGAGGGCATCCTTCAGAAGGGTCTGTTAGTTTGGATAAGCTTCTGCCAAGTGCTGTATATATGGTTTCTTATCTACACTGAATTTCCAAACCTTTTGAGGTTGTCCACCCTGTCTCATCTGTCATTCTTTTTAAAATTATAATTCAGCCTTTCCTTGTGATCAGCATAGTTGCTATATTTAGATTCAGATCTCACTAGGAGAACGCTTTAATTCATTGCACACCACCAGCCTCTGATTTTGTCTTTGAGATTCAAAAAGACACCTTAACAACATTCTCTCTGCTCCCAAGGATTTTGATGGGAACAGTTTTGAACTTCAAACCAAACTGTTGTGTTTGTCAAGACCAGGGTGAGTTTGTGCAATTAGAACTTGGTTCACTGTGTTTTTGACAAGTTCTCCCAGGTGGTTTCTAAACACTGAAAACCTTTTAGGATGAAGTTCATGTTTTCTGCATGCGCTTGGCAAAGGCAGATATATTGCTCTGGTATAAAAAGCTGAAAGTGCATTTTTCCTCTCTCACGCTCAGGAAGTGAGCTTTTGCATTGGGGTCAGAGAGGAGGCTGTAGAGAAGAGTTATCTTCCCTAATTTTTATTCACATTGGAGGCTGTATTTTTGGGTTTATGATTTTGTTCCTTCTTTAAGGCATGTAATTTATGTATGCGTAACATACAGGGAGTACTGGCAGCGTTTCCCCAAGGAATAAGAAAATGAATGGATTTTTGGAGAGGGGAGGGCAGATGGGAAGGGGAGAGCTTAAGTAAATAATTTCTGCAACTATTAAGTGACATACACTCTCTGTAATAAGAGGATATTTCATGTCACTGAACTGCAGTGAATGACTAATGTAATGCCATGGTCTCTATGGAAGATGCAGTATAATAATCCAAGCAGCACACTAGTTTTATGTAGCCTCTTATTGTTACTGAAAATAATAAAACTACTAGACCTGTACTTATGTAGGGAGACTATTTTTTTCCTATTTTTCTCAAAGTCCCCTTAGTTAAATGATGTACAGTACAATGAAATAAGGATTATCTTATGACAAATGTCTTATAGTGGTTCTTAGCAACTGGATTTTCCCATAATTTTTCTTCTGTGTGTTGATGAAGATGAGTATGTTTGGTGTCTGATTCAGTAAATTGTTTTGTAATTTAAGAATGTCTTTTTTTAGAAGTTGCGAAACTAATTAATATAATAGAATAATACAGTTAGAATTTAATACACTTATAAAAACACACTGCACATCACTTTGAGGCCTTGATCCAGTGCTGAGTTGTGTACTCACCAGAATTCACCTGAGATGGGACGGCTGCCGGTGTAAGAATCTCTCATTTTATCTTTCACGGTCTCTTTTGTTAAACTGGCGGGGGAGCACCTTTGTGTTCATATCCCTTTTTCCTTATCCGGGTGGTTGGTGAAGACCCAGTTGCTCTTCAGCATCTCACCCTCTGTAGGGCAAAAAGGCTGCTGAGGACTCTGGGCTGGCGGTTTTGGTTTCCTGGGTCCGTTGTTACTGAATTTGGCAGTCTGTATCTCACGCACCGGGCTGAGCCTGTATTTCGCACCAGTACAGTTAAGAAGGCTCTTTCCTTTTGTTTTCATGGATTTGTACTTCCCAGGAGCTTTTCCAGTCCGTTTCTATTAGAAGAGCGGGCCATTCCATTCAAATTCTGTTGAAATAGGTGACGGTTTGTACTGAATTTTAATTGCAGGGGGCAAAGGGAGATGCTCCTATTTGATGAGGATGCACCTCACCAGAGCAGCTCGGTGAGCGTTCTGCTGTTTAGCTTCCTGACCTGGTGAGGGAGGCAAGAGAAACTGTCTCATGTGATTATATTAAAATTACGATGATTCATGGAAAAAAGTAGGTAGATCATGACAGACACAGAAAAGGTATTCAGAGGTCATTAGACCAGCCATCGTTGCCAGTTAGGGCTTACGTATTCCGAGTGTGAGAAGGGACATCTGCTTTGTAGCACGTACTGACAAGCCGAGTGGCTCATCAGGCTTCTGGAGCGGGACTGGGCTGGAACACCCCGAGGGTGATTCAGCTGGAAGCTCAGGACCCCTAAAGGCAGGTGGCTCCACGGGAGCTAGCTGGATGCTAGTTCCCATCCCGGTGAGCGGCAAGCTAATCCACACAATAAATGTTAGAGACTGATTTGGCAGCAGGTATAATGCCGGTAAGAATGGACAAAATAAACACCCGTATAACATATATCCATTTTCACTTGTATTCTAGATTGTTGGTGGCAGTTTGAAAACACGTTCCAGAGATGCTGATATGCAAGTGAAGCTGATTTTATTTTTACGTGCGCACCTCCTGAGCTTTATGTGTTTCCTTATATCCTCTTTTGCTACCCAGATGTGTTTGCATAATGGCTATGCAAACATAATGTATGTGTTTCCTACTGCCACCCCAACTGATACCAAACAAGCTGCTGTTACGTCTGGAACAGATGTGCCTAATGGCCACACCACAGCTTTTGAAGATAAATTGGGCTGGAGGGGGAGCGTGAAGGAGGATTTCAGGAACGGGATATGTTGCCTTCAGGAAATGAAGGCAACTCAGTCGCAAGTACAGTATGCTGCCGCTGCTAATCCTATTAGCAAGCTAAAACTCAGGACACAGAAGAGTATTTTAACTTCACCTAAAAAAACAAGAGAGGGAGCTGGCAAGACCAAATATATTCCATGTTACTGTTGTCCCTGCAACAAAAACTTAAGTGTGGGTAGCCACGTTTTGTGAAGTCAGCCTTTCTTCTTGCAACATTTGCACACAGTTTCCTTTTTCTTTCCTTATATATTAAAACTGGTGTATTAATTAGCACAAGTTAGGAGGAGGAAGATAATTTTGGAAAAGAGTTATTACTGATTTTTTTTTTTAAAGGACAGGGCATTTGCCCTGATTTGTTTGCAAACCCCACATTTAAATTTGAGACACATTTCTCCCTGCATTCCATATGCACCCGGTGTTTTTACTTTCTGTCATCTTCTTAAGCTCTATTAATTTTCTCAGTATCAGTCAAACACAGCATATAATCCTGTTTTTTTTCTTGAATAGAAAATTAATATTACTGTTTCACTGCCATAATCACAGCAAGTTGAACCCTGCACAAGCACATGTGTGATTTACAGTTACAGATAAACCAGAACAAGTTGGATGAAAGTTTCAAACTGAGACCATTGGTTCAAACCTGCCACTTCAGATCACGCTTAATACCAAAGGGCAATTTAATAGGTTTTTTTGTAACCAGCCTCAAATTTTCTCAGAACAGGTGATGGTAAAACTCTTCAGAGCACATATGATCTGAAGGAATTTTGTCCAGAACAGAACGGCTCCTCAGTCATCCATTTCTAATGTTAAGGTGACTGATTTACTTTCCATCTGCAGTGAGCAACACATAGTAATCCCCTTGCTCCAGATACTCTTCATTTCTGTAACACCATTTTTATTATGTTGCAAAGCTCATAGCGAGGAAAATATCTGCTCAGGTATTTTACTGCAAATCTATCTTCTTGGGTTTAGGCAACACTGAAAAACACCGTTAAGATTTGAATATCAGGCAACAAGGAAATTCATGTACGTGGGTATTTGGAAGGAGAAAGCGACAATATACATTTTAATGCAGCTGAAATTAGCTGGAGACAGCTGCCTTAATGCAAAATGACTTCAGAACTCTGAGTAGAGCTTACTGTTCTCAAATAGGTGCAAATAGCATTAGCAGTCTTTACAAATCCTGAAATGCTCCAAATTTCATACTGCCGTTCAGCTGCGATGTGGGTATATTTTCCACAAGGCAATGGTATGTGTATTAGTGCGTATGTACTCATATTGTTGGAGATGATTACATAGTAATGTATTTAAAATTTATTTTTATACTCCACATCATAGTCAGATATTTGGTCTTCTAGGGTACCAGAAAGATTGACTGCTCTGTTGTGATTTCCCTTGACAGCAAGCTGTTGTCTCAGTAAATCTGTAAATATAAGTATTGCATATTATTAGTGAATGTTCATTTCTCCTATTCACCACAGAAATGGCTTTCATAAAGTGTGTCGCTGAGGTAGTTAGAAAAACCATTATGACTGACTTGCCGGTGGTTTAGGGAAGTTTCACATAGGGAACAAGACACAGTTGCTTTGCAGGAGCTGATTTCTTTGTCTCTTACAGGTACACAATATTGTAACATTACCACTTTATTTAGCAGCTTATCAGACTCAAGAATTAACTAGAAAAGCTCACACTGGTGTCTCTCGTCCAGATGAACTACCTGATAGCTATTTAGCTCAACCAAGGTCAGACATGAGTGAGACAGTAAAGCAAGAGCAAAAGCTTGCAAAAATTGGAGAAACTCGGAGACAAAATAGGAGAACATTTACTTTTGAGCAGCTTTTTTTAATCAGCATTTTGAGCAGTTGTGAATAGCTAATCAACAGGCGAGAGCGAGTTACAAAGAAGAGGAACCTCACAGTGTCACTGAGATATATGAGACCTCACATTTGCCTGATGGAGAAGCTGGTGGACTTGCTCCTAGGACATCCTGGGTGTGCACAGAGACTGTGCTTAGTGATGTCTGCTGCACCTCTGGCACGGATAAAGTTGTTTCACCTTGCTCCTCTTTGACTCTCATGAGTAGCTAAAACTTAAAGGATAGCTGTAAGAAAGAACAGTCCTTGCCCTCAGCGGGAAATGGTGATTACTGTTGTTCCTGGTCACTACACATCTCAAGATGTGAGACCTTCTAGGGTCCGTCCTTCCTTGTGCTCTGGCTTGTTTTCAAACAGAATTTGTCCCTAAAGTAACAGAAAGAATGGATAACCATTAATTCTTCACACTACTAGCAATATTTGTCCTACCAAGGAACTAGCAATGGTCACTAAGGACTGGGGCATTATCGTGCTAGGTGATGCTCAAAGACAACCAAAATACAGCTCCAGTCCTAGAGCATTCCATTGCTAAAGAAAAGCCAAGCGTTACGGCTGGTTGGACACGCGGGTATAAGCAATAGTGACTTCCTTGGTCAGGATGACAGGTAGTCCAGGATACCTAATGCGTGACATCCTCACGGTTTCTCATAGCAAAGAATAATTATAAAGAACGAGAAAGGAGAAGGCTCTGCAGCTGATAGGGAACTGCACAGGGGAAAGTTTCTTTAAATAGAGAAAAGATTCGTAGCCTGAATTTATAGAATGATTGAAGGAGCAGCTGTCATATAGACAGTCTGTACCTAGGGTAGTGAAAGATCTGAAGGGATTTGAATATAAAAGGAAGTGGCCTATATTTTTTCTGATCAAAGAAAAGAGTGACGTGGTCAAAGAAACAGACTAGGAGAATGGTCTTTGCAGCAGCATTTCTGTATCGGTGGAGAACAACTGCACTTGTGAAGGCCAGAGGGAAAGATGCCGATGTAACTGAACAGCAGATGATGAGAGCCTTGATAAAAATTGTAGCTGTGGGGTTTGATAGGAATTGTCATATCTCTGATATGTTATGCAGAACAGATCTGCAGTATCAAGGCACTACCAGGTTGCGAGGAGTGAATAGAAGATGATACCCAAGCTATAGTCACAGGGGAGAGAGAGGGAGTGCCGTCTATCACAAATCAGGCATCTGCCAGTGACTATAGGCATGGATTTCAGTGAAATGCGAGCACTTCTTATTTTAGGTGGTCTGAAATTTTGATACTACTTTGTGCTTGCTGTGGAAAAGCTAAATACCAATTCGGACATTTCAGTAACAAGAGTCACTGTTTTGAGGACATGTGCATACACAGCTTTGTCTAGGCTCAAAATGCATTAGTGTCTAAGTGCAGAGACCCAGGGCTTGTTTGGGACCTGGGTGGCCTGGGAATTGTTGCCTTTAAATAAGCAGAAATGGATAATAGACTAAAGGATTCTGTAATGATTTTTTAATGGAAGGGGTCATTCAAGGCCAAGCACACACATAAAAAGAGGCTGTATTGCTGCTTTAACTCTCAAGGAGGGAGTTATTGCCATCTTATTATCATTTTCTCAAATAAGGGAGAAAATGAGCAAGACTTGCAGTGATGGTTCTAGAGAAGGGCCAGGAGCTTGAAGAAGCTAAGCAAAGACTGAGGAGGAGAAGAGCACAAAGATGATGGAGAACGAAAGCAAGGTTGTATGTATGTCCATGCCTTACATTGCCATATAGCGCAGGCATAGCCCTTCTATACCCGCGTCTGGTCCTGGAAGCTGTCTTCAGTCTTCTGTCTCAGCAGCCTGGAGCTCAGCTGAAGCAGTGACTCCAGTGTTACAGTGGATTTTCCGTATTTTGAATTCTTTAAATCGAGACTAAGGGATAAAAGGTGTAGCTGTGTCTGCAATTAGGGACTTTGTGCCACAGTTCCTGATGGGGTTTTGTGATTGTTATTGCCAGTAACAATCCAAGCAGGTGAAGCCAAAACAGATGAGCAGATCAAATAAAACTTTCTGGACGTGAAAACTATGAATAGATTAGCACTGATAGTACCAACATGAAGCAGGAGGTCTTTTGAGGAATAACGTGTCATCTTGCACTGTGGGAGCTAAGTAGTCCCACTGAAGCCATACAAGTGTACAGGTGGCAATGTTAAGTGTAGATGTATATTTTTCGTTTAGTGAGGGCTAAAAACCACAATGTCTATCAAACTCTCTTCCTATTTAAATAAGGTATTGGCAAAGAATAGAAGGCCAGAAACTGAGTGGTAGATTTGATCTCACGGGCATGAAAGTGAGTTCTAGTCATGGCTGCTGACTTCCCTTCTTATGTACGTTTGAATGAAATATTAAAATGATGTTTGTACTTTAGCAGCTCACAGCTGCAGAGATCTCAGCTGCAGAGATCACTGCAAGTTGCAGCACTGCAATGAAGTTAGAGATAACCACAGAGGAGTTGGGCCTTTGTCTCTGAATTCCAGCTGTTCATTTCTTACTTCAAACACTTGCAAGAATATATCGCCATTGCCTCTCATTAAATTTCCTCTAGCTGTCTGCCTGTCTGCCATGTTCTGAGAGTTGAAACAAAGCTATCTAAGAGATGCAAAGATACCTGAAAACGCACAGTCTTCTACCTCATAAGTTAAAAGGATTTTAATAAATTAAATAAAAACTGCTGTAGGCAGTTTCTGGAACAAGCACACATATACACATTCATATATGCCTTTTCTCAGTTCCTTCCCTCTATTTTTGTTTGTTTATTATTCTGAGGGGGTTAAAGTACAAATGCGTTCCTAGCATTAAATATAGCATATATCATCACCACTTAAAGCAGAAATATTCAGTGTGCGTTTGTCCTCTTTCATGATCATATCTGCACAGCGTTTATATTATTTTTAGTGTAATTTCATATTTACTGTGTACCAAACACCCTATGAGCTACATGCAGACAGGAGGAGAGATGAAAGCGTGGCACCTTTGTTTACCATGAATCGTTACTGGTTTTTAATCCCGGTCCCACCTTCTCTGTGGCAGTTTTCCCCGGGTGGAAAGGGGCCGGTGGCTGAGGGACGCAGTCTGCCGAGGGCTAAGCGTCGCCCTCCCGCGCAGCTTCTCATCCTTGCTGAATCCTGCCGGCGCCTGGTCCTGCTCCTCCGGGGTTGGGAGACGCAGCCCGGAGCCTGCGATAAAACCCACCGAGCAGCGAGGAGCGATCCTGCAGCCAGCCAGGGCGCTGGGTGTTGCTGGCCGGGAGCCCCAGGGCAGCTGCGTGTCCTGGCTCGGGGTCAGGACAGGGCTTCCCCAGGCAACGACTTCTCTTTTCCTCAGGTGATGGCAGGGAAGAGCCAGATCCTATCAGAAATTGTGGCTTTGATGCTCAGTTACCATTACTAAAAATAGCTTTACTTACAGAGATACCACATCAGTGCTGCCAGCTCCACTGCAGGGTCTTAAACCAATACCTGGCGTTGCAGCAGAGAGTGTGTGTGCGTTCATTTGGCGTGGGGAGCTGGAAGCAAAGGGGAAAAAAAATCAAAATACCATGATCTCCTCTTTTGCAGCATCCAGTTTTGTCTGGGCTTCTGGGCTTAATGAGGTAGCTGATGGAAATTAGAGGTGCTCCCTTTGCCCATTGCAACACTAGGATGAACCCCTCAGTGATCTTAAATTCATCCTCTGGCTGCCCTTTCCTGATGACTAGAGTGAAATGAGGCAATAACCTCATTTGCTTTGCACATCCCACAAAACTTGCCGGTGAGGTTAGAGCCCTCTGTGCGGCTGATTTAAGCCTGCTGGTTCTGGGTTGGTTTCTTCTTCATAAACTGCGTAGAGGTATGCTACAGACCCGCCAGGTTGGAAACCACTGAAGTAGATGAATATTAGAAATTTGGTGCTGATGGATTTAAAGAAGAAACAATCTGTTCATGCAGTATGAGAGATACAAATATGAGCTAACAGTATGGTTGTACATTCTAAATATGGTATTTTGGGCCCCGTTCCTAATGAGATACCAGATACAGCGGAGTACAGGCACCTCAGGTATAAGGACTAAAGCTGATCAAGTGAATTTCGCATAATTACGAGCGGAGAACTTAAAGAACATAGCGTATGTCACTCATGTCCCGGACGTGAGCACAGATTGATAGCACAGACTGATATCAGAGACCACAGAGAGAAAATGCCGTGTATGAAAGCACGATGCAGACCCGAGCTGTGTTCCAGAGAGGGAAGCGGTTAGATTTATGGGCTTGTACCTTTGTGCTATTAGTGTACCTATTAATAAATGAGGTAGATTATTCCTACTAGGCACCTTGAATTTCTTGGAAAAATGCTTTTTTGGATATTGCTGAAATTAAGTTGTCTTTTGCTTGTCAGTAAGGAAAAAATTAGAGTCAGAAGAGTTTGGACAACGCTTTCTTAGAATCTAGGTAGCAAAATGGCCACTTTGTTGGGTTTGGATTTGACAACCTGATACCGGCATTAGCCTGAAAAGTTAATAGTCATCTGTTCTTCTCCTGCACAATAATAATACCACAGCTCGGTGTCCGCAGGTGATAATGTCACTACATGGACAGTAAATGCTCACACTTGCCAAAGCTGTGAGCCAAATGAAGCCCCAAAGGCTATTTAATCACCTAAATTGAAGCTTCATTTTCCTAAGTGCTGTAGCTGTAGTGACTTTCATGGAAGTCAGTAGGTTTAACTCATTATTTTAGTTTCCTTTTTTTTAATATTGCTTTCAAGTACATTTTATTGTGTTTTGGTTTATTTTGTTGGGGTTTTTTAATTTTATTTCTGTATTTCCAGTGGGTCTGTTCTTAAATAACAGATTTTATAATCATACTGATAAAGGTGTTACATTCAAAAGGTTATTTATGGGTGAAGAAGAAACACCTTATACATAAAGCTAAGAATTTATTATTGGTATAATTAGATTTTAACAGTGTAATCCTTGCATCATTATTAGTTGAGATCTAATTATTACAGAAAATAATACTTCTGTGCAGAAAAAAGTTTCGGTAATAATAACGTCAAAATTGTTAAACACACACTTCTTAGCTTCTACTGCTTTTCCTGGTGTTTCGTCCACCCTCCCCCAGTTCCTGCGGGTCCTGAAATGGGCAGTTTCAGTCTGGTGGGGGCCAGTGGGGGCATTACGGTGTCTCATTGGCATCTGGGGTCCTTTGCTGGGAAGGTCATGGCGTTCATCGTGACGGTTTCTTTTTCCTCACCCCGGGATCCACTTGGGGGCATTTTTATGTTTGCTAACACACTTTTAGACCTTGCTGTTTCTTCACTGATCTGAAGCTCCACGGTACAGCCGGGTTTACTATACACAGTGCCTTTCACGTGTGTTAGATACTTTTTTGCTCTCCTTCTTAGCCTGAAAAGCAGTTTTGTCCAGCCCCAGATCTGCTGTGAGGTCTCCAGTGCCAGCCTGTGCCCATCTCTCTAGCAATGGCAATACCATATTACGGGGCTACAGGGTAACAGAGGTCATGATACAATTCAGTCATGCTTCATACAGTGTGGGATATATATGTAGAAAATGTGAAATAATGTACACGTGAAAGGTAGCCATAGTTTGGTGTGTCAAATATGTATTTTTCTAATGGGCTCTCCACTCACCTGTCTGATCTATGTAAACAGTAGCACACTGAGGTTGGATCTCTCTGTTTTGCTTTTGTTCTGTGAAATATTTTCCAGTCTCAGTAGTTGTTTGCTGAGACAAATAATACAGTAAATTGCACATCTGACAGAGCTGGCATTCTAGTTACTCATTATCAGGTAATATTCATACAGATCAGAAAAAATGCTGAACTTTTTTATAAAACTCAGATGCAAAGACACAGTCCAATACAAAATTCTGTACAGTGGAATTTTATCTGTAAATCAGCAAAAGGCACAGTAGAACTATTGGGGCAAGCCAAGAGCAGGAGGCCGGATTTATAGTCCCACATTTACTTATTTCTAATGCAGAGTCCACAGCTCTCCATTCGTTTATCTTCAGGAATATTTAATGTATTTCTTCCTATTTATTCCTGGGTGAGAGTATGTATGGCTTAACATGAGACACCAGTCCAGAGATGTATATTAGATACTGTAAACTGAGAGTGTACACCCCAAAAAAATTTTATCTTTGGGCATTTTTTGGCTGTCTGCCACCTGCAAGAGGATGGTTGCAGATGCAGCGTAAGGGATTGTGCAGCTGGGCAGTTATTACCATATCTCATGACCAGGAGTGCATGTGTTGTGTTAGTGATAAGGCAAAAGGAGAGCATCCTTATTTCTCTTATCTTCCGCATCTGCAAATTGGTACTTTCTGTATCGCTGTGAACATTGAGAACCAGGTACAGAGGGTCAGGTTTTCTCCTTGCTTGTACACCTATTAGTTCATTTAACTCAGTATCACAAGGAGTTAGCACAAATCAGCTGCTGTTAGTGTTTGGGCCATGCTATTCCCTGCTGATAAAACTCTTCTATTTCCCTTCCGCTGTAGAAAATGTTGGAGGGCTTAGGAATTCCTGGAAGTTAAGTTATATATAGTGATTTATCTTTCAGTGATTATTCTTAGTTTTGGATAATTTTTTTTCATTACCCTGCTAGGAAATTTTCCAGCCTTATAAAACTGAAAAAAAAATTTAAAAAAAAAAAAAAAAAAAAAAAAAGGAATTGGTTCTTCTGTGGAGATGGCTGCGCTGGAATGGCTTTCATGTGAAGGAAGCACAAGTCGCTCACAGAGCTCCTCGCTTTACAGATTCCTTTATCTTACTTTTAGTCAGTCAGGTGCTTGTTGCACTAACTTGTGGGATACAAATCCAGGGCTATGCATAGGAACAGGGCCAGCGTGTTTTTAACAGCAGATCACCAACAGTCTGCAGCACACAGTGATTTCTCTGGCAGTAATCGTACTGATTCTAGCACTAGTGCTAGGCTTTCAGTTTGGGCTCTAACGAGCCATGCTGTTACACCTATTTCCAAGTGACTGATGGTGGGTGCAGATAACCAAGTGAAAAATTCCTTTAAATGCAGCTCCTCCTCAGCTGGGTTACCACGTGCTACCAAAATAGGCATAATGGTGGGTAAGAGCTGCCACATTTCCCGCATTACCTTGTCAGCTGAAATACAGCAGTGGAGAAAACTGTGCTTGGATTGATTCAGGCAGATTATGCTGAAGGGCCTGCACTTGCAGGCAGTGTTTATTTAGATGTATTAAGGCCAAATACAGAAAACACCCTATAAGCTGAACAAGTAGAATACAGGTATATGAAATATTTGAAAGGGTTAGGCCTTCTTTGCCAATTTCTTACCTATGAACTGTTTGCCAAATCAGTAACAGGAGTTGTAACTGGTATTGCAAGGTCGCTATATAGGTATTCATATGCTTAGACTATTTTGTACCATCAGCTGGTACAGGGGGTTCTCAACTGTCATTCCAAAGCGAACTTTTAAACACATAATTACATGGAGCTGAAGTAAAAATCATATTGTAATGTCTAATATAAACAAGGTATTCTATTTCAAGTGATTCAGTCAAAGTAAGAAAAATCCAATAATGGGAGGCTTAAAATTAGAACCTTTCCCTTTTATTAATTTAAGCCATTTTAAAGGGCAAAAATATACCATGAAAGCTTATGTTTAGGCTCTTACTTTTCTTTTTTTAACAGGACTGGGAGTTTCCACATTTTATGGGTGATGTTGAAGTGAATCTTCCAGGCTTGCCATCTGCACACATGCAGTTCAAAGTACCTTATTTCCAAAAGATCTTCAAAGAGGAATATCACATACATATAACAGGTATGTAATCTTACAGATTGTGATGCAGTCACACAGTGAACTGCTTCTGTGCAATAAATGTATGCTAACATGTTCTTAACCACATACTTTTCTTGTGTGTGTGTGTGTCCCAGATTACTCTTTTTCTATCTGTTTATCTGTCCGTATCCACATCATCCATATATAAACGTCTCAGGGAAATGAGGAACCTGTATCTTATGAATCAGGGACCTGCTGTTTTTCATGGATTTCAGCAACTTCTTGTGACACTAAGTAATACCTAATGTAGCTTCAGAGATCTTTTATCTAAAATTACTCTCCAGGGGAATTAGCAGCTTATTTCATTTTCAGAACTCTTATGCTTTCAGGTGCCTTTGCTATGATTTATGCTAATATCTTTTCATAACTTCGGTCATTCTCATCTGGCAAAGGCCACTCATAACCATACTTCCATCAGTCATCTAACCAGAAGCAGACAGTTAAATAACCTCAAATAAAATAGAATCGCAGTTATTCAAATGGATGGTACCTATAGATAAAAAGTACCTGATCCTTGCATACTCTGAGACAGTATTTTAATAACAGTAGGGAATGAAAAAGAGAAGAAGGTTAAACAGGGATAAATATTTTGGTTTTACCTTCAAGCTATGCAGAAGGAGCATAGCTCCTCTCTCTACATTGGGAAGAGTTGGATAATAACGGATAGCAAAGGAAGGCAGGTGTGGATTGACGGGGTCTTCAACTGCTAATATAAACAATCACAGGACATGATACTGTACAGGAGTAAGATAGATGAGAGCATCCAATGACATAGCGGTATGAAACTCCCTGCAGAGCAGGGACAAAAGGAGCATTCAGAGATGATAAAAAGATAAGGCCAAGAGCTAGCAGGTGAGTCACAAACTCACCAGGCAGCAAAAGCCAAGGGAAGAGAATGCACCAAGGAGGAAAGAATGATGAACCCAGGACTCAGTCAAGACAGGCTGAATGAGGCCTCAGAAAAGGCATTTTCAGCAGAGAAGGTAGAAATCTGCGATTACAAACAGAAAAGAAGAGGAAATGAGTGCAAAAGTTACCTGCTGGCTATTGAATGGGGGAAGGCAAATGGGCCAGTAGGAAGTACAGATGGAAGGATAGAAAGTTTTTCAAAATTGGATGTAGGTGCCCTGCTGGAATACTGAGAGAGAACAGACAGCCAGCAAGAAGAGAGAAGGGCTGGGGCACGTCTGAATGAGACACTAGTGGTTTATGGAGCAGGATGAAGTAAATGATCTCATGGTCAGTAACTAAAAGGTGTAAGGTGAGAGAAGATGGGATGTGTACATGACGAACACATTTTTCTCTCCCAAGTGAGCAAAAAGGGAAAGAAGAAAAAAAGTAATTGTATAAGCATCAAATATTTGATGTGAATAATAGGCATGGTATTCAGGGATAACGAAAAAGATTTTTTTTCTGTTTCTCAAGACTAGAGCATGAATTTGGAGGGACTCGGTTCCACAAGGCTCCCAGATGCCCAGTAGTTACTCCATTGTATAAGGAGGAGTAGCGGAATGGGTGCACAGAGGAGCATGAACAATGACTGAAGCATGGAAGGGTGGGCTGCCCCATCAGGTACAGAACCTCAGGATATAATTAATGTAGATGAAAAACAGTGAGTGGTAGAAGAGGGACTGAAGGGCAAAGAACAGTTTTGCATTGTAGAAGAGACAGGAATATTGGTGATAATCAGGGAAGAGCAAAGAATAAGCAACAGCAAAGAACATAAATTAGGGATCAGAAATACAACTGCTAGCAGTGCTGCTGTTTGAAAACAGACCAACTGAGAGAAACCAGTATTTATGCATTGTAGAGTCTTCTGCAGAGAGGACTGGAGGCCTCTCTGATTTTCTGGTGAGAAGGCATTCTTTTAATGAGGATGAGCTAATGAATAGGGGCTGAGGAATATTTTTCCCTGCTCAGCATTAACAAGATCCATTTATTAGATTCACTAGACAAATCAATCCATTTGACTGCACATCACGTACTCTGTCTACTGAGTGCCTGTTTTATCTCGATGCTGCACCACCCTTTAGGAGATCTAATAAGCAGCCATAACACATGGCACAAGAACCTCCCTTTGGGTAAGTTTTGCTTGAACCATCTGTTCTTGCCATCAGTTCTTGTCTTAGGTTAGGGTATAATCTTGGATCATTTTCAAGCTCTAGTTATTGTGTGGATATGTCGATACTTGTAATTTTCTACTCAAATCAAGGAGCTAATAAAAGGAAGAAAGAACTGGTTCAATATATATATAACAAGATGAATGTAATCCAAACTAAAATTAGGGTAGAGAGTGATGTGCATGAATGCAACTGCAGCAGATGACATGGGGGTAGGACACTGATAATGGCAGGAAGCCTGCTGTATTTAAGCCCTGGTTAATACATGGGATCCAGAATGTTAAATTTAACCATAGGACTTCTTTTTAGTAACAAGCATGAAAAGAAGACTAAGGCCTGAATATCATTTATTTTAGTAGAATCATAGAATCAAGGAATGGTTTGGGTTGGAAGGGACCTTAAAGATCATCTAGTTCCAACCCCCCTGCCATGGGCAGGGACACCTTCCACTAGACCAGGTTGCTCAAAGCCCCATCCGACCTGGCCTCGAACACTGCCAGGGATGGGGCAGCCACAACCTCTCTGGGCAACCTCTTCCAGTGCCTCACCACCCTCACAGTGAAGAACTTCTTCCTTACATCTAATCTAAATCTACCCTCTTTCAGTTTAAAGCCATTACCCCTTGTCCTATCACTACATGCACTTGTAAAAATCCACTCTTCGGCTTTCTGGTAGGCCCCCTTTAGGTACTGGAAGGCTGCTATAAGGTCTCCCTGGAGCCTTCTCTTCTCCAGGCTGAACAACCCCAACTCTCTCAGCCTGTCTTCATAGCAGAGGTGCTCCAGCCCCTGGATCCTCTTCATGGCTCTCCTCTGGACTTGCTGGAACAGGTCCATGTCCTTCTTATGTTGGGTGCCCCAGATCTGGATGCAGTACTGCAGGTGGGGTCTCACCAGAGCGGAGTAGAGGGGGACAATCACCTCCCTCAACCTGCTGGTTACGCTTCTTTTGATGCAGCCTGGGATACGGTTGGCTTTCTGGGCTGCAAACACACGTTGCTGGGTCACGTTGAGCTTCTCATCAACCAACACCCCCAAGTCTTTCTCCGCAGGGCAGCATCAATCCATTCTCTGCCCGGCCTGTATTTGTGCTTGGGATTGCCCCAGCCCATGCGCAGGACCTTGCACTTGGCCTTGCTGAACTTCACGAGGTTTGCACAGGCCCACCTCTCAAGCCTGTCAAGGTCCCTCTGGATGGCATCCCTTCCCTCCAGTATGTCAACCGCACCACACAGCTTGGTGTCATGGGCAAACTTGCTGAGGGTACTTGCTATAGGGATAAAATCAGGCTGTAAATCTATGACCTGTGCCCTGATTTGTAGAAACTGGAAACCCTTTTCTCCCAAATAGCAAAGAGAAAGAAAGCATGGCTGAAACAACATTTACCATCTTTTTCCTGGCAAACTTTATTCTTCATACATTCTTTTACAGTCTGTTTTAGTCACTGTTGTTTCATATAAATAAGAGCAGCCCTAGGACTCCCCTGAGCAGCCCTATTTGGTGCTGGGTTGCTCTAATGAGCAACAGTCCCACAAAGAAGCAGTTCAAAGTAAAGGGACATTCAGAGGGTTAAAGGACTTTAAACCACCTTTCTGTTGGTGTATGCTTAATGGCTTCATGCAATTCTGTACAGATGAAGGATTTCACAGTTACATGCTCGGTGTTGCCAACTCTCCTGATTTTATCACAAGTCTTAAGACAGTTGCTTTTCTTTTTTTTTTTTTCCATTTTTTCTTAAAGTCTTAGCTCCTGAATTCAGTGGCTACATGAGAATTTCAGCTTTCATAAAATAAAGCTCATGATTGCAGAGAAAAAAAAATGACATGTTGTTTCTGCATAACTCCATGTCTAAAAAAGCAGATAAATAAAACAGTACTAAGTGTATTATTTTTAATCCATCTTGCTACTTTAAACTAGTAACATGCTTTCTTAGGCCTGACTTGTGATTTCTCGATGTTGTAAGTTGGCAGTAATATTGAATTAACATCTACACCCTGTAGCTGATATGCTTCAGTGTAATTTTAAATTTACTATCAAAAATGTATCTTATTTTCACTGGTAACCGAGTAACTCATTTTGCTCAAATTTCTTTGCATCTAGGAACTCCTAGCAAGCACCTACTCAGTATTAAATATTTCTATCCTGTTTTGATAGCTGCTTTTATCTATGAACATCAAAAATAACTTGAATTCCTGCATCTGCTTAACTCATCTGGATTTCCCTTGACAGATGGTTCATTGCAAAGTGTGTGTTTTCCTTCTTGGGCTGCTGTTTATGAAAATACATAGTCTATCCTAGTTTCTATAATACCCAGGGAAATTTGTAGAACTTAAAAGTAAATTTTGTTACTTCAGATTCTTTCATGGTTAAAAGGCACTAGGGGGCCTGGCTGGTACCCATTAATAGCAGCACTGGAGATCCGAGAGCATCTGCTGTCAAGTATGTGGATAAGTTTCAAATAGGAAATGTTAAGGTTTGGGTATCAAAACATTTGGGAGATTTTTCTGACTGTTTATAAACGTTTTTCTGAGTGCTGATCTAGCCAGAGTACCCTTCCACCCAAAGGAGAAACCATCACCTTCATGGCTGGCGAATGCCTAGCATGGCTGGCTTGCAGAGTTAAAAGTGTGTCTAGATTCAGGCCAAGCATCAGCTACACAGAGAAGCCTGAGGGAGCCCATGGGCAAAAATAGAAAGGTTAGAGGTAAAAACAAAGCTGTCCGTGCACACAGATGTGAAAAAACCTCAGAGGATTTGTGGCTTAGTTCAGCTGTGAGTGGTCTGTATGCATGTATCTAGCTAATAACACTAACGTGACAAGATAGGAAGAACATTTTGAAGATACCTGAATGTTTTACAGAGGTGTCTGAATGTTTTTAGGCAAAAATTGTGATTGAGATGAGAGTCTAAAGTCAACGTTTCCTACACTAGCCTCTGGCTGCGGTTCCACAGCATGAGGCCGCTTAAGTCTAGCCTTAATAAGTGGAATTTTCACGTTTCCTCTTGACCTCAGGAGGGATGCTGAGGACTGGCTTCTACACGAGATCTCTTTTCTAGGACGTGACTGTTCTGTTACAGACTGGACATACAAAACTAAAAATGCTCCAGAATCAGTAGCTGGTTTGGAATATTTGGACCTGTGGGATCTGCCTCAGTTGCCCAGTAAATCAGTTGCACGTGGGATTGTGGACTGGTTGCTGAACCTCTCATAGAACTTATCAGCCTCTTTAGAAATGACCACTGCCCAAACATCCTGTTCAGCTGGTGAAAATAGGTACCTTTCTGGAAAAAGGAAAAAGAAAAATCCATACCTCTTTCACCATGAGAAGGCCCCTGGCGTTCACGCGCAGAGCACAGTTCAGCTTCCGCAGGGAGGGGAGAGTGTTTCTAAGCAGAGCCCCATACAGGCTGGTGTTCAGAGCATGGACCTACGATGCAGGTCCAAACCGCCATAAGCGGAGGTTGTTCTAGGGTCAAGGCTTCGCTTCTGGCGAGTGCCCTAGCCATGAAGGTACAATCGTCCTCAACAGCCACACTTTCTCAGAAAATAGGAATTGAGTTTTCATCCCCAAATAGTGGTTGTAGGCACGATGCCTAGAAAAAGGTTTCACGTTTGCATCACAGCCTCACAAGGACACCCAGTGCAGGCTCTTGGCTAGCTACATACCTCAAATTTT